>NC_053028.1:153557719-153759828 GCF_003073215.2 Triticum urartu | reverse complement strand
GGGGGGGGGGGGGGGGGGGGGGGGGGGTTGGATGAATAGTTCCCGGTGGGGGTGGATGAACAAGACCCCGTGGTGTTGCCTCTGGATGAACAGGACCCCGATCGATCGAGCCGGTTGGGGCTGGATGAACAGGACCCCGTGGAGGGCTGGATGAACAGGACCACCCCGTGGAGGGCTGGATGAACAGTAGACGGTGGAGGGGTGCCCGTGGAGGGGTGGTTGAACAGGACCCCGTGGTGTGGAGGGCTGGATGAACAGTAGACGGTGGAGGGGTGGTTGAACAGTAGCCGATGGAGTAGCGCGCGATGGAGGCTGGATGAACAGGAGCCCGTGGAGGCCGGAGGAGGTTGACGGTGGATGAACAGTAGCTCGTGGATGCTGGAGGGGGTCGACGGTGGAGATGAACAGTATCCCGTGGAGTCCCTTTTGCGGTACGCCACACCCCTCCCGATGAACAGGACCCCCGTTTCGACCGTAGCGCTCCAACACAAGTCCGTTTCCTCCATTTTGCGGTACGCCACACCCCTCCCGATCAACAGGACCCTCGTTTCGACCGTAGGAAGTCCGTTTCCTCTGTTTTGCGGTATGCCAGACCCCTCCCGATCAACAGGACCCCGTTCCAAACGTCAGAGGTCCGTTTCCTCCGTTGTGCTATACGCGAGGCCTCGTTTCCATCGCCTGTTCCGTCCAAGCCCTCCCGATGAACACGACCACACATTCCGTTCCGACCCAGCCGGTTGGCTCCCACACGTTCCGTTCCTCCCGATGAACACGACGCATTCCGTTGCCTCCCCATGAACACGACGCATTCCGTTGCCTCCCCATGAACACGACGATGACGCTGTTTCTCCGTTCCGACCCAGCCATGTCAACGAGCCCTCGCCGTACGTATGCGCGAGTAGGCGTTCGAGACCCCGCCCATATGTAGACATACGTGGCCATATTTTCTTTCTTGCACCCTGGCCGCCTCTACTATGACACGTGCGCGCCTCTACATCCACCAGTATATATGTACGTACACGTTCGCGACCAGAATGACAACACTATGTACGCTTCGACCAGGTGGGTCCCGACTGTCAGGCACTTCCTCGCGTGTGAAGATGTAGCTGGTGGGTCCCAACAGTCAGGGGCAAACGTTTTTTTCGCGAAATACGGTGGCCCGTCCGGTGGGTCCCCGCTGTCAGGTGGAGGAATAATTATTTTGCACGTAATAAGGAGGCACTTCCTTGCTGCGGCCGTGGACCCAGCTGTCAGTCTCTCCACATACAGTCCATGTCCGATGGAAGCCGTTCCTTGACCATGTTGACCACGTCGCGCCGAGAGCACCAGGGCGGTGGACGACGGCGAGGCCTGGGAAGGGGACGACGCGGAGCCGGGGAAGACACGGCAGTGGATGCCCACACGTAGAGGAGTACAAGGGCACTGGTTCGCTGCGGTGTGAGGCTGCCGTCGCCGCAGAGTAACAGGGGGTGTGGGTGAGTAGAGGGATGGCCTGGCCAGCGATGGGAGTATTAGGGGGCGGTGAGGCCTCCGCCACATCGCAGCCGGCCATGGGAGGCAGGAGCACGAGGCACGACCGGCGCTGGTTTGGGCGGCTGGAGCAAGAAGACGAGAGGTTGAAGAAGCACTACGGCCGTTGGATGGACATCGTACGGTCACTGGAGCTAGAATCGTGCATATTGAGTAAGTTGACAAAGCCCTCCGTCCCCGTCAACTTAGTTGGCCCACAAGTTAGCCTGACACTATACTGGGTCCCAGCTAGCAGGGGAGTATTCATTTTTTTGTGCATAATAAGGAGGCACTTCCTTGCGTGCGAAGATATAGCTGGTGGGTCCGAGCTGTCAGCGGCGGTAACGTTTTTTTCACAAAATACAGAGGCCCTTTCGGTGGGTCCCTGATGTCAGGTGGAGGAATCATTATTTTGCGCGTAATAAGGAGGCATTTCCTTGCGTGCGGCCGTGGACCGAGCTGTCGGCCTCTCCACCTAAAGTCCACTTCAGATGCATGTCGGTCGTTGACCATGGTGACCAGGCGGTGCTTAGAGCACCGGGGTGGTGGACGACGGCGAGGCCTAGGAAGGAACGACACGGAGGCAGGGAAGACTCGGCAGTTGTTTCCCATGCGGAGGGGAGTACGACTGTACGAGGGTTTACTGGTTCGTCTGCCGTCGCCAGAGAATAATAGCAGGTGTGGGTGAGTAGAGGGATGGCTAGGCCAGCGATGGGAGTATAGTGGGGCAATGAGGCCTGCGCGGCAACAGAGCCGGCCGCGGGGAGGAGGGAGCAGGCAGTCCCGCTGGCGCTTGTTTGAGCGGCTGGAGCAAGAAGAGCAGAGATTGAAGAAGCACGACGGCCGTTGGATGGCCATCCAACAATCACTGCTTGTGCGTCAACCTTTTTTTTAGGAAAGCCTCAAATCCATGGGAAACATCATACAACCCATCTGCCATTATTTCTAATAATTTACAGCCCATTTGCTAATTATTAAGGTTTTTTTGGAGCCCATATTCTTTTTGTTAGCATTACAGCCCATATTGTGGCCACGCTTAAAAAATTATGCGAAAATTTGCATATTTTGGTGCGGTCCGAACTGTGTTTAATCCCGAAATTTCGACTCACATTCAAACTGATTTTAAAAATAAATGTATATCAATATAAAATCCAACAAATTCTCCACGCATAAAAATTAATGTAATTTCAAATCTCGAAATGAAAAAAAGATATTTGAAACTAATTGCCTGTTTGATGTGTTTTAAAAATGTACAACCCATTTCTCATTACTGATGGGCCATTTTCTCGGCCAGCCGAATGAAAGCTTTCCTCGTCTTGAAAGATTTGCAGCACAACAGGCCTGACAAAGCGACTTACTTGGCAAATCACAAAAAAACTGGGCTGTGCCCGTGGACCCAGCTGTCAGCCTCTCCACGTACAGTACTCTTCTGATGGAAGTCGTTCCTTGACCACGTTGACCACGCCGTGCTGAGAGCACCATGGCGGTGGACGATGGCGAGGCCTAGGAAGGGGACGACGCGGCAGTGGAAGCCCGCGCGGAGAGGACTATGAGGGTTCACTGGTTCGGCTGCGGTGTGAGGCTGCCGTCGCCGCAGGGCCTGGCCAGCGGTGGGAATAGTAGGGGCCGGTGAGGCCTCTGCGGCAGCCCAACCGGCCATGGGAGGCAGGAGCATGCGGCACGACCAGCACTGCTTTGGGCGGCTGGAGCAAGAAGACCAGAGGTTGAAGAAGCACTACGGCCGTTAGATGGACATCGTACGGTCACTAGAGCTAGAATCGTTCATATTGACTAAGTTGACAAAGCCCTTCGTCCCCGTCAACTTAGTAGGCCCACAAGTCAGCCTCCCAACAAGGTGGGTCCCAGCTAGCCGGGGGAGTATTCATTTTTTTGTGCGTAATAAGGAGGCACTTCCGGTGGGTCTGAGCTGACAGCGGGGGGAACATTTTTTTCGCGAAATACGGTGGCCCGTCCGGTGGGTCCCAGCAGTCAGGGGGAAACGATTTTTTTTTGCAAAATACTGGTGGCCCGTCCGGTGGGTCCCTGCTGTCAGGTGGAGGAATAATTATTTTCCGTGTAATAAGGAGGCACTTCCTTGTGGCTGTCGTGGACCCAACTGTCAGCCTCTCCACGTACAGTACTCTTCCGATGGAAGTAGGTCGTTGACCGCATTGACCACGCCGCGCCGAGAGCACCACGGCGGTGGACAACGGCAAGGCCTAGGAAGGGGACGACACGGAGCCGTGCAAGACGCGGCAGTGGATGCCCACGCGGAGAGTAGTACGAGCTTTCACTGGTTCGGCTGCGGTGTGAGGCTGCCGTCGCCGCAGAATTACAGGGGGTGTGGGTGAGTGGAGGGATGGCCTGCCCAGTGGTGGGAGTAGTATGGGGGCGGTGAGGCCTCCGCGGTAGCACAGCCGGCCACGGGAGGCAGGAGCAGGCGGCACGACCGGCGCTGCTTTGGGCGGCTGGAGCAAGAAGACTAGAGGTTGAAGAAGCACTATGGCCGTTGGATGGACATCATACGGTCACTGGAGTATTGACTAAGTTGACAAAGCTCTTCGTCCCTGCCAACTTAGTAGGCCCACAAGTCAGCCCAACAATATGGTGGGTCCCAGCTAGCAGGGGGTATTCATTTTTTTGGGCATAATAAGGAGGCACTTCCTTGCGTGCGAAGATATAGCTGGTGGGCCCGACTTGTCAGCGGGGGGAACGTTTTTTTCGCGAAATACAGAGGCCCTTCCTGTGGGTCCTAGCTGTCAGGTGGAGGAATCATTATTTTGCGCGTAATAAGGAGGCATTTCCTTGCATGCTGCCATGGACCCAGCTGTCAGCCTCTTCATGTACAGTCCACTTCCGATGGATGTCGTTCATTGACCACGTTGACTAGGCCGCGCCGAGAGCACCAGGGCGGTGGACGACGGCGAGGCCTAGGAAGGGAACGACACGGAGCCGGGGAATACTCGGCAGTTGTTTCCCACACGGAGGAGTACGAGGGTTTACTGGTTCGTCTGCCGTCGCCGGAGAATAACAACATGTGTGGGTGAGTAGAGAGATGGCTAGGCCAGCGATGGGAGTACGGTGGGGCCGTGAGGCCTGTGCAGCAGCATAGCCGGCCGCGGTAGGAGGGAGCAGGCAGTCCCGCCGGCGCTTGTTTGAGCGGCTTGAGCATGAAGAGCAGAGATTGAAGAAGCATGACAGCCGTTGGATGGACATCCAACAGTCACTGCTCTCGTGTGTTAAGTTGACAGGGCGTTGCGTGTGCGTCAACCTTTTTTTATGAAAGCATACGCGTCAACCTGTAGTAGGCGCACAAGTCAGCCTCAAATCTGTGGAAAACAGCATACAACCCATCTGCCATTATTTCTAATAATGTACAGCCCATTTGCTAATTCTTAAGATTTTTTTGGAGCCCATCTTCTTTTTGTTAGCATCACACCCCATATTGTGGCCACGGTTAAAAAGTATACGGAATTTTGCATATTTCGGTGCGGTCAACTATTTTTAATCCAGAAATATCGATACACATTCAAACTATTTTGAAAAATAATTTATATAAATATAAAATCCAAATAATTGTCTACACATAAAAATCAATGGAATTTAAGATCTTGTAATGAAAAAAAATTGAAACTAATTCCCGGTTTGATGTGTTTTAAAAATGTACAGCGCATTTCTGGGCAAACCGAATGAAACTCTCCTCGTCTTGAAAGATTTGCAGCCCCGCAGGGCCGATAAAGCAAGTAGGCCTTGTTTGGGTATTTCTTAAAAAAAAATAGAACTGGGCTAGCCATTTTCAGCAAGAAAAAAACACAACTGGGCTCATGATGTGGTAAACATAAATAAAACCCTGGCTAGACGGGCCATAGCCCCCGCACAGCCCCGTTGTTACCCTGATCCGTCGCTAAAACTAGTATAAATAACAACTGCTTGTTCCTCAAAAAAAAACTGCGTGACTTGCTGGGTCCCTGGTGTCAGCCGCTCGTAGTGTAATTCTCTCGTTTATTGACTACATTGACAATGGCGTGAGCCCCAGATGTCCAGCCTTTCCTATGAAAATTTACAGCCCATTTGATGTGCTAGTTCGAAATAAGTTTGTGGGTGCTGGTGGGGGCTAATCACTTGGCTTCTGTAATGCACAGTGAGCTCAAGCAGCCGGCGAGAGTGATGTTATTTCCCTTGGTTTGGATTTGTTACAATATTTCACTCTAAATTAAACGAATGGCAAGCCATTTGCCTTGTTTCAAAGAAAATATGACAGTCACAGCCGAGTTGAAAAGGGCAGGAACATCTAACTCCAGCTTACAAACTGTACAAAAGCACGAGGGTTAATTGTTCATCAGGTTTACAAAAAAAACCAGATTGAAAAGGGCAACAACATCTAACTCCAGCACTGTTTTCGGCAGTCATAGTCAAATGGATCGGTCAGGTCCATAGAATGAACATCCTGGGTTGTAAAATTTACTGGATTATGACCACAATATGTTGTAAATAGAAGCCTGGCACGTTCAGAAGCTCTTTTGCCCACCTGAAACTCCTTTTTTTGCTCTTCGACATACCTATCCGTCAAAACCATGCTGCTGATAAACTTAAGCCTGATGGACAATAGTAACCTCGCATTCAGCAGGAAGAATGTGACAAATCTTGTGTTTGCACGGTTGGCTACATATTGTTCTAGCGTTATTGTCTTCAATCGAATCTCATGAGAAGTGAGAAAATCCCGATGCTTACGAATCCACCGATTGGTTATAACTTTCTTACCCCGTCCTATTGCCTAAATAGACATGAAGATTGAAAACAGTTAAGGTCTAACAGAAGAGTGTCGAAAGAGCAATAGCTGAACGGTTGATTCTAGTACACTATATGTGGGCTTCCAATGTGCGTGAAATTATCACCTTTATATACAACTTCTCCAGACATGGAAAGCATTGCAGCAAGCCAATAATCTTGTTCAGATCAAAACTATTCATTTGGATATATAAGATCTTGACAGAATCCAACACCATTGATAGGCCATCTATGGAGAAACTCTTCATTGAGCATAGAACATAATATTAGTACAAAATGTGTACTCCAAGATGATATATAAATTATGCGCAGAAATTTAAAATGCAGCTTATGGTTACAAGTGTAGATGATAATATAAAGTACCTGAAGAACTGTGGAGCCAAACACCATATTGAAATGAGCACAGAGATCATGTATTACACCCAAGGTCTCCAGTTTAGGCGCAGAGAGGACGGTTATTTGCAACGGTGAATAACTAGAATCAAGGATCAACCTTTGAAGTGAAGGGGCATCTTGGATGATGAGCTGCCTTCCGTCAAAAGAAATTCCAATTCTTACAAGGTTAGGCGACTTTATTTGAAGACAACCGATTCTAACTGTGAAAACAAGCACCAAGCACTCCAGCGCAGGGCAACTGGAGTGGATGATGCTGTGCAATGAGGCCTCCGATATACGAACCCGCACAAGTGAAAGTTTCTTGAGAAATGGGAGTTGAAGGTTTAGTACGAGATTGTTTGGTAGGTAGCACTGCGCAAAGGTGGCGGTGTGGAGAGAGGACAAAAACTCCGAGATGGACATCGGTGCTGAGGGCACAAGTTCGAACATTCGGTATGTGGTATGTCATTTCCAGGGGAATAGTAGAACTCAAGGAGCTGTAGTTCTGTGAATTCAGGGGATTCCAGCCAGGCGTCCACCATGCAGGGCATGGTATGCTTGCTCAGGTAGCATGACGGGATGCAGAGGCTTTGAACGAAGCCCTGGTGGGAGGAGATGATGGCTCTGGGGATTTCAAAATCATTGAAGAGAGATAGCTGACGATAGTCGAGATTAAGGGGAACGGCGCGCCATAGAGGGCGCCACCGAATTGAGAGGACTTGGGTGCGGCAGCAATCCTTGGTGGGGAGAAGCGAGATGATCTCCCCAAGGATGGCGTCCGGGAGATCGCTGATGCGGTCCACCCGAGATTCTACGGGTTCCTGGGATCGGGTGGGGGCGGGGTCGCCGCTTCTCCCCGTGCTGCTGGGTGCGGGATCTACAACAGGCGTCGCCGCTGGCGGGAGCCTCATCTTCTTGGCGCTGGGGTCAGCCGACTCCATTTTCCTCGAGGGCGTCGCGTCACGCTCACGGATTTGAGCAGAGTAATGAATAACGGGCCTAGTTGTAGTGCGAGCGAAGAAGAAGGGGAGCTGGGGGTTTTCTGTAGGAGTGAGGAAGAAGGGGAGCTGGGGTTTTCTGTAGGAGTGAGGTGAGGAATTTGGGGGTACGAGTGGAGCGAGCTGACGTGAGCTGGGTGGGAGCGAGGAGGAAGAAAAACAATTTACTAGTGTGGATGGGCTGTTTTGTCTTGGGACCCGAGAAACAATTACTACTAGTACAATGGAGACACTCTACAGCTACCCAGAAAAACAATTACTACTAGTATAGTGGAGACACTCTACCGCTTCTGGCTCCTCCTAGGTCATTGAAACGTCTCCCTCTACTGAATGTCGTTATACTTTTGTTCATCGACATGCGGGCCATGCAGCGCGCGGGCCCAAATGCCATCCACCAAATTAGAAGGCAGTATGCAGGCGGAGAGTCACCCCGGTCGTAGCGCGGTAGTAACGAGCCGTCGTATCACAAAACCCCACCTCCCCGCAGTCTAAGTTTGACGGACGAAGCAACCATCATTTCACTCTTCACTGAATCCCCTTCTCCATCACCGTCTTCAAGAAAGGCAACACTTGCATCTGCCACTGTTCTTCTCTCCGAACGAAGGGAAGGTAAGCGGATCCGTGATGTTGGTATATTTTCGTTCAGAGGAAAAAAAGAACTTTTGCAAAGCAGTAACCGATCCTCACTCTCTTTTTTGTTTCATTGTCATTGCGATTGTGTTTTCCTTTCAGTGGTCTCCTAGTATTCGCCAGTTTCATGATGGACCAAGGAGAACCAGGCAAAGATCTGCCGATATTGGAGCAGACGCGGGAGGCTGATCCCCACGAGATAGAGAGCTCCAAGAAGATGGAGGCAAGCACCGAGGCGACCCCAGATACTGAGATGGTCAACGCCTCGTTTGAGGTTACAACCCCCGTGGCACTGCAGGAGCAGTTTTCCCCCTTCGAGGATGTGTCCCCTCCCCCCCGCTGAGCTGCCCAAGGTGATTTCCTTCTTTGCCAATCTTGATTGTGGTTTTTCATCTAAGTATGTGGTGATTTTTTTTAGAAAAGGAAGTATGTGGTGATCAATAATGCAAAATTTTATTAGCTTCGATGCCATGGTATACGTAGTGGTTTAAATAACTTGTGCTGAAAAGTAATTCAGAATTTTTTTCTGTTTCAATTAGAGCCCTGATGCAGACAAGGATTGTGTGGTTGTACATGTCACTCGCTATGAGGCGGACGACCTGAATATACACACTGGGAAAACGGAGTTCTTAGGCTGTTGGATCCTGGAAGCCATTTGCGGTTATACCAATGAAGAGTTGTATTCCAGCCTCACTGTTGTCAGGCGTGTTGTCCAGGGTGTACTGAAGCACAAGAAGTTCAAAGCTACTCCTTCGTTTGTGAGGAATACTGTTCTTGTCAAGCTTACGCAGGAAGATGACGTGGCATGCCTCCACAAACAAGTTTATCAGTGGCAAGGCCACAAGGTTGTCTCCATGAAGGTTCACATGATTGAGCTGCTGCGGGACGTCCTCAATGATGTTCATGGCAAGGTCCGTCTTGTGTCAAGCCCAAATTAGATCGAGGCATGAAATAGTTGCCCCAGCTAGTGTTTAATAGTAGTTTGGATTGTGTCTAATTATCTGAACCTAGCCTGTTATCGACCCCTCTGGGGCTAGTACTCTGTTTGAATCCGTCTATGGGAACTGCTGCTACTTTTGTGTGCCCGTGAATCATGTGAGAACCATCATAATTGTTGCCGAAATAGATGCGTCCTCACTAGTTTTTTCATGAATATGGCATGGTAAGACATAAGTTGTCACGGTTTATCATACGAGTAGTGTGTGTTTTGATGAAATAGAGCACTCGTTCGAGAACCGTGCGCTGACGTATACATAAGTACTTGTAAACACTGTTGGTGCTACCCCACTTGTAAGCAGTTGTGCAAAACACGACACATTGGCTCAGCTCGCAACACTAGGCTATCGACCAGCTAACAATCAACAATCTGCTGTCTGCCATATAAGCAACTATGTATCTTGTTACAGTGGTTCATGCAGTTAATTGAGGCCACAATGTAATAAATTCCAAACATTCACACGCTAGTCCAGCGCTCATGTGGAACACTCACATTAAACTCGTCTTCATAAAAAACTTGAAAAGCATAAGTTAAGCAATTTTATACATCTCAATGATTCATAGAACATAACAAACATATACTAGTTCACATCAAAAGACAAAGTTGTGAGAAGGTTTACAAATTAGGAAAAAACAAGCAAGGCTTCTCTCTGAGCAAAGGGCCTCCCGGTAGGCTTAAATTTCCTGGAGTTCACTCTGGTTTTTTCTTGTTGCCACCATTCAGGGTTAGGTTCTCTCATTCCAGAATAACCAATTATAATTGTGGTCTCAGCTGGAATGCTGAACTGAACCATGCAGTGTACTGACTAGCTGAAAGTCTTGTGCATTCCACTAAATTTAAGCACCGCTATTGGCAGAAATAAGCAGACCATAATGCCTCTTGTCCGCGCACCTGTCCAAAAAAACGCCGTGCAGCCGTGCCAGCTAGTCCTTGGTCCATGGATGAACTGGTAGAAAGTGCATTCCGGACTAGGATGCAGTTGTTTTCGCTCGCCCCTGCACTGCAATCAGGAAGTAAAACATACGAATCAACTTCTTTTAGATTGCGTTGGTCATTCTACCTTAGTTACTACCAATGTAGGGATACCTTGAAGACGGGAGGTTAGACGACGGCAGCGAGGGATAGCCATCTAATTTTGCGCAGTTGTACTAAAACTGAGGTGTGTGCTTTTGATTGCACTGATAGAAACGATACGGAGACAGACATCCCGAAACGATATGGAGACAGACATCCTTGTTTGCGCAAATAAGAAATACGGTTATTTAAACAGTGACAGATATTACTACTTTCCCCGTTTCCTCTTAGAACCAAGTCCTAGATTCATGCTACAGCTTTCCCACTTTCTTCCCTATTTGAACCAACGCTTTGAGTCGACTGTATGAAGTAGCTTTACTTCTAATAATAGTAGAAGTCTAGGTGGCTTTGGAACAGCGGACGGAAGTAGAAAAGTATCCACACGAAGGGAGCTGGGGCAGTAGAGCAAGGCAGGTTTCGAAGGAATATATACCTGAGGGTCGTTGGCATGTCGTAAAGACGGCGTCAAGAGGCCGCATCTTGGCCACAATACCGCAGGGAGGAAGAAGGGGTCGGAGGCCCTCCCGAGCCGGCGCTCTCTCAGAGAGAACGGCACGGCCGCCGATCGGGACGCGCAGGCAGCCGTTGGTCTCCTCCCTCGCTGCCGACGACAGCGTGAACGATGCACCTACACCCCTGCCCCGGTCGAGGTTGTACGGCCAGATTTGTGACCAGCCATGAGCTGAGAGAGTGTGTGGCCACCTATGTGTTGCTTAGATCTGGAGAGCATGAGAGAGTGAACAAGAGGAACCCTAGTAAAAGCAAGCGCTAAGGCTCCTGCTTTTATATATAGTGGAGTGATTTTGTTGTACCAGCTTCAAAAAAATGCGCTCCTACGTGTACCCGCGAGTGGGTGTGAGAGAACTAGTGCGTGCGTGCATCGCTTCTCTTCGTGAGAGTACAATATACTATGCCCAAAGAACGTTCGCCGCAAGAGTAATAGTACAAGTGTGTGACGTGTGAGCTAAAATAAAATGTGCGTGCCGTCTTTTGTTTTTTTAGAAGTTCTGAGGGTAGGGTGTGAAGAGCACATATGTGCGTGACGTCTACCTGCAGATAGACGGTGGGTGCGACGTGCGAGTCTGCGAGAGGACTCGGGAGAGTCGTGACTCGTGAGGGTGCGTGTGCGTGAGAGAGAGGGGGGCACGTATTAATGCAACGCATGTGTCCGTAAATCATTATCCGACAAATGTTCGCCACAAGCCTTTTCCTGACGAACGCCGTAAGAACCATTAGATCGGCATCCGACAGTGTCAGTTTTGCCATGTCATTTAACAGAACAGCCACTCCTCCTACACACAAATCTTCCACGTGAGTGTTAGCAACTGCCGTATGCTCCCTCCGTTCCGAAATGCAGTGCATATAGATTTATTGAAAATTCGAACCTCGCAAACTTTTACCGAGTTTTCGTGTACCAAATTGCACATGTAGAATACCATGTATATATCATTTCATTCATCTTCGAGAGGTAACTAGAAAGTTGGGTGAGGAGTCTACAAAGAAAGACCATCGTATCACCCGCAACAATTTCAAGCATCCTTTAGTGTCGAGGAATATCATAGGAACTCTATATGATATGATTTTTATAGGATTTTTTCCTTTAGAGCCAATTGGTTCATAGGAATATATTCATATACTCCACATTTCAAAGGAAATAAACATGATATCATTTCTATAGCTTTAGAGCCACTTGGTTCATATGAATGGATTCCTATACTCCCTTAATTTCAAAGGAAAATAAACATTAGCTTATATTCAATAGAAAAGTTCCTATGATATGAACCAAACTACATCTCTTTTCTAATCCCTCCTCATAGGAATTGAGATACATGTCATCTCTAGATTCAATAGAAAAGTTCCTATGATGTGAACCAAATGACATCTCTTTTCCAATCCCTACTCATAGGAATTGAGATGCTCCATGTCATCTCTTTCCCTACAACTTCCATGTATACATATTCTATTCCTAAATAGATAGTACAACCCACTAGTAGCTTTTTTCCAAAACATGCAACTATGGCACACGAACTATATAGTGTGCCAATAACTTTGAAAGATGGTCGCTGGATGAAGCTAGCCCGACAGTGCAGAGATAGGCAAATCCGAGCACTATTGGCCGTTGGATATCATCAACATTCCACCAGATCTGCCACACGTACAATTTAGAAGACTCCATGGTTGAACTTAAGCATAATGCACAAACCTCAAAACACAAGCACTTCTCCTTTGTTCTAGAATCTTCTGTATCATAGTTGATTACTTTTTTCTAAATGAATTGCCATTATTTGTTTTTTACTTTATGATTTACTCCCTCCATTCCAAAATAGATGACCCAACTTTGCACAAAGTTAGTGCAAAGTTGGGTCATCTATTTTGGAACGGAGGGAGTACAATGCACAACCCCATGAATCTTAACATTTTTATAAAACTTATTGATTTTGAATGAGATGAACTATAAGAACTAAACGAACATATACATCATGCATATATGACTCAAAGCTTTACATGCTATAGTGTGTATTTATTCATAATTTGGTTTCGAAATCTCATGCGTTCAATACATGTGTACCTTACTAGTTTTGAGTAGAGTAGCAAATTTCACGCGGCCCCGGGTATATCAAAATGCAGGGCCCATGCATCATTGCCTTTTGGTCGAACCTACGTCCAGAATTTTTTGTACATACTATATCTCCACTGGTCCCCGAACCCAAAATGCTGCCTCGTTCCCGTAAAACCAAGCGGCCCACACATATTTAAGGCGTCGGCTCGAACCCGTTTACTACGACGTGGCCCCGCACACCGTAGTACTCCTACAAACCCTACCGCCGCACTCATCATCGGTTTTCTTCAAGAGGACGAGGGAGAAGCCGATTTGTAGTGGAGGCGCTTTAAAAAAAAGGATCTGTAGTGGAGACCCCTACCCTAGGGTGCCCTAGGTAGCTGCCGCACGCATCATTGTTTTCTCTTTTCTTTTTGCTCTTGCGCCCTAGAGTGAAATGATGGTTGCTTCTTCCGTCCAGCTTAATGCGGGAAAGGTGGGGCTTTGTGATTTGACCCCTCGTCGCTCATTTTCTACTACTGCCGCGCTACGACCGGGGTGCCTCAATTCCAACCGCTGCTCCGAACTATAATTTGGTGCATCGCACGTGGAACAAGACGGTGGATGAGCCACATGTCGGCCAAAGGGGTCCTGTAAAGTGTGTCGCCATTTCGTGTGCGGACTGACCCTGCTTGAGTTGCTACGCCAACACGACAGGAGCAGCCTACCACTTGGTTTTGCTCCTTGGTGAATCCCGACTATATATTGGTCTAAAAAGATACGTGCTGAACTACCCTCTCCATCTCGGTTTTTTTATTTTTAGGCGTCTCGGTTTATAGGGCCTGCACGTAGTTCTAGGTCATCCATTTGACTAACTAAATATGAGTTACTATGTCACAAAAAGTATATCATTGGATTCTTAAGCGGATGTAGTTGTATTTAAAAGTCGAGGGTGGGGCTTTTCCTGCGCGGTAGGCGGCGGGGCAGTTCCGCCTAGTCGGTTCGACAAAGACGCGAGAAGACGAGGGAGTAGGCTGCTGCAAACGTAGGGCTGTGTGATTTGACAGCGAGTTACTTCTGGACAGGTGGGGCCCTGTGATTTGACTTGCCATTATCATTTTAACTGCGGTGCTACGACCGACGTGAGTCTCCCATATTCCTGACCACCTCCATATAGGTGCCTCCCCCAATGCTCCACCATGTAGTAGAGGCTGGCTCTTGCATGAGAGCCCACTTCTCCACTTTTTCCTTGCCTCTATTTCCTCCACATATGAAAAAATGCCATGTAAAGCGCACTATTGTACTTACTTTTACTTGCTCCTACAAGTGCTTAAGCTTGTCACATAGGCATAAAGTCTGATGTGGCAAGTTAATCAAGAAAAGAGAGACTAGTTTGGTGACCCAAGGAAGAAACGGTGCTAAGCGCGTGTACCTAGGTGAAAAGACAATGTTGAGTCTATAGCTAATTAAATGAAGCAAACTTAGCAACACCATTTCATTGGAAGAGGTCACTCCTTGGCAAATGCAATAAATACACGCGCTTACGAGCACCGTTTCTTCCTTGAGTACGAAGAAAGAGATAGAGAGGAGTAAAAAAATACACTTATAGCCAACCTTGTTGTAGTATGAGTGACTAAGTGATGACTATGTATGACATGGCAACATCAGATAGCCTAACGCACCATGTTAAATCTCCAAGGTCGCGACCGCGCGAGCGACACGACAGTCGTGGTAGGCGCGACCATGATACGGGCTGCTGGCAGCCCTTGGATCTGAGATCAAACGGTCGCATGCTAAGTTGCTGAAAATTTGCAGAATAACCCTCCAGGATAGGATATTCACCCATAGGTCTAGAATCACGCCATGCAACCGTTCGATCTCAGATCCAAGGGCTCTCGGAAGCCCGTATCATGGGAGAATGGAAAGCAACTACCCTGCCATTCGCACGCTGGCAGTTTGCTCCTACTCGTCCCCGCACGTCCTTCAATACTATGACGGTTCGCTCCTAGTCGTCCCGTCCATTCACATTACGGCAGTTCCACTAATCCTAACCCTCCTCCCAAATCCATGGCGTCCCAAATCTCCATGATCGGCAGTGAGTACAAGGTTAGAACCATCACCGGCGATGAGTTCAACGTCATCTACACCCGTTCTTCCGCGACGGTGAAAGGATGCCTTTCTCGCTTTAGACGCATGTTCAAAAACTTAGATGATGAGTGGGTCGCTGGGCTAGATGTTGAGTACACCACAGTCCTGGGATGAGAGAAGGATCTAAAGGACGAAGAGAGGAAGAAGCCCGCCATGATCCAGGTTGGCGTACATAACGTTTGTTTGGTCTACCAAATATGCCATGCCGACGTTGAGTGCCAGGATTTTAAGAACTTCCTCAAGGACAAAACAGTGAAATTCGTTACTGTAGACTTTACGAACGACGAAGAAATCCTGGGTCGGATAGGCCTCGTTGTAGGCAACCCCTTCGACCTCCAGAAGAATCGGCTGGTGCCCTCTCGTCAGCCTTCAATGCTGACCCTGGTAGGAGCCATGGTTCATCCTTCGTACGGTAAACTGGTGAAACCTCCATACATGTTTCATCGTCATGCATGGCAGCAGAATGTACTAGATATAGACCACATCCACTACGCTGCAATGGATGGCTACCTTTGTTTCAATATCTACAAGGGTTGGATGAAGAGCAACAGCCAAGTGTGCAGTTCAAGCAAAGCAGTATCGGCCAAGAGGAATAGGGACAAGGACGAAGTCGAGGACGTGGACGAGGAATCCGAGTAAGGTGGCAGTGTCGTTGCTCATGGTGGTTCTAAACTTCTAATGCAGTGTCTACCGGATTAGTTGCATAGTTTAATTTTAGGTGTGCTTAGTTTAATTTGAGGGGTGTGTTGTGCTGAGCTCCCAGCAGAACTATGTTATGTTTCTTCTTGTTACTTTAACTCTTCAGTATGTACATACTACTAGTATTTCTTTAATAGAATTTAGCACCCCAATTAAGCACGTACTAGCTTTTTTAATAGTACTATATGCATAATTTGGCGACGAGCGCTCTCTATATGTACCACCTTTTTTTTTAATTTCCATTTTTGCTCCATGGCGCAATCCATCGATAGTACTACTGTACAAAAGTATACATTTTTTAAAAGGCTAGAGTACTGTTCATCACATATATAGCCAGTTAAATTCTCAACCTAGAACGACGTGCATGCCATGTAGTAAACCGATATGGAGGAAGTATAGTAAAAATGAGGTGATTTTACCGAGCGATCAGCGGGGGAGCATGGCCTGTCATGCGGTCCCACGTGTCATGATGTACCAAGGCGATGCGCGTGTCCCTCTTGAGGCAGAAGCAATACTAGTACATGGTTTGAGATGATGGCGAACCGAAGTGTGAAATAATGGTTGCTTCGTCCGTCTGGGAAAGTGCGGCATTGTGATTTGATGTCTCATTGCTCATTACTACTACTGGGCCGGTACGAGTAGGTTGCGTCTCCCCTGCTGTTCTGCACTGTTATTTGGTGCTTGACATGTCGACCCGGTTGCTATATGTCCCACATGTCGGCGACAGGAAGTACAGAATTCATGAAAGGGAGCGTCGACGGAGGAGTATACTACAGAATTCATGAAAGGGAGCATCGACAGAGGAGTATACTACAGAATTCATGAAAGGGAGCGACTTAGTTTTGGAAAAATCTGTTTTTACGGAGTACGTACCCACTAGGGTTTATAGGGCTCATCTAAAAAACATCCGTTTTTCCGTTTGATAAGTCTCAATTCTACTATACTAGTAGTAGTAGCATTACATGTTGGATTTCGAGGTGCGTTAGATCACCCGACGCAAGCAGTGTCAAGAGGAAACTAACCAATGCATGTACAAGTTCATGGAAATTTAGTGGTCATTCATGCATTCGTTCTAATTAATGCCTCGGTAAACATAACTTCTTGAGAAAAACTAGCGTACTAATTACTTATGCAAACTACGAAATTAATTCGACCACCCACTGTCTACCTTGGTTGGAGAGATTTTGAAATTGAGCCATAAACTGGAAAGGAGGGAGTAGTAACTTTTGTCTTGATTACTATTTGTGGCCTTGCATAGAAGCAAAATGTATTTTTATAGTGGCCTTGTATAAGTAAATGGAGGGAGTACTAACCAAAGTACGTACTAGTAGGGACGAGGAGTAAACGGAGGGAGTAGTAAAATTTTCTCCTCGTGCTGCGAGCCACCACGCTCGTGGGCGAGGGAGCGGGCGTAAGGCGTAGTAAGCAAGCTTCACCTCATCCTGCGAGCCACCGCGCCCGTGGGCGGGGGAGACGGCGTACTAAGCAAGCTTCTCCTCGTTCTGCGAGTTGACGGGACACATCAAAAGTACTCCAGTGTATAGAGCCTTGCCTCTAAGGTAGGCCCCACATGGTTTGCCTCTTTTTTTAATTTAACATAACGTGTCAAGTCGCAATTTGTTTATTCACCCGTGGTAGACGATCCTCCCTCCACCAAGTGGACAACCAGTACACGTGCCAAATTACCACGTGGGCTGCCTTTTTCGTACAGAAATGAGCTCCACCGTGTACCCGCGCAGGTGTGGTTGGGAAAGAGACGGGAGTACGTGCGCCGTGCGTGCACCTCTTCTCTTCGTGCACGTCCCCCACCTACGTGGGCGTGTGTGAGAGAGATACAAACCTAGACATAATGCGCCGTCCATCCCCATGCCTCCTCCCAGTCCGACCACCAGTCACCACCACGCCCCACTCCTCCTCACCTTATCTCTCATCTTTCTCCCTTCATTTTTATATACAAGGGGCCACTATCAAAATTACAATTTGCAGATATACAAGGCCACTAACACTAATCGATGCAATATTAATGGTGTTTGCCTCGCGGTACTAGCAAAGGAGGACATTAATTATCCCTTGCATGCATGCGGGAGTTTGTAAAAAATGCATCTTGATGTTCTGTGCAATGCACGGGCATCTTGCTAGTCCATGAAAACAACACATGGCAAAATTCCATGGCGAACGAGGGATTTGAATCTGTTGGGAGGGGCTGTTTGGATCTTGCCCGGGGTAGCCAAAATATTGGCGACTACTTCGCCATGGCCGACACCGGCTCGAGTTCATCCTAACATTGCCCTCTTCTGTGGAGCCCATGCGGGGTCGACGAAGGTCCTCACAACAAAAGGATCCGGCAAGACACCTGCTGTGTACGCCGGCATCGCCTCCGCGGTGGCCTTCATGGGACCCAAGCGGCGGTGGCCTACCGTGTTCTACTTCTCCTCGATGATGGCAGCGGACGCAGAGGCACTGGCCACCGACTCGTCGCTCTCCACGCACCCGGCTTCTGTCGTTGCTTGCATGGCACGGCCGCCGGCATGGGAGTCTCGGCTACAGAAACAGGAGACGCGGTACGAGGCGGCAGCGTGGACGGCAGCAACGACGCCCGTGCGCCGCTCCTCGTCAAGCTGGCCTGGAGCGGCGAGTTGCTGAACCGCGCGCCGGCTTGGGGCGGCAACTGGCTCCGTCGGGCGAGGGGAGGGAGGTGGATCAGCGAGCTGCATAGCTCGTATCCGGCGGGCTACCCAGCCGGCTTGGATGCGGAATAACTACTCTTCGTAAGCCATTGTAAGAGTGGACAAAATGGTGGAGGAGATAGGGGAGCGGCGGAGGTGTGCATTCTTGGCCGACGTTTGGCCTCGTTTAAATACGAGATTAAATAGATGGCAGACGGGAGGAGCTCGGCCGACGTTGCGTTTGACGCCGGCCCGGTCATGAACGGACGTGTGTCCAGAGTGGGTTTCTCGGCTTCCACACGGGCGGGTTTCATGGAGGCGTTTGAATGCGGCACAGAGGCGTGTTCAGCCGGGCGTGCTGCGAGTGGCGCCCTCGACTCTGACCTAGGACACCGCACCGTTCTTCCACTGACATGTGGGCTCTTTGGGTGCATGGCATGCATGTGAGTGACCCAACGCAGGCAGCGCACAGCAGAGGAACCTTTGGTGGGCCAGGGCGGTCAGAAGCGGGCATTTCATAAACCGATGATTGTTCATTGAGTGTGATGTCATCTTTTTCATGTAGATAAGGGCATGGTTAATAAGAAAGCCAGCTGCTGGCTATATACCAATGCCACGTCACTTGGAGCCTTTATAATAGCCAGCTAATATAATAGATGGGCTATAAACTAGCTACTGGTATTTAATGCTTGCATGTGAAAGAAGAAAAGAAGGCACATGCTCATTGGTGGAAAGGAGAGGCGCGCAGGCTCAGACGGCTGCATGCGGGCTGCATGCAGGTTCGATTTCTTGTTTCTTGCGCTCGAGCCGGCGATAGCTCAAGCGCCCGCTCCCTTCTTTTCTCTTCATTCTCTCTCTTCCAGCTATGAATTTGATGACGTGGAACTGCTAATAGCCTGCTGACCGTGTACTATTGTACCTGCTCTAAGCCTACTATGTTGATAGCCCGTTCGATACATTGTGATTCATAAAGACCACTGCAAACATCAATGTTCTGCTTATCACAGATAAGATTGATTAATACCCGTAACAATCCATGTCCTTAACAAAGGGTGCATGCACGTATAGGTTGAACGTGTGTCTTGCGTCGTGTGCTGTGTGCATGCAGGCGTGCGAGTGTTGCGTGCGTGCAAGGGTACGTTTCAGTGTTGCATGCATGGGTGCGTACGTGCGTGTGTTCGTGAGTGCATGTGTACGTGTCAGTGTTGCACACCAGCATGCATGCGTGTGTACGTGCCAGTGTTGCACGCCTACATGCGTGCGTGTCTTGTGTGCGTGTATGTGTGCGTGCGGGGTGAGGCTACACGTCAGTCGACTGACTTTTTCATCTCTGGTCATTAGATTTTCCAGCCGTTGGATACGAAATCAAGGGCCTCCAGTTTATCATCAAACTCCACCCCCCTGAGCTGCCAGCCACCACCGGCCAAACCGCCAACCCCCGCCGCCCGCGGCCGGTCCGCCCTCCCCGAAACCACTCCCCACCGCCGGTCCGCCGCTGCACCGGCCATCCCTCTAGCCCCCCGCCGAGCTTTTTCTCCGGGGATCCCCACCCCACCACCGAATGAACGCCCCCAACCACCGGTGACTGCCAACCACAGGTCTCACGACTTCGAATACCCACCGACCACTAATTTATTACCATTTCTGTCGTTCATATACGCGCTGACGGGTGGGCCCTATGGTAATGTGCGCTGCTGAATGTGGACCATTTGACTGGTCAATTGATCGTGTTATCAACAAATTACGGAGCTGTATGGTGAGCCAGTGACCGTATGATCACCCTAAAATGTACTCCTGTTTTATTAACACAGTACAGACTCAAACTACCATTTCTTTATTTCATATACGGGCTGACAGGTGGGCCCCACGGTTACGCGCCCCGATGGTGCAACACTAGTTGCGCCGCATGGAACATTTGACTGGTCAATTGATTGTGTCATCAACAAAATACGGAGTTGTACGGGTGAGCCAGTGACCGTATAATCATGATATGTATTTGTTTAACACGGTACAGATGCAAGGGCTCATATATACGCGCAAGCACTCACCGCTATAAGCGCACACACGCGAACCCTACCCCTATGAGCACCTTCGAGAGTGGGCCAGCATATATGATCTTGAGATTTTACGAAGTCACCATAGGTGCCTCGTAGTCGAGTGGAACGTCTCCTCCCACTGAACGTACGTCGCCGGAAAATACTGAAATTAACACAAGATAAATGCGAGCACCGGGACTTTAACCTTGGTGGGCTCGAGAAACCACTGTCCTCTAACCATCCAACCACATGTTGGTTAGCACGACAAAATGTATGTGGTGACCGTGATGAGCTTATTCTGAAGTCTAGTGACCATATCGTGCTTTCGCTTCAAATACAATGATCGTAAGTGTCGTCAACAAAATACGGAGCACGCATCAAATGCAAAGTCCGTCAGTGTCATCAACAAAATATGGAGACGTATCGTGAGCTAGATACCGTTGTAATATTGTATATGCTTATTTTCTTAGTGGCCGATTGCGTGTGTTGTGTGGTGGGCACATCATTTCTAGTTGTGGTGGGTCAACATGAAGACTCATGGGTCGGTTCCATCCTGCGCCACATATAGGTTGGACCAAGACGTGTTATACGAAGACCCATGTGGACGACTCGACGTACAACACGAAGCTACCAGAGTCGCGGAGGACTCTATCCCCACTGTTGATAAGCCGACTATATATGATTTGTAACCCTAGGCCCTTAGTATGTTATACAAGCTTGGGGGCTAGTTCGTCGATAGTATAAACACACGCACAATGCCTGGTATTCACGTGTACTTTGTACACACCCCTATCACTAATATACAGTGCCAGGAGTAGGCTCTTTCTTCAACTGCAATTGAATTCTAGCATGTGCATGTGTTTATTTCATATTATCGATCCATAGAGCGAGAGTGGTTTGAAATACAGGCAATGGGTGCTTTTGCAATTCATATATAAACATTAATTAGTGCACTCCATGTTGTTAGTGTGAAGCACTTTATACATTTGTCACTTGCATGGATACATTCCAAATTGCTAGCTATGAAATAGAATACATGTCGAATACAACATAAAGGGGGTTTCGAAGATTCGAATTCATAGGAAGTGCATTCATCTATTTGAACCCGAGATAATGGCATTTGTAAATCAGATGTAAAAGGGGGCATCAATCTTTGTTGTGAGTTTGAACATGCTATATATATTCATACGCATATCTAACTTTTTTTTGCAACCAAGGAGATTATATCTGGAACCATGCATGAACTGAGGTAAGTTGCATATTTTTTAATATATACTCTTGTACAATGTATATTCAAATGTACCCCCTCCATTCCAAAATAATCATAGCTTTAAGATTTTCAAGAGTAAAGGTTTGTGAAGTTTGACAAATCCTGAAAGTTCAATTCAAGAGAACCGAAAACGTTAATGCTTCTGCTCCCAAATATTGAACGAAGAGCCAAATAGGCCTCTGGTCACCCGAAACCGCGTGAGACTAATGTTTTGGTGGTAGGAAATTACTGTCCTGACTCTGGCCCATGTAGCCTATCAGCCCGATGTCCAAAGGTCTAAACCGGGGTAGGTTTGTAACTTCACCAAGACGCCAGAGAAGCATTCATACGCCATGGGCGCCTACCCATGCGCTCGGCCGAAATCTACCCCGCCCACATTTGGGACACCTGACATGACTGTCCTACCCCCAACCCGCAATATGTCCGAAATTTTAGATGGGGGCAAAGTTTGTAACTTTCCCCAAATTTCAAACAAGCGCGTCTCAAACCGAAACATTGTTCCCCCTTAGTTCCCTGCCTCCCTCCTTTCCCCATTCATACTCCGTGGGCGCGAAAACGCCCTCTCCACCAGCCGCGAAACCCAGCCTCCTCCGTCCTCCACCCCATAGCGGCCAATCCACCGCCGCCCTCCTTCATCACGCCGGAGCCGGTACCCCAACGCAACCACAACCGTAATGCCCTCAAGGACTTAGCAGCTAAAGCCGAGGCAGAGCTGTCTCCATGACACCGACGCCGACGTGCGCCGTACCAGAACCACTCCGACCACGTTGTCCTGCGCCTCACTGCCGCGGCTCCACTGTCACAACCGTCCACCACACCGGAGCTGTTCCCACTACGCCGTCGTTCGCCGCCTCGGATCTGCTTCCTCGCCGCCGACAGACGGCCACCGCACCACACTCAACAACTTGGCCATGGGTTCGTCCAAGGCTGCACCGTCCTCCACAACTTCTGGTTTCCGGCGAACAACAAGAAGATCGTCGGAAAAACAGAAGGAGGACACAACACTGCTAGCAGAAAGAGGTACTCCTCTTCCCTTATTCGTGCAAATCTTACGTCTCCTCTCACACCGTATTCATCCCACGAAAGAAACTAGTTGAGCGCTTCTTACTACATCTTCTTTGTGATACTAAATGCACAAGGTTTCCTCCCTTTTACTATTTCACCTTTGCTAGAGGTCAGTAGCCCGCCTGGATTTCAATTCAGGGTCAGTCGAACTGCAATTAAAAGAAGCAGCACCCGCTTAGGCGTGCGGAGCACCTAGTCCGCCTGTACCCCGGGGAAGTGGGGTGTGGGGCGCAGGAGCTTCTTGCGCCCGATCTGGAGGTCGGCGGAGCTTGAATGGATGGCCGGGGGGGGGGGGTGCCAAGCATAGCGGTGCGGTGAGGTCGAGGGGAGGGCGCAGGCAGGGGAGGAATACTGGGCCGGTGGTCGCTGGCGTTTCAAGGAAGATCGTCAACACTGACTGGCTGGAGGTAGATGAAGGCGATCTGCCCGTTCTTTGTACATCAGACGGTGCTGAAAAAATGGACTGACCTATTTGCTTTCAGTCGACTGTTATTTTCATAGAATCCTGTAGTAATTTAGTGTGCCATGCATGTTGTAGAGCTATCATATGTCTCCCGTCATTTATTTCTCACCGACCTGCTATCTGCTACCTTTACACTATACTAATTGTGCACACACTTCACCCATACTCACACTATTGTTTTTTTATGCATGGGTATTTCAGACTCTGACGCAGTGTTGATGAATGCAGAAAAGAAAAGACAGAAGTCGCTCCAGTGTAATTCGAAGATAAGCACTAAGCGTTCCAGCGCTCTAACGGGTGCAGTGTCAGCAGTTGGAGACAGTAAACGTAGCTCTGCAGTTGATGATCTCAATTGCAACACACAACCATCCCAGGTGCTTGCTTTAACTTCGCGCTGTCAAATGTGGTTGCATGTTGCATATGGTGTCTAGCTTGTATTGCTTCCAATTTGGTTAAATTGCATCTGCTTACTTTACACATTATACCTTTGATAATGACATGCCTTCCTGTTTTCGATACATACTACATATGTCTATTAACCATGTTCGTACATCAAACTAATGCTCTTTTGTATCCCTCGTCAATCACTTATGATGAGACAGTCACCCGGGTGGGTTACTGTGAGACGCCATACTCGTTTAAAGAGTGCAGTGTCATCCTCCCCACATGATTCTCAAGAAACAACAAGGCTAAATGAAGATAGTCAACGTAGCTCTCTAGTTGATCACCGCAATTCCCCCACACCACCATCGCAGGTGCTTGCTCTTACTTGGCAGTGTGATATGTGGTTGCATGTTGCATATGGTGTCTACCTTGTAATGCTCCTAATTAGGGTAAATTGCATCTGCTTAGTTAACACATTATACCTGTGAATATGACATGCCTTCCTGTTTTCGGTACATACTACGTCTTTCTATTAACCATGTTCTTACATCAAACTACTTTTCTTGTGTATCCCTCATCAATGCTCCTAATTTGTTAAATTGCATCTCCTTAGCTTACACATTATACATGTGAATATGACATGCCTTCCTGTTTTTGGTACATACTACATCTGCCTATCACACCATGTTCTTAAATCAAACTACTATTCTTGTGTATCCTGCGTCTATCTCTTATGATGAGACAGTCACACGCGTTGGTTAATATGAGACGCAATACTCTTATAAAGAATGCAATTTCATCCTCTCCACATGATTCTCAAGAAACAGCAAGCCTAAATGAAGATATTGAACGTAGCTCTGTACCTGAAGACCGCACTTCCCCTACACCACCATCACAGGTGCTTGCTCTAACTTCGCAGTGTGATATGTGGTTGCATGTTGCATACCGTGTCTAGCTTGTAATGCTTCTAATTAGGGTAAATTGCATCTTCTTAGTTTACACACTATACCTGTGAATATGACATGCCTTCCTATTTTTGGTACACACTACATCTATGTGTTAACCTTGTTCTTACATGAAACTACCTCTCTTCTGTATCCTACATCAATCACTTACGATGAGTCACCTTTATTCGTTGCATATTGCATATTATTTCTAGCCTGTTGCCATGTATTGCTTCTAATTTGGTCAAATACATTTGTTAGGGCACCCTTTTAATTTGGCAGAGTGATATTGGTTTCATCTTTCATATGGTTTCTAGCTTGCATCGATTCTAACAAGTTCAAGCACCTTGTGCTTAGTTTACACTTCATACATCATACATGTCAATATGTCATGCCGTCCTGTTTTTCATACATATTCCATCCTCCTATCATGCGGCTGCCTTGCATGAAAGTAGTGTTCATCAGTATCATGCATCAATGAGTTCTGAAGAGCAAATTTTATTCCATTTTCTTGTGGGTTTGACTTGACAAGGCAAAAACAAGAAAGAGGAAGGAAAAGAGTAAGGAAGGCGATGATGGTGGTCCTCTGCAGCAACGTAAACGGAGCATCTGTACCGATTCTCCTTGTACTGATAGTGCATTACAAGGTCCAAGTCTTCGCTCCCCTACTCCACAATCCAAGGTGCTTGCTCTAAATTGGCAGTGTGATATCTGGTTGCATGTTGCATATGGTGTCTAGCTCGTATTGCTCCTAATTAGTGTAAACTGCATCTGCTTAGCTTACACATGATACATGTGAATATGACACGCTTTCTTGTTTTTGGTACATACTATATCTGTCTATCACACCATGTTCTTACATGAAACTACTCTTCTTGTGTATCCTGCATCAGTCACTTATGATGGGACACCTTTAAGTTGGCAGTGTGATATTGGTTTGCATCTTGAATATGATTTCTAGCATGTATTGCTTCTAGTTTGATGAACGCCACCTATGACGAGACAGTTTTAACTTGGCAGAGTGATATTGATTGCACCTTCCATATGGTGTCTTGTAGTGTTTCTAATTCCTTTTTCTTATCGGTTTGACTTCACAATGCAAAATCATTACAGCTGAAGGAAATTAGTCCGGCAGTGGATGATGGTGGTCCTTCGGAGCAACTCAAACATGGGGTCTCTACAGATTCTACTCTGCCATCCTCCCAACAAGATTCGCAAGACAACACAAGGCTGGACAGTCAACGTAGCTGTGTAGATGATGACCACATCTCCCCTACTCCACCATCACAGGTGCTTGCTCTAACTTGACACTATTATATGTGGTTGCATGTTGCGTATGATGTCTAGCTTGTATTGCTTCTAACTTGAATTGCATCTGCTTACTTTACACATAATGCCTGTGAATATAACACATGTTCCTGTTTCTAGAACATACATGTACATGATGAGCACATCTCCCCTACTCCACCATCACAGGTGCTTGCTCTTACTTGGAACTGTTATAGGTGGTTGCGTTTTCCGTATGATGTCTAGTTTGTATTGCTTCTGATTATGTTGAATTGCATCTGTGTAGCTTACAACTTATACCTGCAACGATCACTTACCCATAAGACACGCTATTGTACGTGTGAATATGAAATGCTGTCTTTTTTTTAATATATTCCACCCTCCTATCCTGCGCTTGCCTTACATCAAAGTAGTGTTCGTCTGTATCATGCATCAACCAGTTATGCAGAGCTAATTTTATTCATCTTCTTGTGGTTTGGACTTCATAAGGCAATATCAGAAAATAGGAAGGAAAAGAGTAAGTTAGGGGATGTTGGTGGTCCTCCGCACCAACGCAAACAGAGACTCTCTAGATTTGCCACTACTACTGCTAATGAAGTTGAACTCCCAAGTCTACATGATGAGTTCATCTCCCGTACTCCACCATCGCAGGTGCTTGCTCTAAGTTGACAGTGTGATAATTGGTTTCATGTTGCATATGTTGTCTAGCCTGTATTTCTTCTATTTTGATTAAATTGCACCTGCTGAGTTTATACGTTATACATGTGCATATGACATGGCTTTCTGTGTCTAGAATACACTGCATCTATCTATCATACCATGTTCTTACATCAAAGTACTGCTGTTGTGTATCCCGCATCAGTCACTCATGATTGGACGCTTTTAACATGGCAGTTTGATAGTGGTTGCATCTTGCATTGATTTCTACGTTGTACTGCTTCTAATTTTTCGAATTGCCACTTATGACGCGACACTTTTAACTTGGCAGAGTAATATTGGTTGCATCTTTCATATGGTGTCTAGCTTGCATTACTTCTATTTTCTTGAAAATCCTTCTGCTTAGTTTGCACATCATAGCTGTGAATATGTCATGACGTCCTGTTTTTGTGACATATTCCATCCTCATACGGTTGTCTTACATCAAAGTATTGCTTGTCTGTATCATGCATCAATGAGTTCTGAAGAGTGATTTTATTCTTTTGTGTTGTAGGTACAGCTTGACATGGCAAAGTCAAAAAAGAGCAAGGAAAATAATATAGTAGGGAGTGCTGTTACTCGTCGGGTGAAACGGAAAAGGTTCTGCAGTCGAGATTCTGCTGGTACTTATAGTGCAGTAGAAGGTGAAAGTCCACCGGCTAAATCTACAAACACAGTATCACCTGCTCCACCAGCTGCAGCATCCGCTTCAACTATACCAGCATCTCAACCAGTTACTCGTTTGTTTGCTCCGGAACTGGCCAGTTCCCCAGCTGCCTTCACACCTAACACTACTTCCGAAGCACTGCTGACACAACAGGACTTGGCAAGATCAGATGAACCTCATGAGCATCAACATCAAGACGGTACCTGATCGAGTCAAGTTGCAGTTGCATTCTCCTTTATATGTACTCTCATAGTTTGATGTACACTAACACTTTCCATATTCGTTGTTGAACTAGCACCACGGCGCAAGCGGAAACAGACATCAGGGATAATGCTTGACAGATTAACAAAATCTAAAGGAGGAAGAATGGGGATCCATTTTGAGGCAGGTTTAAAAAGGCCACGTGATGCTACAGAGTCAGCCAAGTTAGTATCAGAGGCAGCCGTTGCCGTTAGGTGTCATGCACGTATCCTCCCAACGTGTATCTAGTACAGGAATGAGAAACACAATACCCAGTTTAACACCTTCCTTGACCATTTATCTGTAAGTAATGTTATTCATCGCAATTAGTAATATTGTCTTGCTCTGTCCCATACTTTCTAGCTTCCTCCTAATAAGACTCACATTCTTTTTTCAACAGATGAGGTTCGAGTTGGATCCGAAAGATGATGCAACTAGACAAGCATGCACTCATGTTTTTCAGTCTGCTCTGTGACAGTATCGGTACCACCTTAGAAAATCTCACTTTGAAGGCAAGGCTAACAATGAAATCGCCCAAACATCTCCAGTGGAATATATTACAGATGAAGACTAGACAACCCTCGTTAAACACTGGTTTGATCCAAAGTATCAGGTAGGCTATATGTATTTGATCAGACCACATATTGAACTTGTATTTATGTATGTGCCTTACAAGTGTATCTTCTTCTAGGCTAACTGTTTGAAGAACAAAACCAACCGTTCTAAAGTGGAATTCCAACAGACAACAGGATCTCGTAGCTATATTGCACACTGCGAGGCTCTTGTAAATAACTGCTACTTCCTTCTTTTTTTGTGCCATATTATCGTATCTATATTGACTTGTTCCAAATACAGAGGAAATCCCGTGCGGACCAAAAAGAACCTGAACCGAATGCAGTGAAAATCTTCAAGGATTGCCACATCAGCAAGATGAAGGGCATGAGCACACCAGTTCAAGCCGCTGTTGTAAGTCCTTACTCCTCCTGCCTTGAACTGATTGGTACTGTGATGTGTTCATTTAAGTACTTGCTTTGCAGCCAATGTCAGTTACTCTGTTCACTTTTATTCACGATTGTCTTAACGTATCATTTCACCTTACATGGTTTAAAAGAGATGAAGGATATTCTTTTGCTCTTGATCTGTAGTCTAGTTGTTATGTTCACGTGCACACACAATGATAAAATAGCCTGTTTGTTTTATATCTGTTTGCCCATGATATGAATGATGTAATACTATGTTCATCCTACTTTAAACCATGTCTCTTTATCCTTAGATGTCAACGAATGTGAGGGAATAGACAATACAGTAGGCATGCTACATGGACATATGTTCTGAAAGTGATTTTATTATGTAGTTGGTTCTACAATACATGCTAATGTATTATAGTAGTTCACCAAAATAAGTTATGTATAAACGTTTAACGTACTTTGTTTGTTTTTGTCTCATTAGTAACTTATCTGGTACACTAATCTACAAGTTCAAACTTTCAGGAAGCTATGGAACAAATGATTGAACAACCACAACCACCTGAATGTGACGAGGCTACTACAGGCACAATGTCACCTCTTGCTGCAGTGCGTCAGTATCTCTCCACTAACAGTGCAAAAAGCACCTTCTTGCGTAATTCTGGGTTGGTTGTCAAGGTAACCTTGTCCAAATCGCCTACTGAACAAAATCTTCCTGCTAGACAGAGTGTTATATCTGTGCTCCAGACACAAGTCCAATCCCTAATGGACGTTGTTTCGGAAACAAGAATAGTGGTTGAGAAATGTCGTCAAGATATGAATGGTTTTGAAACCAGACTATCGGACATTCGCTTCGTTGTTCAAGAGCAATGGCGGAAAAAAGGTGGAGATCGTGCTGCTCCATCAGATTCTACAGCCTGAAACATTAGCACTCAGGTCAAATGATCTGTGCTTCTATACATCTGATGGTGCTTATATTTGGAAGGACTGTAAACATTATGCCAACAGGCCTTTTGTTGTATGGTTGGAATTTATTTTGTTGTGATACAACATTTATGATGCCGCCTCAGGCTGTAGTAATTACGACGCTATTTTCGTATAGTGTAGGTTTATCTTAGTAATGTATTCGGCCGAAAGCTTCGTAGGAGCCCAACATGCCAACATTCGTCGGGCCCATTCCAATTGGGCTAAAAATGATTACGGGCCGAAATTGGCATGTAGCCCACTAAAAATATCTGGGCCTAAATCAGCATAAGCTTTCATATTTTTCTGGTAGGCCTGTGCCCATAGTGGGCCTTTAACATGCCTAAACATAATTTGGGCCCTCAGTAAAAATAGGCCGTTTACAGGTGTAAATATCTTGAGCCCATAAAATACATGGGCCTTTAATAGACCAAAAGTGAGATTGGGCCCTGATTGTGCCAAATAACCCACTGGACTTTAACAGGCCAAAATTCAGACGAGCCGTAAATGCGCCGACCTAATACACGGGCCTTTAACAGGCCGGAACTTCGGTCGGGCTAGATTATCGTCATTTTTATATGGGCCGTTAATGGGCCTGATATGACGTTGGGCCACATATGGCCCATGTGAAAGTGCAACTATCCCTAGGTGGTTTTGGTAATTCATAACAACATATAGCTCATTGAGCTAATGCTATTCCAAGATGACTATTTCAGGAAAGCTCAATGATTGGCATGGCATGGATGTGAAAGTGTAACCCTCAAAATGCTAAGGACAAAGGATTGGCTCAAGCTCAAAAGCTCAAGACTCTTCATTTTATATTTTAGTGATCCAAGATCACATTGAGTCTTTAGGAAAAGCCAATACTATCAAGGAGGGATGAGGTGTTGCTTAATGAGCCTCTTGCTTCATGTGCTCAGTGATATGCTCCAAAATCCTCAGCTACTTTCCCATATCCACATATGACCTAAACACTAAGCCAAACTCGGTTCTACTGATTCTTTCTATCCGGCGCCACCGAGTTTCACTTGTCATAAGCCACTGCCAAACCCTAGCAATTCGGTTCTACCGATAGGGATCTCGGTCTCACCGAGATGGGATTGCAAACTCTCTGTTTCCCTTTCGTAACTTTTCGGTCTCACCGAAAGAGCGAATCGGTCCCACCGAGATTGCAATGTAAATTCAGTGTTTCCTTTTTGTAACTTTTCGGTCTCACCGAAAGAGCAAATCGGTCCCACCGAGTTTGCCTGACCAACTCTCTGGTTAGCTTATTACCAAAATCGGTCTCACCGAGTTTGTGTAATCGGTCACACCGAGATTATGTTATGCCCAAACCCTAACCATATCGGTCCTACCGAGTTGCATGTCAGTCCCACCGAAAATCTCTAACGGTCACTAGGTTTACCTTTTCGGTCCGACCGAGTTTGTTGATTCGGTCCCACCGAGATTGGAAAACTATGTGTAACGGTTGGATTTTGTGTGGAGGCTATATATACCCCTCCACCTCCTCTTCATTCGTGGAGAGAGCCATCAGAACACATACACAATTCCAACTCATATGTTCTGAGAGAGAACCACCTACTCATGTGTTGAGACCAAGATATTCCATTCCTACCATATGAATCTTGATCTCTAGCCTTCCCCAAGTTGCTTTCCACTCAAATCTTCTTTCCACAAAATCCAAATCCTATGAGAGAGAGTTGAGTGTTGGGGAGACTATCATTTGAAGCACAAGAGCAAGGAGTTCATTACCTACACACCATTTGTTACTTCTTGGAGAATGGTGTCTCCTAGATTGGCTAGGTGTCACTTGGGAGCCCCCGACAAGATTGTGGAGTTGAACCAAGGAGTTTGTAAGGGCAAGGAGATCGCCTACTTTGTGAAGATCTACTGCTAGTGAGGCAAGTCCTTCGTGGGCGATGGCCATGGTGGGATAGACAAGGTTGCTACTTCGTGGACCCTTTGTGGGTGGTTGCTTCTTCGTGGACCCTTCGTGGGTGGAGCCCTCCGTGGACTCGCGCAACCATTACCCTTCGTGGGTGGAGCCCTCCATGGACTCGCGCAACCGTTACCCTTCGTGGGTTGAAGTCTCCATCAACTTGGATGTAGGATAGCACCACCTATCCGAACCACGGGAAAAACATCCGTGTCTCCAATTGCGTTTGAATTCTCCAAACCCTTCCCTTTACATTCTTGCAAGTTGCATGCTTTACTTTCCGCTGCCAATATACTCTTTGCATGCTTGCTTGAATTGTGTGATGATTGCTTGACTTGTCCTACAATAGCTAAAATCTGCCAAGAACTAAAATTGGGAAAAGGTTAAGTTTTTATTTGGTCAAGTAGTCTAATCACCCCCCCTCTAGACATACTTTCGATCCTACAAGTGGTATCAGAGCTTTGGTCTCCATTTGCTTTGATCTCCATAGCTTTTGGTGGTCATAGCCTTGGTTTCACAACCTAGGAGAGTATGGCGTCTAGCGAGGGAAATTATCACCGTAGAGGTCCTTACTTTGATGGTACTAACTTTGCTAGTTGGAAGCATAAAATGAAAATGCATATTCTTGGACATAACCCCGCCGTTTGGGCTATTGTGTGTGTTGGTTTGCAAGGTGACTTCTTTGATGGGAAAGAACCAAACCATGAAGCTACCGCGGATGAGTTTAAGATGTTGCAATACAATGCCCAAGCTTGTGATATTCTCTTCAACGGATTGTGCCCCGAAGAATTCAACAAAATCAGCCGTCTTGGGAATGCAAAGGAAATTTGGGACACTTTGATTGATATGCACGAAGGTACCGACTCCGTCAAGGAATCCAAGTTGGATGTGCTTCAAAGTCAACTTGACAAGTTCAAAATGAAGGATGGTGAAGGTGTCGCTGAAATGTACTCTAGGCTTGCTCTCATCACAAATGAGATTGCCGGCTTAGGAAGTGAAGAAATGACCGATAGATTCATCATCAAGAAGATTCTAAGAGCCTTGGATGGAAAATATGATACCATGTGCACATTGATCCAAATGATGCCCAATTACAAAGATCTCAAGCCAACAGAGGTGATTGGAAGAATTGTTGCTCATGAGATGTCACTTAAGGATAAAGAGGAACTTCACAACAAATCAAGTGGTGCCTACAAAGCCTCATGTGAAGCTCCTACATCATCAAGTGAGAAACAAAACTTCAATGAAGAATTGAGCTTAATGATGAAGAACTTCAACAAGTTCTACAAGAGTAGAAGCAAAGATAGAAGCTTCAAGTCAAGGTCCTACAATGACAAAAGATCTTCTAGTCGAGAGCGAAACTGCTACAGTTGTGGAAGACCCGGACACTATTCCAATGAGTGTACGGCTCCCTACAAGAGAAGAGAAGATTCTCCAAAAAGAAGAAGCAAAGAATCACCACCAAGAGAGAGAAGGAGTAGAGATGATCGTTATGAACGAAGATACTCACGGAGAAGCAAGGATTCGGAAAGGAAGGAAAAATCATCAAGGAGCTACACAAAACGAAGACATCAAGCTCATGTTGGTGAATGGGTATCCGGCTCCGACTCCGACAACCACTCCGAGAGAAGCTATCACTCCGACTCCGAATATACTCAAGATGAAGGTGTTGCCGGTCTAGCACTTGTGACAACCAACTCCTACGACATATTTGACTCACCAAATGAAGGAGTTGGGACATGCTTCATGTCTAAAGGCCCAAAGGTATCACACCCCGAGTATGTTGATTTCAATAGTGATGAAGATGACTTGTTAGGTGATGATGATTTACTTATTGACAACTCTAGTGATGAATACTATGATGAAACGTCAATTAATCATGCTAATCAAGATAAAACGAATGACAATGATAAGGAGAAGATTGAGGCTCTAACTAAAGAACTAAACACTCTTAAGTTAGCTCATGAAACTATCTTCGAAGATCATCGAGAACTTTTAAGAGCTCATGAGAAATTACGCTTTGAAAAGCTCAATCTTGAGCAAGAGCATGAGTTCTTAAAAGCAATCAATGATGATCTCCGCAAGAAAAGTTCTCCTTACATTGCCAAGCGTTTACTCTTATCCACTTACATGCCTCAAGTCAAGTCTAGTAACAAGAACAAGAAAGATTCTTCCTCTAGCAGTAACAATGATCATGCTAAATCCAATATTGTTGCTTCTAGTAGTTCTCTTGATTCCACTAATGATTCTCTTAGCCAAGTTACACTTGAGCAAGAAAATAGCTTATTGAAAGGAATTATAGAGAAAGGAGTGTACAAAAGCCTTGCCGGGAGTAAGCAATTCGAGGAAATTGTGCGCAAGCAAGGAATGCACCGGAAGAATCAAGGTGTTGGTTTTGAACGAAAGTTCAATGCCAATGGAGTTGAGTGGGAAGAAGATCAATACCCCAAGACAAAGTTTGTTCCTCAACAAGAGAAGTATGATACTTCTTTCAAGGGGACACAAGCTCAAGATGATCTTCCACCACAAGACTACAAGCAAAAAGGCAAGGACAAGCTTCAAGAGGAAATTGATGCATTTGAAGAAGCTCCTAAGACCTTAGTCAAGTGGATTCCCAAGACTACTTCAAGTTCCACTTCATCAAGTACGACTACAACTCCAAGGATTCCCCATCAAGATGGTGTGGATCCAAAATAAGAAGAACTAGAGAGTTCTTGAGGGTGACTCCGCCAACATACTTCACTCTTATCATTTTGGCAAGAACAAGTGCAATCAACTTCCACATCTTGCACTAGTTCAAGGAGTCACAAACCCTCTTGTTGGTAAGACAAGGGACAAGGTAACCTAAAAGTTTTCATGGACATCATCTTGTGTGTGCATCACTCTATGTCTATGGATATCCTTGTTTGTTCCTTGTGGGACTAACCCATGCAGGTATTGAAAGTGCAATTCACTCAAATGGATAGCTCCAAGTGATCTACATCAACATTGAGCATCCACATCTTCAACATCTACATGAAGTCATCATCGACAAAACCCGTGGTTAGTTCATCCCTCTAAGGGGGGGTATCACATCTAGGGGGAGCTTTACTCTAAGACTTGAGCTAAAGCAACTATAAAGATGTGAACACAACAATGCTTTATGTAAAAGTGGTAACCCCACTTGAGCTTAAACGATGAGTATGACCTATGATCAAGTGTTCTCACTTGACTCCTAAGTCAATATACTCATATATAGATGACCTTGTCATCGCAAATTGCTTGATAGATGCTAGAATTGGTTGTGCATGTCTTGTCACATATTCCATTTGCCATCTTATTGCGTGAGCATGCTGGTTGCATATTTTACTCATTCGAGGACATCCACTTGTGGTTTTGATTGTTCGGTTTTATTTCCTTTTGCCAAGTGGATGGACAAGAATGCCTAAGAACCTCCTCTAGCTATCTATGCTTTTCTCGTCTCAAACTCTATTCATGCTACATCACAAAATTTGATCAAGTCAGATTCGAACCACTCTGTGTGAGGAGCGCTCGGAGTCCCCGATTCGTCATAGACTTAAACTTCCAAAACCTCTTTGTGATTCTCGGTCTGACCGATACCCTACTTTCGGTCCTACCGAGATCATTAAGTTGATCTATGTTTTTGATCTCGGTGCAACCGATTTGAACCATTTGGTCACACCGAGTTGCAATAACTGTATATAGTTTTGCATCTCGGTGCCACCAAGTCGTTCCACTCGGTCACACCGACAGGGTCGGGCTATATATAGTCACGGGCAAAAATTTGGAAATTTCTCCGAACCCCTTCGCCAGCGCGATAGCCTGCTCTGCCAACTTGGTCTCCGCATCGTCTCCGCGCCACCAGCCGCCTCCAGTCGTTGGTCTCCATCGCCGTCAACGGAATTCAACCCCGCCGTTGCCGCCGTAGCGAGTCTCCGCCGAACTAGGGTATGGACTCGATCACAGTGCTATTCCCCGTCCGATTCCTAGCACATTGTGTTCTTAATGATTCTTGCCACGATTGAAACACTCCTGTCCAGTCAATGCGTTCATAGATTAGTTTTGATTCGAAAATTTTAGGGTTAGGTTTCCGCCGAAACCATCTTGGACCCACCGAGTTGAAAAACTCGGTCCCACCGATTTGGCTTATGCCATTGCACAAGTAAAACTCGGTCTGACCGAGAATTACTAATCGGTGTGACCGATTTTGGAACTCTGTGAAACCCTAGCAGTCTCGGTGCCACCGAACTGTGACTCGGTCCAACCGAGTTCACTAGTTTAGGTTCCAAAACTGCTTCGGTATCACCGAGTTTGAAAATCAGTAGATCCGAGATGATTTCAGTGGGAAACTAAAACTAAGTTTTTTGAGTCATTCTTTTGCAAAAATCTCTGCATTTTGTGATGCTCATCCACTCTACCTCATCTATAAACTATTCACAGGGTCAGCAGTCAGCTTGTTCATCATGTTAGACCAAAGTGATAGCCAGAACATGTCAGAACAGCAAGTGCAGATGAGTGAGGGCACTAGTCCCTCAAGGTCTTCAGATGATGGCAGCAGAAGTACTCCTAGCAATTTGCCAAAAGCTGCCACCAGACAAAGGAAGAAGAGAACTTCAGATTCTGAGGATGAAGATTATGTGGCAGAGGGAAGAGGAAGCCACATCAAAGAGAGTTGAGCTAGCACAGGGCACAAAGCCAGGCTTAAAGATCAAAAGGCCAGCAGGCAGGCAGCCTATGCCAAAGGCCAGAGCTTCAACCAAGATTTCTGAGAAGCCCACTCCCATAGAGCCAGTTGCTGCTGAAGGCAAGAAAAGAAAGGAAAGGGTCAAGAAGACCGTAGCCAGAGTGCTTGGAAAGGCTTCCATCATGGAAGAAGAGGAAGAAGAAGAGGTAGCTGCACCAGCACCTAAGGCACCCAAGCTGATGGGTGATGCCATAAGATCAGGGGCAGCTGCTTCTAAGGCCAAGCCAGCTCTAAAGCCAAAACCAAAGAGAAATACGAGGAGCATACCTGCAATTGAGAAGAACAAGGCCCCAGTGCCTGAGACTGTTGTTGAAGCAGAAGATGATGAAGAGCAAGTTCTCAAAAAACTCAAGCCCAAGATCCCAGACCACAACGATGCTCATCCTGTGGCTGAGGATATGAAGCTCAGGAGAGACTCAGGGCTGAGGAAGTGGAGAGAAGCAGATCCGTATGCTTCAAGGAGGAGGACTGCTGTTGACTACAGATTTCACACCAAGGAACAGCAGGACTTCTATGAGACAGTGCTGCTTGATAAGAAGCCCATAGTTTGTGACATGAGATGGGTCGACTGGACCTACATGAAGGAAAATGAGGAACACTATCCTGGTGTGATTGACAGCTTCAATGCTTGTGGAGTAGTAGACTTTGTTGGGCAGAAGCTCACAAAGTGGAACGAGGAACTCATTATGCAATTCTACTCACAGCACATTTCTACCCAGATGGAAAGATAACTTGGATGTCTGAAGGTACGAGGTACCAATCTACAGTTGCTGAATGGGCTCAGCTGATCAATGCCCCAGAAGAGCATGAGGATGACTTGGATATCTATGCTAAGAAGAAGATGGACCACAACTCTATGTCCAACATGTACAAGGAAATTCCAAATGAAGCACTTGACACTTTCAAATTTGGCTCAGTGCACTATCTTCTGTCAGGGCTGCCAACCATTAACTGGATCCTTAGGCACACTCTGTTTCCCAAGTCAGGTGATCACAAGATGATCAGAGGCCATGCAATCAATTTGCTTCATGTATTTGATGTGCCTCAGAAATTCAAGGTCATGAGCCTCATAGTAGAAACTATCAAGAGGACTGCAGCAGATCAGAAGAGGAGCTGTGGATATGCCCCACAAATTCAGGAATTAATCAACTCCAAGATGGGCACCGGCATATACTTATTGGACGAGGAACACCTGCCCATCCGTCCAGATTTTGAAGATAATCAAGTTGTCATGAATGAGAATGAACCATCATCAGTTCAAGCACAAGCAAAGAAGGAACAGGCAAGGAAGGAGAAAGCTGCCAAGATGCCAACTCAAGAGGAGGCATCTGAGTATTTCTTGAAAACCAAACAAGAGCAGGTTGGTTACTTGATTGCATCCACACTGAGTATTGAGCAAGGACTGGCCACCCTCACTCAGAATCAGCAGAGCTTAGAGAGGATCATGGAACAAAAGTTCTATGACTTGGATGTCAAAGTAACAGAGATTCAGTCTGCAGTGGAACAACTTCAGGATGACATGCAGGAGAGGAGAGGCAAGACTACAACTGATGCATTTGCCAGAGTGCCAAGAGCTCAGAGATCACATGCAGTGCCAGTTGCTACAGCTTCAGTTCCACCAGCTCCAGCATCCACTTCAGCTTCGACTCCGACCACGTCTACAGAAGGCTTCGTCCTTGGAGTGCTCCGGACTCCACCACCACCTGAAGATCAAGCCTGAGCGTCGATCTAGCACTATGCATTTTCTAGTAACTTTTTGGTAACTTGTTGCCAAAGGGGGAGAAAAATGTATAGATCATAGGCTTCGAGAGAGAGAGAGAGAGAGTGTTGCTTTTTTCTCTCTTGCTTTATTTGGTGGTTTTTTGAACTTTGTTTGCTTTTGAGTGCTTGAGATACTATGTCATTGCTCGTGAGACATTGATGATCATGTGTTTGATCATAAGCTACACTTAATGCTTGGTGAATGCTATTATCTTATCTATCTTATGTGATCATTCACTATTCTTGGTGCTGAGTGCATGTATTTCATTCTTATCTTTTTTAAGCGCTCCACCAAGATGTATGTGACATGGAAGAGTAACCCATGACTCTAACTCCTTGTGCATTTGCAGTCCAAAGCAAATTTTAAATATGCACAAATTTAGGGGGAGCTCTTACTTGTCACATACTTCTCAAAGCGACGATATATTTCATGCTTATTATCATTTGTCGAAGCTTTGATCTATATGTTGTCATCAATTACCAAAAAGGGGAGATTGAAAGTGCAACTATCCCTAGGTGGTTTTGGTAATTCATAACAACATATAGCTCATTGAGCTAATGCTATTCCAAGATGACTATTTCAGGAAAGCTCAATGATTGGCATGGCATGGATGTGAAAGTGGAACCCTCAAAATGCTAAGGACAAAGGATTGGCTCAAGCTCAAAAGCTCAAGACTCTTCATTTTATATTTTAGTGATCCAAGATCACATTGAGTCTTTAGGAAAAGCCAATACTATCAAGGAGGGATGAGGTGTTGCTTAATGAGCCTCTTGCTTCATGTGCTCAGTGATATGCTCCAAAATCCTCAGCTACTTTCCCATATCCACATATGACCTAAACACTAAGCCAAACTCGGTCCTACCGATTCTTTCTATCCGGTGCCACCGAGTTTCACTTGTCATAAGCCACTGCCAAACCCTAGCAATTCGGTTCTACCGATAGGGATCTCGGTCTCACCGAGATGGGATTGCAAACTCTCTGTTTCCCTTTCGTAACTTTTCGGTCTCACCGAAAGAGCGAATCGGTCCCACCGAGATTGCAATGTAAATTCAGTGTTTCATTTTTGTAACTTTTCGGTCTCACCGAAAGAGCAAATCAGTCCCACCGAGTTTGCCTGACCAACTCTCTGGTTAGCTTATTACCAAAATCGGTCTCACCGAGTTTGTGTAATCGGTCACACCGAGATTACGTTATGCCCAAACCCTTACCATATCGGTCCTACCGAGTTGCATGTCAGTCCCACCGAAAATCTCTAACGGTCACTAGGTTTACCTTTTCGGTCCGACCGAGTTTGTTGATTCGGTCCCACCGAGATTGGAAAACTATGTGTAACGGTTGGATTTTGTGTGGAGGCTATATATACCCCTCCACCTCCTCTTCATTCGTGGAGAGAGCCATCAGAACACATACACAATTCCAACTCATATGTTCTGAGAGAGAACCACCTACTCATGTGTTGAGACCAAGATATTCCATTCCTACCATATGAATCTTGATCTCTAGCCTTCCCCAAGTTGCTTTCCACTCAAATCTTCTTTCCACAAAATCCAAATCCTATGAGAGAGAGTTGAGTGTTGGGGAGACTATCATTTGAAGCACAAGAGCAAGGAGTTCATTACCTACACACCATTTGTTACTTCTTGGAGAATGGTGTCTCCTAGATTGGCTAGGTGTCACTTGGGAGCCTCCGACAAGATTGTGGAGTTGAACCAAGGAGTTTTAAGGGCAAGGAGATCGCCTACTTCGTGAAGATCTACCGCTAGTGAGGCAAGTCCTTCGTGGGCGATGGCCATGGTGGGATAGACAAGGTTGCTACTTCGTGGACCCTTTGTGGGTGGTTGCTTCTTCGTGGACCCTTCGTGGGTGGAGCCCTCCGTGGACTCGCGCAACCATTACCCTTCGTGGGTGGAGCCCTCCATGGACTCGCGCAACCGTTACCCTTCGTGGGTTGAAGTCTCCATCAACTTGGATGTAGGATAGCACCACCTATCCGAACCACGGGAAAAACATCCGTGTCTCCAATTGCGTTTGAATTCTCCAAACCCTTCCCTTTACATTCTTGCAAGTTGCATGCTTTACTTTCCGCTGCCAATATACTCTTTGCATGCTTGCTTGAATTGTGTGATGATTGCTTGACTTGTCCTACAATAGCTAAAATCTGCCAAGAACTAAAATTGGGAAAAGGTTAAGTTTTTATTTGGTCAAGTAGTCTAATCACCCCCCCTCTAGACATACTTTCGATCCTACACCATGGTTTATGTCCGGCGTTAACAGGCCGAAAATGACAACAGGCCGAAAGTGGCCCAAAGCTATAGTGGGCCTCTAACAGGCCGAATGTCTGACATGGCCGAATATGACCCAAATCCTTCACGGTCGTTTATGGGCCGAAAGTTTTGATGGCCTGTAAATGGGCCCAAATGAAGCCGGACCTTTAACAGGCCGGAAATACACCGGGCCATAATTCGGCCCAATTACTTAGCGGACTGTTAACGGGCCAGAACGTTGATGACAAGTTTAGGACAGGCCGTTGACGGGCCGATTTGACAGAGAATGTTGGGCCTTTAGCTGGGCTGACCCATTATGGTCGGCAGAATCTTGTGGGCCTTTAGCTGGGCCGGCCCATTGTGGTCCGCAAAATCTTGTGGGCCTTTAGCTGGGCCGGCCCATTATGGTCTACAAAATCGTGTGGGCCTTTAGCTGGGCCGGTCCATTATGGTCCGGTAAATTTTCTGGGCCTTTCAGTGGGCCGGCCCATTATGGTCTGCTAAATCTTATGGGTCTTCGGTTGGGCCGGCCCATTTAATCTTTGTGGGCCACTTTTGGGCCGGTCCACGTGTCTTCATATCATAGGCCCATCTCAACCGTTGGATGAGTGACACCTGTGCCAACGCGGAGCTGACGCGTGGATCGGTCAGCCAATGAGAATTTTACACGTGGAAAATCGACATTGGTCGTGGCTGTTAACGGGTTATCGGATCCAAAATCCCACCCGATAGCTTAACGGCGTTCCGTTACGGTGGATGCCACATGTCGGTCACCCTTGACGAAAGCACTTCTGTGACGCGTGATTTATTGTCATGGAAGTGGAAACTTCCCTGATGATAATTTTGGCAATGTCATGGAACACTTCTACGACAGCACAGGTATGACTATCTTGATTCTGTCATAAATTTGTCATGGATGTACATGCATGACAGAAAACGCGACCTACTGGGACAAACACGTATCATCAGGGAAGTGTATTTTTTTGTAGTGCTTCAGTCTATCCCGAATCAACTTAACCTTCTCTTCAGACTCCTTGATCAAGTCTGGTCCAAACAACTGTCTGTCTCCTACTTCATCCCACATTAACGGCGTTCTACACCTTCGTCCATACAGGGCTTCGAACGGTGCCATCTTCAAACTGGCTTGGTAGCTATTGTTGTATGAGAACTCTGCATAAGGCAAATTGTCATCCCAACTAGATCCATAATCTAGCGCACAAGCTCTCAACATGTCCTCCAGAATCTGATTGACTCTCTCTGTCTGCCCATCTGTCTGCGGGTGAAATGCTGTACTGAACTCCAATGTTGTTCCCAAAGTCTGGTGTAACTGATGCCAAAACTTTGAGGTAAACTGTGTTCCTCTATCTGATACGATGGTCCTCGGAACTCCATGCAGACATACGATTCTGGACATATATATCTTGGCCAACTTCGCGCTTGTATAAGTGGTTTTCACTGGGATAAAGTGAGCCACTTTGGTCAAACGATCAACTACTACCCATATGGAATCATATCCTGCTTTGGTCCTGGGCAATACGGTGATAAAGTCCATGCCAAGTTTATCCCACTTCCATTCGGGTATCGACATAGGCTGTAACAATCCTGCTGGTTTCTGATGCTCTACCTTCACTCTCTGACATACATCACATACGGTTACATACTCGGTGAGATCCTTCTTCATACCAGTCCACCATAAACGCTCCTTCAAATCCAAATACATCTTGGTGTTTCCGGGGTGTATCGAGTATGGTGAGTCATGAGCCTCCTGAAGTATTAACTTCCTGATCTCTGGTTCATTGGGCACATAAACTCGGTCCTCAAACCATAAGGTGTCATGCTCATCCTCACGAAAACCTTTGGCCTTTCCTTTGCTCATTTTCTCCTTTATCTCAGCAATCTCTTTGTCATCCTTCTGAGCTTCTCGAATCTTGCTCAACAATGTAGACTGAACCTCCATTGTTGCAACAAAACCTCTTGGAACAATCTCCAATCGAAGTTCCATGATATCCTCTGCCAGTTCCTTCGGCAATCCCTTACTTTCAAGGATATTAGCATAACTCTTTTGGCTCAAGGCGTCTGCTACGACATTGGCCTTTCCTGGATGATAGTGAAGCTTCCTGTCATAATCCTTTATAAGCTCCAACCATCTCCTCTGTCTAAGGTTCAGCTCCTTCTGTGTGAAAATGTACTTCAAACTCTTATGATCCGTGTACACATCACAATGGTTTCCAATAAGGTAATGTCTCCAAGTCTTCAATGCATGCACTATGGCTACTAGCTCCAAATCATGCGTGGCATAATTCAATTCGTGAGGTTTTAGTTGTCGCGAGGCATACGAAACAACTCTTCCGTCCTGCATAAGCACACATCCAAGTCCTAAGCGAGAGGCGTCACAATACACTTGGAAATCCTTATGTGTATATCTGGCAGTGTCAACACTGGGGCTGTAGTCAAACGTTTCTTCAACTCCTGGAAACTTGCCTCGCAATCTTTTGTCCATTTAAACTTGGTATCCTTCTTCAATAACTCCGTCATGGGTTTAGCAATCTTGGAAAAATTCTCAATGAATCTCCGGTAGTATCCTGCGAGTCCAAGAAAACTGCGGATCTCGCTAACTGAAGTGGGTGCCAACCATTCAGTGACTGACTGAACCTTGCTGGGGTCTACTGCTATACCTTCTCCTGATATAACATGTCCAAGGAATCCGACTTCCTTCAACCAAAACTCGCATTTGCTGAACTTGGCATACAGCTGGTGTTCCCTGAGTTTCTCGAGAACTAAACGCAAATGCTCCTTGTGCTCCTCTTCATTCTTCGAGTATACAATAATATCATCAATAAACACCACAACAAACTTGTCCAAATATTCCATGAATACCTTGTTCATCATGCTCATGAAATAGGCAGGGGCGTTAGTCAGTCCAAACGACATGACCGTATACTCGTATAATTCGTACCACGTGGTGAACGCTGTCTTTGGTATATCCTTCCCTCGAATCTTCAACTGATGGTATCCCGATCGTCGATCGATCTTCGAAAACACCTTAGCTCCTTGCAGCTGATCAAACAGATCATTGATCATCGGCAGTGGGTACTTGTTCTTAATCGTTACTTCATTCAAGGCCCGATAATCAACAACCATCCTTAGGGATTTATCCTTCTTCTCAACCAAAAGCACCGGGGCTCCCCAAGGTGATGAACTTCTTCGAATGTAACCTTTCTCAAATAACTCCTTGATTTGTTTCTTAATCTCCTCCATATCATTTGCGGGCATCCGATAGGGTCTCTTGGATATTGGCCCGGTACCTGGCAATAGCTCTATCAAAAACTCGATGTCTCGATCCTGTGGCATGCCTGGTAACTCCTCTGGAAAAACATCCGGGTAATCCTTCACTAGAGGCACTTCCTCCTGAACAACTCCCGTGAGGGTATTCACTTGGCTCCTCCTAGGCACATGCCTAGATACATACTTAATCCTTTTTCCCTCCGGGGTGGTGAGATAAATCGACTTACTAGCACAGTCAATGCTTCCTCCATACTTTGACATCCAATCCATACCTAATATCGCATCCAATCCTTGTGACTCCAAGATAATTAGGTCGGATGGAAAAACATGGTTACCAATGATTAGGGGTATCTGGTCGCACCATCGACTAGCCATATATTCTGCTCCAGGTGAACTCACTAAGATAGGGGTCCTAAGGGTTTGGGTTGGTAGTTTAAACCTATCCACGAATCCCCTTGATATGTATGAATGCGATGCACCAGTATCAAATAGAACAAGAGCGGTAAATGACTTAACCAAAAACTTACCTATTACCGCGTCTGGCTCCTCCTCAACCTCCTCCACGTTAACGTGGTTCACTTGTCCTTTGTTGAATGGATTGGGCTTCTTCCCAGCGCTCCCATTTCCGTTTCCATTCTTTCCTTCAGGGCACTCCGTGGCATAGTGTCCAGTCTTCCCGCACTTGAAGCAAGTAACGTGACTTAGGTCTCTTTTGGCGGGTGTGGCTGGATTGGGGCGGTTCTGATTGTTGTTAGCTCCATTCCCATTCCCATTCTTAGAACCATTGTGGTTATGCGATCCTCCTCAGGTGTGATTGTGACCTCCATGGTTATGAACAAGTCATCCCGAGTTCGGGGTTAGGCGAGGCTTCTGCTGAGCTCCTGAGTTATACCTCCCTTGTCCATACTTCCTTTTACGGCTCTCAATCTGCTGCTGCTTCCCTTCAATCATAAGAGCCTTATCTACCAACTCCTGGTAGTTGTTGAAGGTTGCTACCATCAACTGCATACTCATATCATCATTCAGACCTTCCATAAACTTTTTCTGCTTCGCGGCATCTGTGGCCACATCGTCAGGGGCATAGCGATAACTTGCTAAACTCATCCACGTACTGCGCCACGGTACGGTTCCCCTGGCGTAATTTGCGAAACTCCCACTTCTTCATATTCATAGCTCCAGTTGAGACATGGGCTGTGCGGAAAGCTTGCTGGAACTGGTCCCAAGTGACATTAGCTATGGCGAAAGTGGCTGTGTAATTCTCCCACTATGAGGCTGCTGGTCCATCCAATTGATGTGCGGCAAAGCGCACCTTCTCAGCATCTGTGCAACCTGCGGTGGTCAACTCCCTTCCGATACGGCGTAGCCAATCATCGGCAACTATAGGCTCGGTGCTACTGGAGAACACCGGCGGCTGTAACCTTAGAAAACGGGCTAGGTTGTCCACTGGCGGCGGGTTGTTGTTGTTGTTGTTGTTGTTGCCCTGGTTCTGAACTAGCAATTGCATCAAGGCATTCTGCTGCTGGATCAACTGGGTGAGCTCCGGCGGGAAGGCAAATCCGGTGTCACGTCTCGGAGGCATCTGATGGGTTTAGATGGAAGAGATCAGAATAGAGAAAGGGGTCTAATGAGAAAACACTACCCATATGCACATGAGACAAACACAATCATTTCACTCAATCAATCAAGCAAGGGCATACAAGCGGTCTAGAACTATCGTAAAAGTGCTCAACTACTACTAAATACATGGGGGAATACTACTAGTCATTTGGTGGTCATCTAGAAATTGTGATCGGTGGAAGACTCCATGATATCCGCTCCAGCTTCGTCTTCAAAGTCATCATCACGAGGATCAGAATCGGTGTCGTCGATGATGATGTAGTTGTCCGGGCAAGTGGAATCGTCGTCTTCTCCTCCCGGTGCTAGATCTCCCATGAATACTCCGATCTTCTTTACCAGGTCGTCATTCTTCTCCAGTAGTGTCTTGATTTCCTCCTCATATCCATCGCGTGTAAACTTGAGTTCTTCCTCCAGTTCGATGATCCTAGTCTTCGCCTTCTTCAAGTCCATCATGTCTGCGCACATATGGTTCTCCTGACGTCGAATGTGCTGGTTTAACTCCTGGATGAAAGCTGCAATGGATCTATCCTTCTTGGTGCTGATCACTTCCCATTGCTCGTCCTGGCGCCCACATATCTGATAGATAGTGTCCTTAAGATCCTTGTTGTAGACTTCTCCAATGCGTCCCATGGTAATGTGGGCTGCCATGCTCTTGCCTAGACTCCAGGTGGGTGCTTCGAAAGAAAATTCTATGGGTTTAGAGGTTGGCGAGAACGTCCTTCCTGGAACTTGTACTTGAATCATCCAGCGCTCCTCTTCTAGCAGGGTGGCGTTGTACGTCCCGGTGAAACTTGGTATCCCAATGTTCAAGTACCTAGTGACTTCCTTCAAGTGGCGTCCAATAGGTGTGTCTTCATCCGGTTGCGCAAACTTGTTCTTCATCTCCGCCATCCTAAAGAGTAGAAAATGGAGAGGAGTCAGAAATGAGTAGAGAAGAGTGACCTAGGGTTTATCTTAGTGGTCGTGTCCTACACTCAGCGTGTGCTCTGATACCATCTTGTAGCGACCCGACCTCAAACGGTCAAGTCTCTGTGCTTTAGTGTCATCCCTGGATTGGTAATGCTGACACACACAGTACTCGAAGGATTTATAACGGAGTAGCAATCACACACTTATTACATCGAATGTCTCAAAAGAGAACTTCTTACAATAAATATGGCTTAAGGCCATCTAACACGATAACAGCGGAAGGCTTGGAAGATAAAGTGAGTCCATCATCTCCAACGGCATAGCTGAGCTGCACGGCAACGACCTAATGAACCTTACTCCTTGTCTGAAAAGTCTGCGACATAATACGTTGCAGCCCGAAAACGGGTCAGCACATGGAATATGCTGGCAATATAACACAGTAGAGCAAGAATAGAATAATGCTATCACTACATGCATATTTGGCTGGTGGAAAGCTCTATGGTTATAGTTTTTGCGAAAAGCCAATTTTTCCCTACAACAAAGGAATAGATTTTAATTTAACTATATGGTGGTTGAAACAACATTGATAAGGTTCCTCCAACTCAATCCCATTTAAAGTGATTAACAACCCAACAAGATTATTTAAAAGTGATGAGATACTTAAGATACTCCAAGTACTAGATACTCAAAATTGTCCATAACCGGGGACACGGCTAACCATGATTAGATTGTACACTCTGCAGAGGTTTGCGCACTTTTGCCCACAAGGCTCGATCGCCTCCGTTGGATTTCTCACACTACATGGTGTTTGAGAAACGGATGACCGAGACACAGTCTTTCAGAAACATTAACTCTCTACTCCGGACAGACCATACCAAACCTACATCCCACTACCTGCTGATCTGCCTCTTCAAGAGCTTCACGTAACTTACTCAACTATGCTAGATCCCATAATATCTTGTGGCTGCACACGGAAGTTTCTAGCATGAATCATCTCAGTTCCCTTTGAGCCTGGGTGGCGGTCCATAGGAAAATCACACAGAACCCCGGGATCTCCAAAAATACAGGCAACACTGGGTACCCCAGGTGCCTCAATCCACCCAGATGTTTGTTTAAGTTGCCACCTTAAGTTGAACCATTAATTAGCACTCACATCTGTCATGGACATCACTCAAACCCAAACCACGTCTACGAGCATAGCATAGCAATATAAGCGACGCGTAAAAGTAACTCCCAAGGGTTTGAATATAACAGGGCAATAGGTTCTACCTCAATAACTACTTCCCAACCCACATGTTAATGACATCCTAATCATGCAATGTTTGAGGATTGGAACTAATGCATAAAAAAACTGGGTATGGAAAGAGTATGATCAATGTGTTACTTGCCTTGCCGACGATCCGCGAATCCTAGAGACTCGTAGTAACACGCTTCGCACTCCAGGAATTCTATCGCAAACAAACAATAGCATACATAAGCAACAAGCAAATATGCACAAGCAAAACTCAAATAAGAGAGGTTGACCAGAAAGTTCAACTTAAGAACTCCGGTTAGCAAAAAGAATCAAATCAAACGGAGCAATGAAACTGAAACGGCGAGAGAAACAAGATCCATTTACTAATCTGAACTAAGGTCAAATTTTACAGTATCAAAATCTTGTTTAAGTTGATTAAGCAGAAAGAGGGTCTCGGGACGAAGATCTAGGCGCTTGAATTGCCTGATTCCGACTAACGAGCGAAAAGATAAACATAAACGAAAATCGGATCAGAAATCGCGATCGAGAATAATCGCGGAAAAATCTGATAAAAGAAACTGATGAACAGACTAATGAACAAGCGTTCGTTACCTATAACTAACGGGCGAAAATCGTTCGTTAAAATGAACGTACGGACGAACGTCCGCTAATTAGAAGAACCGGGAAAAACCGGTGAACCGATCTAAAAAAACGAACTAGGGTTTCTAAAAAAAACCGAACGGTTTAAAAAAAACTGACGGTGACGGATCGGCGTGGTACCTCGGCGAGGTGGCGCCGGTGAGGCGGGGTTGGGGCGGCGGGGCGGCAGCTTGCGGGCGGCGGGGCTCGGTGGCGGCGGTGGTGGCTGCAGCGGCGAGGCGTGGGCGGCGGGAGGCGGCGGCGCGGCTCGGGCTCGGGGCGGGCTGCGGCGGTGGCGGTGGTTGGTGGTGGTGGTGGCTCGGGCGGTAGGGTATATAAAGAGGGGGGGGCTTAGAGGAGGGGCCAAGGCGGCAGGGAGGAGGAGTCTCGGCCGGACTCCTCATTCGAGTCGGCGGCGGCGCGCGCGTGCAAGGAAGGCGACGGCACGGGGTTGGTTGGGCTGGCGGCCCGGCTGGGTTTCGGCCCAGTCGGCTGGAAGTTTTTTTAAAACAATTTCGCCGACATAAAATAAATCCTAGAAAATAAAATAAAATCTAAAAATGCCAAAATAAATTTTCACCGTCTAAATAAAATATTTAGAACGAGATGAACATTTTCTTGGCCCTAAAGTGCAATTTTGAAAACGTGCAATTTTTCTAATTGCAAATAAAATCCAAATAAAATCAAATAAATGATTTAAATATTTTTCCTCCAATATTTCAATTATTTTGGAGAATTCATATTATCTCCTCTCATATATTTTAAAATGAAATATTTTTCAAAGAGAAAAATAATTAAAATCAAAAATCCTCTTTTCATTATTTGATAAAAATCAAATATGAAAACCGGGAAATCCCCAACTCTCTTCGAGGGTCCTTGAGTTGCTTAGGATTTTGAGGATTGCGAAGCAAAATGCAATAAAATTTGATATGCATGAATGACCTATGTATAACATTCCAAATTGAAAATTTGGGATGTTACAACCTCTCCAGTATCGACTAATCTTTGACAAACGGCGTGCTGTCCGTATTACTCTCCCTGCTCCTGCCTTCTTTGATTATCAGGCAAAAGGAGGATATGTTATTACCAGAGAGGAGGCAGATGAGTACGAGAGGAGGGTGGAGGCAGCTCGCTGCCATGCTGCAGCTCAGGAGGCGATAAACGATGCATCTTAGTACGACCCCAGCTACACCTATGGGTATCCGTCAGGCCATCCCTGGCAATGAACCAACTTAGGACAAAAGCCTAAGCTTGGGGGAGTACGTATTTCCCACCGACGTTACATTTATGTTTACACACACTCATTGCTAGATGTCGGTGCTCATACTTTTTCACTGTAATATCCATGTTAGTTTATTTTCCTTTTTCCTGCTTTCTTCTCATGTGTTTGTTAAACCTTAAGAAAACCCCCCAAAAAATTAGTAGTAACTTTTAGTTAGTTTACTTTCTTGCTGTAGTAGTAATAATTAAAATAAAACCCCAAAAAATATTTCCCTTTCTTCGTTTGCTTGTTGGGAGCTTTCCCGTGTAAATAGTTTTTATCTCTTTTCTTTTCTTTGGGGGTCGATAGGAGAAGACCATGATTAAATTGTTGAAGTGGCTCTATTATGCATTATTGTTGATTTAACCAAGAGTCCATATTGCCTTGTCTTCTCCTGTTTATTGAATGCTCGCAGATTCCAGCTTAGTCCAATGCACGTGCAGTCTTATTTATTATTCACATCGTTCGGTCGTGCAAGTGAAAGGCAATTATGATGATATGTGATGGACTGACTGAGATGAGAAAAGGTGGTATGAACTCGACATCTCTTGTTTTTGTAAATATGGTGAGTTCATCGTTCCCGATTCAGCTTATTATGAATAAACATGTTTGCAATGACAATTAGAGATCATAGTTGTTCGTGCCATGCTTGATTAGCTACGAGTTATAATGGTTTACCTTGCGTGCCAACATGCTATTAAGATGGTTGTGATGTGGTATGATGGGGTGGTATCCTCCTTTGAATGATTTAAGTGACTTGACTTGGCACATGTTCACACATGTAGTTGAAACAAATCAACATAGCCTTCACGATATTTATGTTCATGGTGGATTATATCCTACTCATGCTTGCACTCAATGTTTATTAATTTTAATGCATGTTCATGACTGTTGTCGCTCTCTAGTTGGTCGCTTCCCAGTCTTTTGCTAGCCTTCACTTGTACTAAGCAGGAATACTGCTTGTGCATCCAATCCCTTAAACCCCAAAGTTATTCCATATGAGTCCACTATACCTTCCTATATGCGGTATTTACCTGCTGTTCCAAGTAAATTTGTATGTGCCAAACTCTAAACCTTCAAATAAACATTCTGTTTTGTATGCTCGAAAGCTCATGTATCAACTAGGGCTGCCCTTATCTTCCATGTTAGGCGGGTTATTCTCAAGAGGAGTGGACTCCGCTCCTCACTCACAAGAAAATGGCTGGTCACAGGGATGCCCAGTCCCATGCTTTATGCAAACTAAATCAAAATAATTGCAAACAAAACTCCCCCTGGGACTGTTGCTAGTTGGAGACACTCGTTGTTTCGAGCAAGTCATGGATTGATGCTTGTTGGTGGAGGGGGAGTATAAACTTTACCATTCTGTTTGGGAACCGCCTATAATGTGTGTAGCATGGAAGATATCGCCATATCTTAGTTGTTATGTTGACAATGAAAGTATGCCGCTCAAAATATTATTTATCTCTATTTCAAAACCGAGCTTTGGCACCTCTACAAATCCCTGCTTCCCTTTGCGAAGGGCCTATCTATTTACTTTTATGTTGAGTCATCACCCTCTTATTAAAAGCACTAGCTAGAGAGCGCAGCTGTCATTTGCATCCATTACTATTAATTTATATTGGGTATGACTATGATTGGATCTCTTTTACCATGAATTACAATGTGTAGTTGTAGGATCGAAAGTATGTCTAGAGGGGGGGTTGTCGGTGTCAAAACCGGCGGATCTCGGGTAGGGGGTCCCGAACTGTGCGTCTAGGCAGATGGTAACAGGAGACAAGGGACACAATGTTTTACCCAGGTTCGGGCCCTCTTGATGGAGGTAAAACCCTACGTCCTGCTTGATTAATATTGATGATATGGGTAGTACAAGAGTAGATCTACCATGAGATCAAGGAGGCTAAACCGTAGAAGCTAGCCTATGGTATGATTGTTGTATGTTCTGTTGTCCTATGGACTAAAACCCTCCGGTTTATATAGACACCGGAGAGGGTTAGGGTTACACAAAGTCGGTTACAATGGTAGGAGATCTAAATATCCGCATCGCCAAGCTTTCCTTCCACGCCAAGGAAAGTCCCTTCCGGACACGGGACGAAGTCTTCAATCTTGTATCTTCACAGTCCAGGAGTCCGGCTGAAGGTATAGTCCGGCCATCCGGACACCCCCTAATCTAGGACTCCCTCAGTAGCCCCTGAACCAGGCTTCAATGATGACGAGTCCGGCGCGCAGATTGTCTTTGGCATTGCAAGGCGGGTTCCTCCTCCAAGTACTTCATAGAAGATTTTAAACACTAAGGATAGTGTCCGGCTCTGCAAAATAAGTTTCCACATATTGCCATAGAGAGAATAACATTTACACAAATCTAATCTGCTGACGTACTCCGCAGCATGACATCACACTACGGCCATGCCTTTATTCAAATCGTTTTTACTCCCCCACCTCAGCGCATTTTGCGAGGCGGTTTCCTTGGCACGTCTTGTCAAAGCAGAGATCATGTCCCCTCATTTATGGGATTCTCATGAATACAGACGTGGGTAACCCAACCGCGCCATTTATCACGGCGCTTGGGGAGATAAGCGAGTTTTACCAGGCTGGTGGGGACGCATAGTCGCATCCTCCCATATAAGGGGATAAGGATCCACCTTTTTACCTACGCCTTCTTCCTCCTTTGCCTATCCATCTTCTGCGCACTCGAGCTCCAGCGCCCAAGCCCGCACTCCCCACCTCAACCTTGTCCAGCCATGTCCGGAGCGGGAGGCAAGTGGATGGTCTCCTCTGTCACGGAGGGCCATGTCAAAAAACTGAGGAAGGCCGGATACTTGTCTAACGACATCGCGCACCGGCTCCCTGAAAAGGGGCAGCTCCTCCCCACCCCAAGGCCCCATGAGAGGGTAGTATTCCTTCCCCATTTCCTCCGCGGACTGGGCTTTCCTCTCCACCCATTTGTCCGGGGGCTCATGTTCTACTATGGCCTGGATTTCCACGATCTGGCCCCGAACTTCATCCTCAACGTATCGGCGTTTATCGTCGTGCGCGAGGCTTTCCTCTGCATCCGCCCCCATTTTGGCCTATGGCTCAAGACATTCAACGTCAAGCCAAAGGTGGTGCGAGGCAACCAGGCGGAGTGCGGAGGCGCCATGGCGGGCAAGATGGCCAATGTCCTATGGCTCGAGGGCGCCTTCATGGAGACCTTGAAGGGGTGGCAGTCAGGGTGGTTTTACATCACCGAGCCGCGCGATCCGAAGTGGATCGCAGCCCCTGAGTTCCGATCTGAACCCCCCACGCGGCTCACGTCCTAGAAAGAGACGGGCCTGTCGTGGGGCGACAAAGAAGAGGTGACCGGACTGCAAAAATGCATCCAAACCCTGGTGAACAAGCAACTCAAGCTTGTCAATGTAGTCCAGGTTATGCTCGTCCTCCGGATCCTCCCGTGTCAACAACGGGATTTCAATCTGTGGGAGTTCGACCCGGCGCAGCACCCAACCCTTAGCAGGCTCTTCGATATGATGTACGAAGAAGTCTGGAAGGTGCTAACCAAAGGCGCCGAGGCTCCCGCATCTGCCTCCGAGGACCGCGGATTCAGCTCGCAGCGTCACGCTGGCGAGGTAAGCTATTTTCACCTTTTACAGGATGTTGGTTTTTCATAGTTTGACTCTATGCGGGATCTAAACTCCCTTGCGTTTGACGGGCTTGGCAGGTGAAGTCCGGACCGATTAACTGTCCGGCTCCTTTACCCGAAGACCCAGCCAATGCTCGCTTAGCAAAGCTGCTGGTTCCGGCACCTTACGTGGTGCCGGAGAAGAAGGCCAAGAAGAAGGCCACGGGGACTCGAAAGAGTGCCCGCCGTGTGGAGGTGTCGGACTCGTCGTCCGACGAATCCAAGACGCACTCCTCCCGTGAAGATGAGGAGGAGGAAGAAGAAACCTCTCCCCCTCCAGCGGGGGGAGGAAAGAAGAGGAAGGCCTCCCCAACAGGGGAGGCCGAAGGGTCGAAGAAGAGGAAGACCCCTCCTCCGGACTACTCCACCGACGCCAACGAGGGCGAAGGGGAGTGGCCGCACAGGGCCAAGTGCCCGGCGAAATCTTAAGTATTCGGATACCAGAATAACTCATAGCATTCCTTTTATGGCACAGCCTTCCCTTATGTCGAATATAATTATGCAGTCTGCCAAGGCCGGACTCGACGAGTCGTCGAGCGGCTCCCTGGATTTGTCGGATGTGAATTCACTTCCGATGGCTACCTCCCCCCGCCCTATGGACGACGCCGAAGTGTTGTCCCAACAGGTTCCAAGCCAGGAGGAGGTGGTCCTGGAGGCGCCACAAGGCGACTTCCTGGACTCCAGGAGCAAAGGGGACAAGACCCCCCATGGCTCCAAGTCCAGCTTTGTGCCGAACACCGCGCCGAAATCCTCAACGGTTCCGAACTGCGGAAGGTGACCTCCTTCTAAGAGGAGCAAGCCTACTAAGCCGGCGGCCTCCGTCCAACCGGAGGTGCCGGACAATCTGTTGGAGGTGCTTAAGGGCGCCTCCATCGACGAGGAGCACCGTACTATCATGAGTACGGTGATCCAGAAGGTTCAGTCCGCCAAAAGCGGACTGACTGAAGCTTGTGCTAGCCTTCTAACAGGCTTCGAGGTAAGTAAAAAATATGTAAAAAATATTACCGCATAGACAGTAGCCCCTGATGCTCTGTTTGGCGTTCGGAAAGAAAAGCCGAATAGAGGATCTATTAAATTTCGCAGGAGTCTAACAAAAAACGAGTCAATATGCGTATGTAGGCTTCGCTGCTTGCAACCGCCGCACTGACTGCGGAGGTCGGCACCCTGAAGCAGGGCCTCAAGCGGTCCGAGTAAGAGCTCAGCCTTACCAAGCGGCAGCTCGAGGAGAAATAAGGTAAGAGATACCTAAAAAAAGATATAAAAAGATGCAATTGCAAAAAATGACAAGATTACGTTCTTATTGTAGGGGCCACAACTGAGGTGGCGACCCTCAAGCAGGCATTGTCCGAGGCCGAGAAGAGAGTGGCCTCGGAGCGTGTCGAGCGAGAGAAATTTGAGGCGCAGGTCGGCGAGGCGCGGCAAGAGCTTCAGGCTCTGATGAAAAAACATGAGAGTTTGGAGCTCGACTCGAAGACGCAAGCGTCCGAGCTCGCGGCGGCTATTGAAAGTGCCAAATCTGCCAAGGCTGAATCCCAGAAGGCCCTCCAGGAGTTGGATGCAGTGAAAAAGATAGCGGCGGGTAAGGCATTCTTTATGCAAAGCAGACATATAAAAGTAAACTACTTGTTACTTACCCGAATCCGGAGCTCTCCAGGAGCATTCGTAGATCTTCCCCGTAGCGTGTCCGATGCCGCCACATTCTACCGAGCCGCGGAAAGCAGCTCAACGGAGAAGGTGTTCTGGTCTCAGTATGCTGAGGCCGGAAACCCTGTGCCCTTGAGCGACCAGCTGAAGCAGCTGGTCGAGCTCCACAAGGCGGCCGAACAGGCCATGAAGGGCTTCATAGTTCGGCTGTGGCCTGGAGAGGCCCTTCCTGGGAGCTACTTCGGACTGGTGCGGCGGCTGGTGGAGGCCTGTCCAAGGCTCGAGGTCATCAAGCGCTCCGTCTGCATCGAAGGTGCCCGGAGGGCCCTTGCCCGTGCTAAGGTGCACTGGGGTAAGCTGGACGGTGAGGAGCTTGTGAGGGACGGGCCGCCGCCGGGGAAAGAGCATCGCAAGCCCGAGAACTATTATAAGGATGTTCTGGCGGGTGCCCGCCTTATGGCGGATGAATGTACCAGGGATGTAATTTTGAGTAAACTCGCTCATATTGTCCTGTGCGCTAAAAACTTGTTCATATGCGCTAAGCAATGCTTTTTGAATTAAAAATATTACTTTCTGTGCGGCCGTTTATAAAAAAATGAGAGATGGCCAGTCGTCGGCTTCTGCCCCCATGCCACTAGTGCTGGGGTGTTCGGGATAAACCTGAGCGCTCTTTTTCCCATGTTTGGGTCCTTCGAGGGAGGCGCTCAGCACAACGAACAAGGCAATCAGACTATAATGCTTGAACACTCTCACTTAGCCATAGAACTCTATAATTTTAAATTTCGGCGAAGCCCCTAGTATTCGGAAGACCGAGTTCGGGGCGCTATCCACGCCTTGGCCGGACAAAGCCGGCTCCTCGCTCTAAGCGGCATAAGTCTTTAGGGACTCGAAAAACCTCTCGAACAGCGACCGGTCTCTCGCCTCATCATGACAGTCAGTTTTAGCTTTCTCTACTGAGGTGCTCAGCCCAGCTCAACTGGGGCACAATCGCAGTAGTTCTCCTAGTGCTACCTTAGCCGATATAGCGGAACGTAAGGCACCAAAACATAGGAGCCGGGCAAACCCAACTATTGACCCAAATCATGATTCAGAGCCGATGCATATAGTGTTATAAGTTCAGGGTGCCGCACTTGTGAAAGTGTTCGGACTTCTCACACCATATTGAGGGGTACTGAAGCCCCTGGCGTATTTGCCATACCACGGTGTATGGGTGCAACATGTCATTAATAAACATATATATAAAAAGATTGTAATGCAAAAAATAGACGGAAAGCTATGCATTGTTTATAGAAAGGCTGCGATCAAAGCAGAACGATACAAATAGTGCGATAAGCAAAAAGTTGGACTATTTAACATGTCCCGTCCAGGGGCAGGCCGCGGAATTGTATGCAAAACAGGTATACTGCTCGTAATAGGGACCACCTGGGAGTTCCATAATGCGGCATGGCTTGTCTGCTTTCCTGGATCTTGCATTGTTTGTGCGGCAGTTGGATTGCCGAACAGGTCGTCCGAGGTATGGAGTCCTGAAAGTAAGAGAAAAATAAAAAGGAATTCGGCAGCCCCTAGTACGGTTTAAGCCGTGTTTTGGGCGTGCCGTGATGGTGCCCCTCCCCCTGTGCCCATGGTATTTCAAGAGCGTAGTTATGTACGCGAAGCACTAGTTTCGCTATTTTGCGAGGGCTGGGGTTGGGGCCGCATTGCTACGCCTGCTCAGAATGTGCTAGGCGGTCTTGTTGTAGGTTACTCCGGGCGCGCTTGACAGTGTCCGGCCTTTTAACGGCCGGACTGGAGAACTGCCTAAAGAGGCTGCTTTGTACTTCCGCTGTGAGGGCCGCCGTGTGCTCCTCCGTTCGAAGGGAGCGTTCGGTGTTTCCATTGACTGTGATTACTCCTCGAGGGCCTGGCATCTTGAGCTTGAGGTATGCGTAGTGCAGCACCGCATTGAACTTTGCAAATGCGGTTCGTCCGAGCAGTGCGTGATAGCCACTGCGGAACGAGACTATGTCAAAGATTAACTCCTCGCTTCGGAAATTATCCGGAGATCCAAAGACCACTTCAAGTGTGACTGAGCCTGTACAGTTGGCCTCTACACCTGGTACGATGCCTTTAAAGGTCGTTTTGGTGGGCTTAATCCTTGAGGGATCTATGCCCATTTTCCGCACTGTATCATGATAAAGTAGGTTCAGGCTGCTGCCGCCGTCCATAAGGACTCTTGTGAGATGAAATCCGTCAATAATTGGGTCTAGAACCAATGCGGCGAACCCGCCATGACGGATGCTAGTGGGGTGGTCCCTTCGATCAAAAGTGATCGGGCAGGAGGACCATGGGTTGAACTTTGGGGCGACTGGCTCCATCGCGTGTACGTCCCGTAACGCACGCTTCCGCTCCCTTTTGGGGATGTGGGTTGCGTATATCATGTTCACCGTCCGCACTTGTGGGGGAAAACCCTTCTGTCCACTGTTGTTCGGCGGCCTGGGCTCCTCCTCGTCATCGCTATGCAGCCCCTTGTCTCTATTTTCAGCATTTAACTTGCCTGCCTGCTTGAACACCCAACAATCCCTGTTGGTGTGATTGGCTGGCTTTTCGGGGGTGCCATGTATCTGGCATAAGCGGTCGAGTGTTCTGTCCAAACTGGACGGGCCCTGAGTATGGCTTTTTCCGCTGACCGGATTTGTAGCCTCTGAATCCGGCATTGACTGCCGTATCCTCGTTGCTGTCGCTGTTAACGCGACGCTTTTGCTTGTTCCGACGCGACCTGCCACTTTTGTCCTTGGTATCCGAATTACCAGGGTTTTTGGTTAAGTTGTTGCTGCGAGCTAGCCAGCTGTCTTCTCCCGCGCAAAAGCGGGTCATAAGTGTCGTGAGGGCTGCCATAGATTTCGGCTTTTCCTATCCAGGGTGCCGGGCCAGCCACTCGTCGCGGATATTATGCTTGAAGGCTGCTAGGGCCTCTGCGTCTGGACATTCGACTATTTGGTTTTTCTTTGTTAGGAACCGTGTCCAGAATTTCCTGGCCGATTCCTCTGGCTGCTGAATTATGTGGCTTAGGTCATCAGCGTCTGGTGGTCGCACATAAGTGCCCTGGAAGTTGTCAAGGAATGCGGCTTCCAGTTCCTCCCAAGAACCAATTGATTCTGCTGGCAAGCTGTTAAGCCAATGCCGGGCTGGTCCCTTAAGTTTGAGTGGGAGGTATTTGATGGCGTGTAGATCATCGTCGCGGGCCATGTGGATGTGAATGAGATAATCCTCGATCCATACCACAGGATCTGTTGTGCCATCATATGATTCGATGTTCACGGGTTTGAAACCCTCAGGGATTTTATGATCCATTACTTCATCTGTGAAGCATAGTGGGTGTGCGGCGCCTATGTATTGGGCTATATCATGACGTAGCTCGAACGAGCTTTGTCTATTGTGTTCGGCTCGGCCAGATTCATTATATCCGGAGTGACGATCCCCATCACATGCCGTGGGGTTCCCACACGATTCGCAGATCGATCTTGTTTGCCTTGCCTTGTCCTCCAGTATCTCTCGCAGGTCTGGCGCATTTTCCCGTGCCTTAGTATGTTTTGAGCGGCGCCGGGGCACGGCTTGAGTGGAGGGTCGAGAGGCCTCTCTGTCACGGCCACGAGGTGGCCGGTCGGCCATGTCATGCGCTGGTGATGTAGGTTTAGGTGCTTCCTCCTCTAATCGGGGTAGCAGCCTGCACTTTGGATAGCTCTTGGAGGGGCGTTCGAGTTCATACTCTTCGGCAGCAAGGACTTCAGTCCATCTGTCGGCTAGCAAATCTTGATCAGCTCTAAGATGTTGCTGCTTTTTCTTGAGGCTGCTTGCCGTGGCTATAAGCCTGCGTTTTGAACGCTCTTGTTCGACGGGATCCTCTGGCACGACGAATTAGTCGTCGTCGAGGCTTGCCGCGTCTTCGGAGGGAGGCATATAATTGTCATCCTCGACCTCTCTGTCTGCCACTCTCTCATGAGGGCTGGCTTCTCCATCTTCCTGTGCTGAATCTTGCTGGAGGGGTGTTCTTCGGTGCTATCCGGAGTATTATTATCCCCCGTGCCGGAATCACCGTTTTTTCTTTGGCGGGATTTAGAACGGCGCCGCTGACGCCGGCGCTTAGGTTATTTCTTGGAGGGGTCATCCCCCGCCGTTCCATCGCCATCTCCATCTTTTGGAGTGTCCACCATATTTATGTCATACAAAGAGGTGGCTTTCCAGTGCCCTATAGGCGCTGGTTCTTGATCGTCTCCTGCATCGGCGTCCATACCGTCGATGTCTTCGGAGTCGAAATCGAGCATGTCGGTTAAATCGTCGACAGTGGCTACAGAGTGGGTGGTGGGTGGGCTTTCAATTTCTTCATCGTCCGTATCCCAACCTTGCTGACTGTAGTCCGGCCAGGATTCTCCTGATAAAGAGAGAGACTTTAGTGACTTCAGGATATCGCCAAAGGGCGAGTGCTGAAAGATGTCCGCGGCGGTGAACTCCATGATCGGCGCGCAATCGGATTCGACCGGCAGGGCCACGGAGGGCTCGGAGTCTGGGGTGGAGTCCGGCGCTTTGGAGTCACGGGCCTTGCGGAGTACGGGGCTGGTGTTCGGCTCAATCGCCTTTGAGATCGCAGCCCCCGAGGCGGCGTCCAACCACTCATCCTCGATCGGCGCAGTGGGCCCCGAATTAAGGGTCGGAATCGATGCATGTGCGGCCTCCAAGGCACGGTTCGGCGGCAGAGCTAGATCATGCCCATCGAGACAGTGCGGCGCGATCAGCTGTGGCCCGAATCCATCGAAGATCAAGTCTCCGCAGATATCAACTGTGTAGTTTAAGTTTCCAAACCTGACCTAATGGCCAGGGGCGTAGCTTTCGATCTGCTCCAGATGGCCAAGCGAATTGGCCCGCAGTGCGAAGCCGCCGAAGACGAAGATTTGTCCGGGGAGAAAAGTCTCACCCTGGACTGCATCGTTGTTGATGATCGAAGGAGCCATCGGGCCTAAATGCGACGACACAGAGGAACTCTCAATGAAAGCACCAATGTCAGTGTCAAAACTGGCGGATCTCGGGTAGGGGGTGCCGAACTGTGCGTCTAGGCGGATGGTAACAGGAGACAAGGGACACAATGTTTTACCCAGGTTCGGGCCCTCTTGATGGAGGTAAAACCCTACATCCTGCTTGATTAATATTGATGATATGGGTAGTGCAAGAGTAGATCTACCACGAGATCATGGAGGCTAAACCCTAGAAGCTAGCCTATGGTATGATTGTTGTATGTTCTGTTGTCCTATGGACTAAAACCCTCCGGTTTATATAGACACTAGAGAGGGTTAGGGTTACACAAAGTTGGTTACAATGGTAGGAGATCTAAATATCCGCATCGCCAAGCTTGCCTTCCACGCCGAGGAAAGTCCCTTCCGGACACGGGACGAAGTCTTCAATCTTGTATCTTCACAGTCCAGGAGTCCGGCTGAAGGTATAGTCCGGCCATCCGGACACCCCCTAATCCAGGACTCCCTCAGGGGTGATTAGACTACTTGACCAAATAAAAATCTAGCCTTTTCCCAATTTTAGTTCTTGGCAGATTTTAGCTATGTTAGCACAAGTCAAGCAATCTCCACACAATTCAAGCAAGCATGCAAAAGAGTATATGAGCAGCGGAAAATAAAGCATGCAACTTGCAAGAATGTAAAGGGAAGGGTTTGGAGGATTCAAACGCAATTGGAGACACGGATGTTTTTGTCGTGGTTTCGATAGGTGGTGCTATCGTACATACACGTTGATGGAGACTTCAACCCACGGAGGGTAACGGTTGCGCGAGTCCACAGAGGGCTCCACCCATGAAGGGTCCACGAAGAAGCAACCTTGTCTATTCCATCATGGCCGTCGCCCACGAAGGACTTGCCTCACTAGCGGTAGATCTTCACGAAGTAGGTGATCTCCTTGCCCTTACAAACTCCTTGGTTCAACTCCACAATCTTGTCGGAGGCTCCCAAGTGACACCTAGCCAATCTAGGAGACACCACTCTCCAAGAAGTAACAAATGGTGTGTTGATGATGAACTCCTTGCTCTTGTGCTTCAAATGATAGTCTCCCCAACACTCAACTCTCTCTCACAGGATTTGGATTTGGTGGAAAGAATATTTGAGTGGAAAGCAACTTGGGGAAGGCTAGAGATCAAGATTCATATGGCTGGAATGGAATATCTTGACCTCAACACAAGTGTAGGTGGTACTCTCTCAGAAAATGTGTATTGGAAGTGTAGGTATGTTCTGATGGCTCTCTTCACGAATGAAGAGTGGGTGGAGGGGTATATATAGCCTCCACACAAAATCTAACCGTTACACACGATTTGCCAAACTCGGTGGGACCGAATGGTTAAACTTGGTCGGACCGATTCAGCAAACCTAGTGACCGTTAGGATTTTTGGTGGGACTGAGATGCAACTAGGTAGGACCGATATGGTTAGGGTTAGGGCATAACGTAATCTTGGTGTGACCGATTACACAAACTCGGTGGGACCGATTTTGGTAATAAGCTAACCAGAGAGTTGGTCAGGTGAACTCGGTGGGACCGATTCGCTCATCTCGGTGAGACCGAAATGTTACAAAAGGGAAACAGAGAGTTTACATTGCAATCTTGGTGGGACCGATCGCTCATCTCGGTAAGACCGAAATGTTACGAAGGGAAACAGAGAGATTACAATCCCATCTCAGTGAGACCGAGATCCCTATCGGTGAAACCGATTTGCCTAGGGTTTGTGGCAGTGGCTATGACATTTGAAACTCGATGGCGCCGGATAGAAAGAATCGGTGGGGCTTTTGTTTAGGTCATATGAGGATGTGGGAAGATAGTTGAGGGTTTTGGAGCATATCACTGAGCACTTGAAGCAAGAGGCTCATTAAGCAACACCTCATCCCTCCTTGATAGTATTGGCTTTTCCTATAGACTCAATGTGATCTTGGATCACTAAAATATAAAATGTAGAGTCTTGAGCTTCAAGCTTGAGCCAAACTTTTTGTCCTTAGAATTTTGAGGGATCCACTTTCATCATCCATGCCATGCCATTCATTGAGATTTTCCTGAAATATTAATCTTGGAATAATGTTAGCTCAATGAGCTATATGTTGTTAGGAATTACCAAAACCACGCAGGGATAGTTGCAGTTTCAATCTCCCCCTTTTTGGTAATTGATGACAACATATAGATCAAAGCTTCGACAAATGATAATAAGAGTGAAAGATATTGTCGCTTTGAGAAGTATGTGAAAAGCAAGAGCTCCCCTTAAATTTGTGCATATCGTAAGATTTGCTTTGGACTGCAAATGCACAATGAGTTAGGATCATGGGTTACTCTTCCATGTCACATACATCTTGGTGGAGTGCTAAAAATGATAAGAATTAAATACATGCACTCATCACCAAGCAAAGTGAATGATCATATAAGGATAAGTAAGATAATATCATCTAACAAGCATAGTGTAGCTTAATGATAAAACACACATGATCATCAATGTCCTCACAGAATAATATCAATAGTATCTCAAGCAATCAAAAGCAAACAAAGTTCAACCAAGAAGACAAGAGAGAACAAAGCAAACTCTCTCTCTCGAAGCCTATGATCTATACATTTTTCTCCCCCTTTGGCAACAAGTTACCAAAAAGTTCCTAGAAAATGCATAGCACTAAATCGTCTCTCAGGCTTGGTCTTCAAGGTGGTGGTGTCAGAGAACTCCAAGAACGAAGGCTTTAGTCAATGTAGAATGGAGCCTGCTGGAGTAGGTGCTGGAGCTGGTGGCACTAAAGGCTGTAGCTGGTGCAGATGAAGTGGCTCTGGTGCCAGTTACTGGCACTGCAGTTGACCTCTGAGCTCTAGGAACTCTGGCAATGGCCTCAGTTGTTGTCCTTGCCCTTCCTCTCCTGCATGTCATCCCGAAGTTGCTCCACAGCAGACTGAATCTCAGTTACTTTGACCATCTAAATCATAGAATTTTTGTTCCCATGATTCTTCCAGGCTATCCTGGTTTTGAGTTAGGGTGGCAACCCCCTTCTCAATCCTCAAGAGGTTGATGCTATCAAAATAACTTAAGATGGTTTTCAAAAAGTACTCAGATGCCTCCTCTTGAGTTGGCATCTTGGCAGCCTTCTCTTTCTTTGCTTTCTCCTTCTTTGCTTGTGCTTGCACTGAGGAGGGTTCATCTTCATTCATCACAACTTGATTGTCTTCAAAATCTGGATAGATGGGAAAGTGTTCTTATCCAACAAGTATGTGCCTGTGCCCATCTTTGAGTTTATTAACTCCTGGATCTGTGGGGCATATCCACAACTTCTTTTCTGGTCAGCTGTTGTCCTCTTGATAGTCTCAACTATAAGGCTCATGACCTTGAACTTATGTGGCACATCAAATATATGTAGCAAGTTAATTTCATGGCCTCTGATCATTCTGTGATCTCCAGACTTGGGCAAGAGAGTGTGCCTTAGGATCCAATTGATTGTAGGTAGCCCTGACAGTAAGTGTTTTACTGACCCAAACTGGTGAGTCTCAAGATCATCTTCAGGAATCTCCTTGTACATGTTTGCCATAGAGTTGTGATCCATCTTCTTCTTGGCATAGACATCCAAGTCATCTTCACTTTCCTTTGGGGCATTGATCAGATTTGCCCATTCCTCAATAGTTGATTGGTATCTCGTTCCTTCAGACATCCAAACTATCCTGCCATCTGGATAGAAGTGTGCTGTGGAGTAGAATTGCATTATGAGCTCCTCATTCCACTTTGTGAGCTTCTACCCAACAAAGTCTGCAACTCCACAAGCACTGAAGCTGTCATACACACCAGGATAGTGTGCCTCATTTTCCTTGATATACTTCCAGTCGACCCACCTCATTTCACACACTATAGGCTTTTTGTCCAACAACACTGTCTCATAGAAATCTTGCTGTTCCTTTGTGTGGAACCTGTAATCAACAGCAGTCCTTCTCCTTGTAGCATATGGATCCGTCTCTCTCCATTTCCTCAACCCTGAGTCTTTCCTGATCTTCATGTTCTCAGCCACAGGATGAGCATCATTGTGGTCTGGAATCTTGGGTTTGAGCTTCCTCAGGACTTGTCCTTCATCATCTTCATCAGCAGCAACTTCAGGCATTGGGGGCTTGTTCTTCTCAGCAGCTGGTATACTCCTGGTATTCCTCTTAGGTGCAGTCTTGGGCTTGGAGGCAGCTTTGGGTGCATCTTTGGGCTTTGATGTTGCATCCCCTGACTTTATAGCATCACCCATCAGCTTCTGGGCCTTAGGTGCTGGTGCAGCAACCTCTTCTTCCTCTTCTTCTTCTTCTGAAGAGTGCTTCTCAAATTCTGTCATTGGATCAATTTTCTTACACCATCTGCCCCTCTTTCTTTCCTTCTTCTCTTTTGCAGCCTCATCTCCTCCAGTTGACTTGGAGGATTTCTGAGAGGATGCACTGGCTTTGGACATTGGTTGTCTTCCTGCTGGCCTTTTGATCTTCATCCCTGGCTTAACTACAGCTGAGCTGTACTCCTTCTTGAGCACCTTCTTCTTTGAAATGGCCTCATCCTCTACTGCCACATAATCCTCATCCTCAGATTCTGAGGTTCTCTTCTTCCTTGTCCTGGTGGTAGCTTTTGGCAAATTGCTTGGAGTGCTTCTGCTTCCTTCATCTGAGCTGCTAGAGGGACTAGTGCCCTCACTCATGTGAATCTGCTCTTCTGACTTGTTCTGGCTGTCACTCTGATCAGACATGTTGCAAACACTAACTGCAGACCCTGTGAATAGATTGTAGATGAGATAGAGTGGATGAGCATCACAAAATGCAGAGATTTTTGCAAAAGAATGAGTCAAAAACTTAGTTTTAGTTTTCCACAGAAAGCATTTCGGATCAACCGATTTGCAAACTCGGTGATACTGAAGCAGTTGTTGGAACCAAAACTAGTGAACTCGGTCAGACCGAGTCACAGTTCGGTGGCACTGAGACTGCTAGGGTTTCACAAAGTCCCGAAATCGGTCACACCGATTTGTAATTCTCGGTCAGACCGAGAGTTACTAGTGCAATGGCGTTAGCCGAATCGGTGGGACCGAGTTTTTCAACTCGGTGGGTCCGAGATGGTTTCAGTGGAAACCTAACCCTAAATTTTCGATTCAATTCTAATCTACGAAGTGTTTTGACTGGATAGAAGCATTTCAATCGTGGCAAGATTCATAATGAACACAATGTGCTAGGAATCGGACGGGGATAGCACTGTGATCGAGTCCATACCCTAGTTCGGCGATGAACTCGCTATGGCAGCAACGGCGGGGAAGAATTCCGTTGACGGCGGCAGAGACTAGCAACAGGAGGCGGCTGGCGACGAGGAGGACGATCCGGAGACCCAAGAGGCAGAGCGAGCTATGCGCGGGCGAAGGGGTTTCGAAGAAATTTCCAAAAAATTTCCCGTGAGTATATATAGCCCGACCCTGTCGGTGTGACCGAGTGGAACAACTCGGTGGCACCGAGATGCATAACTGTTGACAGTTACAGCAACTCGGTGTGACCGAAAAGTTCAAATCGGTTGCACCAAGATTGAAAACCTACGACTTAGTGATCTCGGTATGACCGAAATGGAGGAATCGGTCAGACCGAAACGCACAAAGAAGTTTTGGAAGTTTAAGTCTATGACGAATCGGGGACTCCGAGTGCTCCTCACACAGAGTGGTTCGAATCTGACTTGATCAAATTTTGTGATGTAGCATGAATAGAGTTTGAGACGAGAAAAGCATAGATAGCTAGAGAGGGTTCTTAGGCATTCTTGTCCATCCACTTGGCAAAAGAAAAGAAAACCAATCAATCAAAACAACAAGTGGATGTCCTCGAATGAGTAAAATATGCAATCAACATGCTCACACAATAAAATGGCAATTGAAATATGTGGCAAAGCATGCACAACCAATTCTAGCATCTATCAAACAATTGGCGATGACTAGGTCATCTATATATGAGTATATTGACTTAGGAGTCAAATGAGAACATTTGATCATAGGTCATACTCATCGTTTAAGCACAAGTGGGGTTACCACTTTTACATAAAGCATTGTTGTGTTCACACCATTAGAGTTGCTTTAGCTCAATTCTTAGAGTAAAGCTCCCCTAGATGTGAGATCCACCTAAGAGGGATGAACTAACCTTGGGTTTTGTCGATGATGACTTCATCTAGATGTTAAAGATGTGGATGCTCAATGTTGATGTAGATCATTTGGAGCTATCCATTGGAGTGAGTTGCACTTTCAATACCTACACGGGTTAGTCCCACAAGGAACAAACAAGGATATCCATAGACATAAAGTGATGCACACACAAGATGATGTTTATGAAAGCTTTTAGGTTACCTTGTCCCTTGTCTTACCAACAAGAGGGTTTGTGACTCCTTGAACTAGTGCAAGATGTGGAAGTTGATTGCACTTGTTCTTGCCAAGATGATAAGAGTGAAGTATGTTGGCGGAGTCACCCTCAAGAACTCTCTAGTTCTTCTTCTTCGGGATCCACACCATCTTGATGGGAATCCTCGGTGTTGTAGTTGTACTTGATGAAATGGAACTTGAAGTAGTCTTGGGAACCCACTTGACCAAGGCCTTAGGAGCTTCTTCAAATGCATCAATTTCCTCTTGAAGCTTGTCCTTGCCTTTTTGCTTGTGGTCTTGTGGTGGAAGATCATCTTGAGCTTGTGTCCCTTTGAAAGAAGTAGGATCATACTTCTCTTGTTGAGGAACAAACTTTCGTTCAAAACCAACACCTTGGTTCTTCCGGTGCCTTCCTTGCTTGCGTACAATTTCCTCGAATTGCTTACTTCCGGCAAGGCTCTTGTAAACACCTTTCTCTATAATTCCCTTCAATAAGCTATTTTCTTGCTCAAGTGTAACTTGGATAAGAGAATCATTAGTGGAATCAAGAGAACTACTAGAAGCAACAATATTGGATTTAGCATGATTATTGTTACTACTAGAGGAAGAATCTTTCTTGTTCTTGTTACTAGACTTGACTTGAGGCATGTAAGTGGATAAGAGTAAACGCTTGGCAATGTAAGAAGAACTTTTCTTACGAAGATCATCATTGATTCCTTTTAAGAACTCATGCTCTTGCTCAAGGTTGATATTTTCAAAGCGCAATTTCTCATGAGTCCTTAAAAGTTCTCGATGATCTCCTAAGATAGTTTCATGAGCTAACTTAAGAGTGTTTAGTTCTTTAGTTAGAGACTCAATCTTCTCCTTATCATTGTCATTCGTTTTATCTTGATTAGCATGATTAATTGACGTTTCATCATAGTATTCATCACTAGAGTTGTCAATAAGTAAATCATCATCACCTAACAAGTCATCTTCATCACTATTGAAATCAACATACTCGGGGTGTGATACCTTTGGGCCTTTAGACATGAAGCATGTCCCAACTCCTTCATTTGGTGAGTCAAATATGTCGTAGGAGTTGGTTGTCACAAGTGCTAGACCGGCAACACCTTCATCTTGAGTATATTCGGAGTCGGAGTGATAGCTTCTCTCGGAGTGGTTGTCGGAGTCGGAGCCGGATACCCATTCACCAACATGAGCTTGATGTCTTCGTTTTGTGTAGCTCCTTGATGACTTGTCCTTTCTTTCCGAATCCTTGCTTCTCCGTGAGGGTCTTCGTACATAACGATCATCTCTACTCCTTTCTCTAGATGGTGATTCTTCTCTTCTACTTCTTCTCTTGGGAGAATCTTCTCTTCTCTTGTAGGGGGCCGTACACTCATTGGAATAGTGTCCGGGCCTTCCACAATTGTAGTAGTTTCGCTCTCGACTAGAAGATCTTTTGTCATTGTAGGACCTTGACTTGGAGCTTCTCTCTTTGCTTCTACTCTTGTAGAACTTGTTGAAGTTCTTCACCATTAAGCTCAATTATTCATTAAAGGTTTGTTTCTCACTCGATGATGTGGGGGCTTCACATGAGGCTTCGTAAGCACCACTTGATTTGTTGTGAAGTTCCTCTTTATCCTTGAGTGACATCTCATGAGCAACAATTCTTCCAATGACTTCTGTTGGCTTGAGATCTTTGTAATTGGGCATCATTTGAATCAATGTGCACACGGTATCATATTTTCCATCCAAGGCTCTTAGGATCTTCTTGATGATGAATCTATCGGTCATCTCTTCACTCCCTAGGCCGGCAATCTCATTTGTGATAAGAGCAAGCCTAGAGTACATTTCAGCGACACCTTCACCATCCTTCATTTTGAACTTGTCAAGTTGACTTTGAAGCACATCCAATTTGGATTCCTTGACGGAGTCGGTACCTTCGTGCGTATCAATCAAAGTATCCCAAATTTCCTTTGCATTCTCAAGACGGCCGATTTTGTTGAATTCTTCGGGGCACAATCCGTTGAAGAGGATATCACAAGCTTGAGCGTTGTATTGCAGCATCTTCAACTCTTCCGCGGTAGCTTCACGGTTCGGTTCTTTCCCATCCAAGAATTCACCTTGCAAGCCAATACACACAATAGCCCAAACGGCGGGGTTATGTCCAAGAATATGCATTTTCATCTTATGCTTCCAACTAGCAAAATTAGTACCATCAATGTAAGGACCTCTACGGTGATAATTTCCCTCGCTAGACGCCATACTCTCCTAGGTTGTGAAACCAAGTCTATGACCACCAAAAGCTATGGAAATCAAAGCAAATGGAGACCAAAGCTCTGATACCACTTGTGGGATCGAAAGTATGTCTAGAGGGGGGGTGATTAGACTACTTGACCAAATAAAAATCTAGCCTTTTCCCAATTTTAGTTCTTGGCAGATTTTAGCTATCTTAGCACAAGTCAAGCAATCTCCACACAATTCAAGCAAGCATGCAAAAGAGTATATGAGCAGCGGAAAATAAAGCATGCAACTTGCAAGAATGTAAAGGGAAGGGTTTGGAGGATTCAAACGCAATTGGAGACACGGATGTTTTTGTCGTGGTTCCGATAGGTGGTGCTATCGTACATCCACGTTGATGGAGACTTCAACCCACGGAGGGTAACGGTTGCGCGAGTCCACGGAGGGCTCCACCTACGAAGGGTCCACGAAGAAGCAACTTTGTCTATTCCATCATGGCCGCCGCCCACGAAGGACTTGCCTCACTAGCGGTAGATCTTCACGAAGTAGGCGATCTCCTTGCCCTTACAAACTCCTTGGTTCAACTCCACAATCTTGTCGGAGGCTCCCAAGTGACACCTAGCCAATCTAGGAGACACCACTCTCCAAGAAGTACCAAATGGTGTGTTGATGATGAACTCCTTGCTCTTGTGCTTCAAATGGTAGTCTCCCCAACACTCGACTCTCTCTCACAGGATTTGGATTTGGTGGAAAGAATATTTGAGTGGAAAGCAACTTGGGGAAGGCTAGAGATCAAGATTCATATGGTTGGAATGGAATATCTTGACCTCAACACAAGTGTAGGTGGTACTCTCTCAGAAAATGTGTATTGGAAGTGTAGGTATGTTCTGATGGCTCTCTTCACGAATGAAGAGTGGGTGGAGGGGTATATATAGCCTCCACACAAAATCTAACCGTTACACATGATTTGCCAAACTCGGTGGGACCGAATGGTTAAACTCGGTCGAACCGATTCAGCAAACCTAGTGACCGTTAGGATTTTCGGTGGGACTGAGATGCAACTCGGTAGGACCGATATGGTTAGGGTTAGGGTATAATGTAATCTCGGTGTGACCGATTACACAAACTCAGTGGGACCGATTTTGGTAATAAGCTAACCAGAGAGTTGGTCAGGTGAACTAGGTGGGACCGATTTGCTGATCTCGGTGAGACCGAAATGTTACAAAAGGGAAACAGAGAGTTTACATTGCAATCTCGATGGGACCGATTGCTCATCTCGGTAAGACCAAAACGTTTAGAAGGGAAACAGAGAGATTACAATCCCATCTCGGTGAGACCGAGATCCCTATCGGTGAAACCGATTTGCCTAGGGTTTGTGGCAGTGGCTATGACATTTGAAACTCGATGGCGCCGGATAGAAAGAATCGGTGGGGCCGAGTTTGACTTTTGGTTTAGGTCATATGAGGATGTGGGAAGATAGTTGAGGGTTTTGGAGCATATCACTAAGCACTTGAAGCAAGAGGCTCATTAAGCAACACCTCATCCCTCCTTGATAGTATTGGCTTTTCCTATAGACTCAATGTGATCTTGGATCACTAAAATATAAAATGTAGAGTCTTGAGCTTCAAGCTTGAGCCAAACTTTTTGTCCTTAGAATTTTGAGGGATCCACTTTCATCATCCATGCCATGCCATTCATTGAGATTTTCCTGAAATATTCATCTTGGAATCATCTCGTTCTAAATATTTTATTTAGACGGTGAAAATTTATTTTGGCATTTTTAGATTTTATTTTATTTTCTAGGATTTATTTTATGTCGGCGAAATTGTTTTAAAAAAACTTCCAGCCGACTGGGCCGAAACCCAGCCGGCCGGCCCAACCCCCCCGCCGTCGCCGCCTTCCCTCGCGTGCGCCGTGCGCCACTGAGACGCGAGTTCCGGCCGGGACTCCTCCTCGCCGCCGCCTTGGCCCCTCCTCCAAGCCGCCCCCCCTTTATATACTCCTCCCCCGAGCCGCCACCACCACCAACCACCGCCGCCAGCCCCGCCGCCGAGCCTCGCAGCCGCGCCCCGCTCGCGCCTCGCCGCCGCCTTGCCTCGCCTGCGCCGCCGCCGAGCCCGCCGCCCCAATCCCGCCTCGCCGGAGGTACCGCGCTGATCCGTCGCCGCCAGGTTTTTTTAAAAAAACCCTAGTTCGTTTTTTTAGATCGGTTCACCGGTTTTTCCTGATTCTTCTATTTAGCGAACGTTCGTTCGTACATTCGTTTTAACAAACAGTTTTCGCCCGTTAGTTACAGCTAACGAACGCTCGTGCGTTAGTCTGTTCGTCAGTTTTCTTTTTATCAGATTTTTCCGCGATTATTCTCAATCGCGATTTCTGATCCGATTTTCATTTATGTTTATCTTTTCGCACGTTAGTCGGAATCAGGCAATTCAAACGCCTAGATCTTCGTCTTGAGACCCTCTTTCCGCTTAACCAATTTGAACAAGATTTTGGTAATGTAAAATTTGACCTTAGTTCAGATTAGTAAACGGATCTTGTTTCCTTCGCCGTTTGAGTTTCGTTGCTCCGTTTGATTTGATTCTTTTAGCAAATCGGAGTTCTTAAGTTGAACTTTCCAGTTAGATCTTCTTATTTGAGTTTTACCCGTGCTTCGTTGATTGTTGCTTATGTATGCTATTGTTTGTTTGTGATAGAATTCCCGGAGTGCGAAGCGTGTTATTTGGAGTCTCTAGGTTACGCGGATCATCAGCAAGGCAAGTAACACTTTGATCATATCCCTTTATCACCCAGTTTTTATGCATTAGTTCCAATCCTCAAACATTGCATGGTTATGATGTCATTAACATGTGGGTTGTGAAGTAGTTGATGAGGGTGAACCTATTACCCTGTTACTTTCAAACCCTAGGAGTTACGTCTATGCGTTGCTTATATTGCTATGCTATGCTCGTAGACGTGGTTTGGGTGAGTGAAATCCATGACAGATGTGAGATTCTTAATTAATGGTTCAACTTAAGGTTGCAACTTAATACACATCTGGGTGGATTGAGGCACCTGGAGTACCTAGTGTTGCATGTATTTTTGGAAATCCGGAGTACCCGTGTGATCTTCCTATGGACCGCCACCCAGGCTCAAAGGGAACTGAGATGATTCATGCTAGAAACTTCCGTGTGCAGCCACAAGCTATTATGGGCTCTAGCATAGTTGAGTAAGTTATGTGAAGCTCTTGAAGAGTTAGATCAGCAGGTAGTGGGTTTGTAGGTTTGGTATGGTCTACCCGGAGTAGAGAGTTAATGTTTCTGAAAGACTGTGTCTCGGTCATCCGTTTCTCAAACACCATGTCGTGCGAGAAATCCAACGGAGGAGATCGAGTCTTGTGGGGAAAAGTGCACAAACCTCTGCAGAGTGTATAAACTAATCATGGTTAGCCGTGTCCCCGGTTATGGACAATCTGAGTATCTAGTACTTGGAGTATCTTAAGTATCTCATCACTATTGTTGGGTTGTTAATCACTTTAATTGGGATTGAGTTGGAGGAACCTTATCAATGATGTTTCAACTACCATGATAGTTAAATTAAAATCTATTCCTTTGTCGTAGGGAAAAATTGGCTTTTCACAAAAACTGTAACCATAGAGCTTTCCACCAGCCAAATATGCATGTAGTGATAGCATTATTCTGTTCTTGCTCTACTGTGTTACTTTGCCAGCATATTCCATGTGCTGACCCATTTTCGGGCTGCAACGTATTATGTTGCAGACTTTTCAGAAGAGGAGTAAGGTTTGTTAGGTCGTTGCCGTGCAGCTCGGCTATGCCGTTGGAGTTGATGGACTCACTTTATCTTCCAAGCCTTCCGCTATTATCATATTAGATGGCCTTAAGCCATATTTATTGTAATAAGTTCTCTTTTGAGACATCCGATGTAATAAGTGTGTGATTTCTACTCTGTTATAAATCCTACTGTGTGTCAGCATTACCGATCCATGATGACACTGAAGCACAGAGACTTGACCGTTTGAGGTCAGGTTGCTACAAAGATGGTATCAGAACACATGCTGAGTGTAGGACACGACCACTAAGCTAAAACCCTAGATCACTATTCTCTTCTCATTTTTGACTCCTCTTCATTTTCCCCTCTTTAGGATGGCGGACGCAAGGAACAAGTTTGCACAACCGGATGAAGACGCACCTTTTGGACGACACTTGAAGGAAGTCACTAGGTACCTGAACATAGGAATACCAAGCTTCACTGGGACTTACAACGCCACTTTACCTGAAGAGGGGCGATGGATGATTCAAATTCAAGTTCCAGGATGGACATTCACGCCACTCACTAAGCCCATAGAGTTTTCCTTCGACGCACCAACCTGGAGTTTAGGAAAGAGTATGGCTGCTCACATCACCATGGGACGCATTGGAGAAGTATATCACAAGGATCTTAAGGACACTATCTACCAGATATGTGGGCGCCGAGACGAGCAATGGGAGATGATCAGCACCAGGAAGGATAGATCAATTGCAGCTTTCATCCAGGAACTAAACCAACACATTCAACGCCAGGAGAATCAGATGTGCGCGGACATGATAGATTCGAAGAAGGCGAAGACAAGGATCATCGAGTTGGAAGAAGAACTTAAGTCTACACGCGATGGATATGAGGAGGAAATTGCGACACTACTGGAGAAGAACGGCGACCTGATTAAGAAGATCGGAATATTCATGGGAGACCCCACTCCAGTAGAAGAAGATGAAGAACCCAAGGAGATTCGTCCGGAGGACTACATCATCATCGACGACACCGACTCCGACCCTAGTGATGATGACTTTGAAGATGAAGCTAGAGCAAATATCATGGAGTCTTCCACCGATCAAAATTTCTAGATGACCACCCAATGATTAGTAGTATTCCCCATGTATTTAGTAGTAGTTGAGCCCTTTTGCGATAGTTCAGACCGCTTGTATGCCCTTGCTTGATTGATTGAGTGAATTGATTGTGTTTGTCTCATGTGCATATGGGTTGTGCCTTCTCATTAGACCTCATTCTATTCTAATCTCTTCCATCTAAACCCATCAGAGGCCTCCGAGACGTGACCCCGGATTTGCCTTCCTGCCGGAGCTCACTCAGTTGATCCAGCAACAGAACACCTTGATGCAATTACTAGTTCCGAACCAGGGCAACAACAACAACAACAACCCGCCGCTAGTGGACAACCTAGCCCGTTTTCTAAGCTTACAACCACCGGTGTTCTCCAGTAGCACCGAGCCTATAGTTGCTGATGATTGGCTACACCGTATTGGAAGGGAGTTGACCACCGCAGGTTGCACAGATGCTGAGAAGGTGCGTTTTGCCGCACATCAATTGGATGGACCAGCAGCCTCATGGTGGGAGAATTACACGGCCACTCTCCCCATAGCCAACGTCACTTGGGACCAGTTTCAGCAAGCTTTCCGCATAGCCCATGTCTCAACTGGAGCCATGAATTTGAAGAAGCATGAGTTTCGCAACTTATGCCAGGGGAACCATACTGTGGCTCAGTACATGGATGAGTTTAGCAAGCTATCTCGCTGTGCCCCTGATGACATGGCCACAGATGCCGCGAAGCAGGAGAAGTTTATGGAAGAGCTGAATGATGAGATGAGTATGCAGTTGATGGTAGCAACCTTCAACAACTACCAGGAGTTGGTAGATAAGGCTATTATGATTGAAGGGAAGCAGCAGCATATTGAGAGCCGTAAGAGGAAGTATGGACAAGGGAGGTATAACTCAGGAGCTCAGCAGAAAGCCTCACCTAACCCCGAACTCGGGAGGACTTGTTCATAACCATGGAGGTCATAACCACACCGGAGGAGGATCGCATAACAACAATGGTACTAAGAGTGGGAATGGGAACGGAGCCAATAACAATCAGAACCGCCCCAATCCAGCCACACCCGCCAAAAGAGATCTAAGTCACGTTACTTTCTTAAAGTGCGGGAAGACTGAACACTGTGCCACAGAGTGCCCTGAAGGAAAGAATGGAAACGGAAATGGGGGCGCTGGGAAGAAGCCCAATCCATTCAACAAAGGACAAGTGAACCACGTTAACATGGAGGAGGTTGAAGAGTAGTCGGGCGCGGTAATAGGTAAGTTTTTGGTTAAGTCATTTACCGCTCTTGTTCTATTTGATACTGGTGCATCGCATTCATACATATCAAGGGGATTCATGGATAAGTTTAAACTACCAACCCAAACCCTTAGGACCCATCTCTAAGTGAGTTCACCTGGAGCAGAGTATATGGCTAGTCGATGGTGCGACCAGATACCCCTAACCATTGGAAGCCATGTTTTTCGGTCTGACCTAATTATCTTGGAGTCACAAGGATTGGATGTGATATTAGGTATGGACTGGATGTCAAAGTATGGAGGAAGCATTGACTGTGCTAGTAAGTCAATTTATCTCACCACCCCGGAGGGAAAAAGGATTAAGTATGTATCTAGGCATGTGCCTAGGAGGAGCCAAGTGAATACCCTCACAGGAGTTGTTCGTGAGGAAGTGCCTGTAGTGAGGGATTACCCGGATGTTTTTCCAGAGGAGTTACCAGGCATGCCACTGGATCGAGACATCGAGTTTTTCATAGAGCTATTGCCAGGGACAGGGCCAATATCCAAGAGACCCTATCGAATGCCCGCAAATGATCTGGAGGAAATTAAGAAACAGATCAAGGAGTTATTGGAGAAAGGATACATTCAAAGGAGTTCATCACCTTGCGGGCCCCAGTGCTTTTGGTTGAGAAGAAGGATAAATCCCTAAGAATGGTTGTTGATTATCGGGCCTTGAATGAAGTGACGATCAAGAACAAGTACCCACTGCCGATGATCAATGATCTGTTTGATCAGCTGCAAGGAGCTAAGGTGTTTCCGAAGATCGATTTGCGATCGGGATACCATCAGTTGAAGATGCGAGAGAAAGATATACCAAAGACAGCATTCACCACGCGTTATAGATTATATGAGTATACGGTCATGTCATTTGTACTGACTAACTCCCCTGCCTATTTCATGAGCATGATGAACAAGGTGTTCATGGAATATTTGGACAAGTTTGTTGTGGTGTTTATTGATGATATTATGGTATACTCGAAGAATGAAGAGGAGCACAAGGAGCATTTGCGTTTAGTTCTCGAGAAACTTAGGGAACAGCAGTTGTATGCCAAGTTCAGCAAATGCGAGTTTTGGTTGAAGGAAGTCGGATTCCTTGGACATGTTATATCAGGAGAAGGTATAGCAGTAGACCCCAGCAAGGTTCAATCAGTCACTGAATGGTTAGCACCCACTTCAGTTAGCAAGATCTGTAGTTTTCTTGGACTCGCAGGATACTATTGGAGATTCATTGAGAATTTTTCCAAGATTGCGAAGCCAATGACGGAGTTATTGAATAAGGATACCAAGTTTAAATGGACGGAAGATTGTGAGGCAAGTTTCCAGGAGTTGAAGAAACGATTGACTACAGCCCCAGTGCTGACGCTGCCAGATATACATAAGGATTTCCATGTGTATTGCGACGCCTCTCTCTTGGGACTTGGATGTGTGTTTATGCAGCACGGAAGAGTTGTTTTGTATGCCTCGCGACAACTAAAACCTCACGAGTTGAATTATGCCACGCATGATTTGGAGTTAGCAACCGTAGTGCATGCATTGAAGACTTGGAGACATTGCCTTATTGGAAATTGTTGTGATGTGTACACGGATCATAAGAATTTGAAGTACATCTTCACACAGAAGGAACTGAACCTTAGGCAGAGGAGATGGTTGGAGCTTATAAAGGATTATGACTGAAGTTGCACTATCACCCAGGAAAGGCCAATGTCGTAGCAGACGCCTTGAGCCGAAAGAGTTATGCTAATGTCCTTGAAGGTAAGGGAGTGCCAAAGGAGTTAGCAGAGGATATCATGGAACTTCAATTAGAGATTGTTCCTAGAGGTTTTGTTGCAACGATGGAAGTTCAGTCAACGATGTTGGGTAAGATTCGGGAAGCTCAGAAGGATGACAAAGAGATTGCCGAGATAAAGGAGAGAATGAGCGAAGGAAAGGCCAAAGGTTTTCATGAGGATGAGCACGACACCTTATGGTTTGAGGACCGAGTTTATGTGCCCAATAACACAGAGATCAGGAAGTTAATACTGCAGGAGGCCCATGACTCACCATACTCGATACACCCCAGAAACACCAAGATGTATTTGGATTTGAAGGAACGTTTCCAGTGGACGGGTATGAAGAAGGATATTGCCGAATATGTAGCCGTATGTGATGTATGTCAAAGAGTGAAGGCAGAGCATCAAAAGCCAGCAGGATTGTTACAGCCCATGCCGATACCCGAATGGAAGTGGGATAAACTTGGCATGGACTTTATCACCGGATTGCCCAGGACCAAATCAGGATATGATTCCATATGGGTAGTAGTTGATCGCTTGACCAAAGTGGCTCACTTTATCCCAGTGAAAACCACTTATACAAGTGTGAAGTTGGCCAAGATATATATGTCCTAGATCGTATGTCTGCATGGAGTTCCGAGGACCATCGTATCAGATAGAGGAACGCGGTTTACCTCAAAGTTTTGGCATCAGTTACACCAGACTTTGGGAACGAGATTGGAGTTCAGTACCGCATTTCACCCATAGACGGATGGACAGACCGAGAGAGTCAACCAGATTGTAGAAGATATGCTGAGAGCCTGTGCGCTAGATTATGGATCTAGTTGGGATGACAATTTGCCTTACGCAGAGTTCTCATACAACAATAGCTACCAAGCCAGTTTGAAGATGGCACCGTTCGAAGCCCTGTATGGACGAAGGTGCAGAACACCGTTGATGTGGGATGAAGTAGGAGACCGACAGTTGTTTGGACCGGACTTGATCAAGGAGTCTGAAGAGAAAGTTAAGTTGATTCATGATAGATTGAAGATTGCTTTTCCCCCCCCCCCACCGGGAACTTTTCCCCCCCCCCCCCCCCCCCCCGCAACACTCACTGTTCATCCAGAGGCAGCATCGATCGGCTTCAGTGAGCAGCAGTAGCGAAGGAATCGCTCGATCGGGTTCAGTTAACAGCCATCGATCGACCGCTCGGGTTCAGTAACGCGTAGCCTGCAGTGCAATCGCTCGGGTTCAGTTAGAGACCAACGCCTCGCACACACGCGCGTACGTGTACGAGAGAAACGTGCATCGCTCGGCCCCCGACCTCCCACCGCAACCGGGAACTCCCCGAAATTTTCCTCCCCCTCGCTTCTACCATGGTTTTTTCCGTCATGGACGGCCCAAAGAATGTCATGCAGCTGCGTCTCCGTCCCGCCCAGGACGAAAAGCCCATTTTCTGTCATGATTTTTTGTCATAGAAGTAGGAGCCCACCACATATATGATGATACCGGGTTTTGTCACAATTATCGTCATAGAAGTGTCATATGTATGACAGAAAAAAAAATTCGTTCGGCCCAAAATGTCACGGATGTGTCTTTTTTTTGTAGTGAAGATAGGTCAGTCCAGGCAGAAGAGTTATGCAGACTCGAAACGCAAGGAGGTAACCTATGAAATTGGAGATAGAGCATATCTACGAGTATCACCCTTGCGAGGAGTGAATCGATTTGGAGTTAAGGGAAAGTTAGCCCCGGGATTCGTAGGACCGTATCGTATTTTGGAACAGATGGGAGAAGTTGCCTACAAGTTGGAATTACCTGAGGGATTGTCAGGAGTTCATGATGTGTTCCATGTTTCACAGCTGAAGAAGTGCCATGCTGAGATGGCCGATATACCGTTAAGAGATACAGTACCTTTGGAGGCGATTCAGTTGGACAGTGATTTGACTTATGAGGAGAAGCCAGTTAAGATTCTTGAGTTTGCCAGCCGAGTCACCCGTAGCAAGGTTATCAAGTTTTACAAAGTTCAGTGGAGCCACCATACCGAGGATGAAGCCACCTGGGAACGAGAGGATGATCTTCGTAAAGACCACCCACACCTATTTTCTAGCCAACCCGAATCTCGAGGGCGAGATTCATCTTAAGGGGGGTAGCTTTGTAACATCCCAAATTTTCAATTTGGAATGTTATACATAGGTCATTCATGCATATCATATTTTATTGCATTTTGCTTCGAAATCCTCAAAATCCTAAGCAACTCAAGGACCCTCGGAGAGAGTTGGGGATTTCCCGGTTTTCATACTTGATTTTTATCAAATAATGAAAAGAGGATTTTTTTTATTTTAATTATTTTTCTCTTCGAAAAATATTTCATTTTAAAATATATGAGAGGAGATAATATGACTTCTCCAAAATAATTGAAATATTGGAGGAAAAATATTAAAATCATTTATTTGATTTTATTTGGATTTTATTTGCAATTAGAAAAATTGCACGTTTTCAAAATTGCATTTTAGGGCCAAGAAAATGTTCATCTCGTTCTAAATATTTTATTTAGACGGTGAAAATTTATTTTGGCATTTTTAGATTTTATTTTAGTTCCTAGGATTTATTTTCTGTCGGCGAAATTGTTTTAAAAAAACTTCCAGCCGACTGGGCCGAAACTCAGCCGGGCTGCCGGCCCAACCAGCCCCGTGCCACCGCCTTACTTGCGCGCGCGCGCCGCCGCCGACTCGGACGAGGAGTCCGGCCAGGACTCCTCCTCGCCGCCGCCTTGGCCCCTCCTCCAAGCCCCCCCCCCTCTTTATATACCCCGCCGCCCGAGCCGCCACCACCACCAACCACCGCCGCCGCCGCAGCCGGCCCCAAGCCCGAGCCGTGCCGCCGCCTCCCGCCGCCCACGCCTCGCCGCTGCAGCCGCCGCCGCCGCCGAGCCCCGCCGCCCGCAAGCCGCCGCCCCAACCCCGCCTCGCCGGAGCCACCTCGCCGAGGTACCGCGCCAATCCGTCGCCGCCGGGTTTTTTAAAACTGTTCGGTTTTTTTTAGAAACCCTAGTTCGTTTTTTTTAGATCGTTCGCCGGTTTTTCCCGGTTCTTCTAATTAGCGGATGTTCATCCGTACGTTTGTTTTAACGAACGATTTTCGCCCATTAGTTACAGCTAATGAACGCTCATTCATTAGTCTGTTCGTCAGTTTCTTTTATCGGATATTTCCGCGATTATTCTCGATCGCGATTTCTGATCCGATTTTCGTTTATGTTTATCTTTTCGCTCGTTAGTCCGAATCAGGCGATTCAAGCGCCTAGATCTTCGTCTCGAGACCCTCTTTCTGCTTAATCAACTTAAACAAGATTTTGATACTGTAAAATTTGACCTTAGTTCAGATTAGTAAACGGATCTTGTTTCTCTCGCCGTTTGAGTTTCGTTGCTCTGTTTGATTTGATTCTTTTTGCTAACCGGAGTTCTTAAGTTGAACTTTGTGGTCAACCTCTCTTATTTGAGTTTTGCCTGTGCATCTTTGCTTGTTGCTTATGTATGCTGTTGTTTGCTTGCAATAGAATTCCCAGAGTGCGAAGCGTGTTACTACGAGTCTCTAGGATTCGCGGATCGTCAGCAAGGCAAGTAACACATTGATCATACTCTTTCCATACCCAGTTTTTTATGCATTAGTTCCAATCCTCAAACATTGCATGATTAGGATGTCATTAACATGTGGGTTGGGAAGTAGTTATTGAGGTAGAACATATTGCCATGTTATATTCAAACCCTTGGGAGTTACTTTTACGCATCGCTTATATTGCTATGCTATGCTCATAGACGTGGTTTGGGTTTGAGTGAAGTCCATGACAGATGTGAGTGTTATTTAATGGTTCAACTTAAGGTGGCAACTTAAACAAACATCTGGGTGGATTGAGGCACCTGGGGTACCCAGTGTTGCCTGTATTTTTGGAGATCCCGGGGTTCCGTGTGATTTTCCTATGGACCGCCACCCAGGCATAAAGGGAACTGAGATGATTCATGCTAGAAACTTCCGTGTGCAGCTACAAGCTATTATGGGATCTAGCATAGTTGAGTAAGTTACGTGAAGCTCTTGAAGAGGCAGATCAGCAGGTAGTGGGATGTAGGTTTGGTATGGTCTGTCCGGAGTAGAGAGTTCATGTTTCTGAAAGACTGTGTCTCGGTCATCCATTTCTCAAACACCATGTAGTGCGAGAAATCCAACGGAGGCGATCGAGTCTTGTGGGGAAAAGTGCGCAAACCTCTGCAGAGTGTACAATCTAATCATGGTTAGCCGTGTCCCCGGTTATGGACAATTTTGAGTATCTAGTACTTGGAGTATCTTAAGTATCTCATCACTTTTAATTAATCTTGTTGGGTTGTTAATCACTTAAATTGGGATTGAGTTGGAGGAACCTTCTCAATGTTGTTTCAACCACCATGATAGTTAAATTAAAATCTATTCCTTTGTTGTAGGGAGAAATTGGCTTTTCGCAAAAACTATAACCATAGAGCTTTCCACCAGCCAAATATGCATGTAGTGATAGCATTATTCTGTTCTTGCTCTACTGTGTTATATTGCCAGCATATTCCATGTGCTGACCCGTTTTCGGGCTGCAACGTATTATGTTGCAGACTTTTCAGACGAGGAGTAAGGTTCGTTAGGTCGTTGTCGTGCAGCTTAGCTATGCCGTTGGAGTTGATGGACTCACTTTATCCTCCAAGCCTTCCGTTGTTATCATGTTCGATGGCCTTAAGCCATATTTATTGTAATAAGTTCTCTTTTGAGACATTCGATGTAATAAGTGTGTGATTGCTACTCTGTTATAAATCTTTCGAGTACTGTGTGTGTCAGCATTACCGATCCAGGGATGACACTGAAGCACAGAGACTTGACCGTTTGAGGTCGGGTCGCTACAGAGGTGATTCATTCCTCTCGACAAACTGGTGATAGACCATAGAATTATAATCTAAATAAGTAGGAGGCAACTCCATATCATCCTCACGAACGTCCACCTCAAGAAAATCAGCTAAGCGGGTTGCATAAATTCCTCCAAAGATGGGGCCCTTAGTACGGTTCAGACTTAACCGTTTAGCAATAATTCCGCCCATACTAACAGTGTTATCGCGGAATAATCCATTGAAAAAAATGATAATATCAGGAACACTAAGGTTTCCACAGTTTCCGCGACCAATCAAGCAACGACTAGCAAATATGGCCAAGTAGCGTAAAACAGGAAAATGTATGCTAGTGATTCTTGCATCGGAAACCTTCCTGGTTTCTCCCACAGTGATGGTGTCAATAAATTCTTCCACATCTTTACGGTGTGGTTCATCTAAGGTACCCTCAAAGGGTATTTTGCAAACCTTGCAAAAATTCAGCTAATGGCATCTTCTTAACAACATCATATAAATGAAACTCTACTGAAGGAGGTGATTCCTTAGGATAATAGTAGAAGTTTTGCACAAAAGTATTAGTGAGTAAGAGATACTGATGACGTTGGTCACGGAGGAAGTCGGTGAGGCCAGAATTCCCAGCCAATGAATAGAAATCATCATAAATCCCGGTTGCTTTCAAGAAATCATCGGAAGGCCATTCACACGGCCGGACCTCCGTGGTACGAGGCAAATTAAATTTGGGCCTCTGTGCTTCTTCATTTTTCTTCTCCTTCGAGCTTCGGCTCGATGAGCCCCTCAAAAGTCTCTTCATCATTTTCTAAAAAATTCTGAAATTTTTAGTAACTTCAAACAAAAGTGAGCCAAGCTCAACAAAATTGATAGCAACTACTCCTACAAGTGCCTAGAGGATATATCATGCATTAGAACTACTTAGAACCATATAAATTTGACATGCAAGCTCAAGAACATGGTCACTTATGCAGCACAAATTTGCAATGAATAAAGCACTAGAGCAAAAACTAATTGGACCAATGGAGGAGTCACATACCAAGGAACAATCTCCCCAAGCAGTTTTGTGAGAGGTGCTTTGAGCAAGGAGATTGAAAATCACAATAAAGTGAGCTAGAACTCATGCTTGAGCTAGATATTTGTGTTTGTGGGAGGAAGAAGAACTTTATGGGTGCAGGAATAAGTGGAGGGGGCCACCATGGGCCCACCAGGCAGGGGGCGTGCCCTCCACTCTCATGGCCAGGTGGTTGACCCCCTAATGTGTTCTCAGTTCCATAAATCCTCAAATATTCTACTCCCTCCGTCCCATAATATAAGAGTGGTTTTTACACTACACTAGTGTAAAAAACACTCTTATATTTTGGGACAGAGGGAGTAGAAAAAATCATATTACATTTTCAGGGCATTTGGAGAACTTTTATTTTTAGGGTATTTTTATATTGCACGGATAAATCAGAAAACAGACAGAAAAATACTATTTTTTACTTTATTTCAACTAAATAACAGAAAGTAGAAAAAGGGTACAGAAGGTTGTGCCTTCTAGTTTCATCCATCTCATGCTCATCAAAAGGAATCCACTAACAAGGTTGATCAAGTCTTGTTAACAAACTCATTCTGAATAACATGGAACCGGAGAAATTTCGAATAACACTATGTTACCTCAACGGGGATATGCACATCCCCAATAATAAGAATATCATATTTTTTCTTGACAGTAGGAAGAGGAAATTCAAAACCTCCAAATATAATCGATGGAATTTTTCCAATAGAGTTGATACTGTGAACTTGAGGTTGTTTCCTCGGAAAGTGTACCGTATGCTCATTACCATTAACATGAAAAGTGACATTTCCTTTGTTGCAATCAATAACAGCACCTACAGTATTCAAAAAAGGTCTTCCAAGAATAATAGACATACTATAGTCCTCGGGAATATCAAGAATAACAAATTCTGTTAAAATAGTGACGTTTGCAACGACAACAGGCACATCCTCACAAATACCGACAGGTATAGCAGTTGATTTATCAGCCATTTGCAAAGATATTTCAATAGTTGTCAACTTATTCAAGTCAAGTCTACGATATAAAGAGAGGGGCATAACACTAACACCGGCTCCAAGATCACATAAAACAGTTTTAACATAGTTTATTTGAATGGAGCATGGTATAGTACGTACTCCTGGATCTCCAAGTTTCTTTGGTATTCCACCCTTAAAAGTATAATTAGCAAGCATGGTGGAAATTTCAGCTTTCGGTGTCTTTCTTTTATTAGTGACAATGTCTTTCATATATTTAGCGTAAGGATTCATTTTGAGCATATCAGTTAATCGCATACGCAAAAAGATAGGTCAAATCATTTCAGCAAAGCGCTCAAAATCCTCATCATCCTTTTTCTTGGATGGTTTGGGAGGAAAAGGCATGGGTTTCTGAACCCATGGTTCCCTTTCTTTACCATGTTTCCTAGCAACAAAGTCTCTCTTATCATAACGTTGATTCTTTGATTGTGGGTTATCAAGATCAACAGCAGGTTCAATTTCTACATCATTATCATTACTAGGTTGAGCATCATCATCAACATCATCATTAACATTTTCACTAGGTTCATGTTCATTACCAGATTGTGTTTCAGCATCTGACATAGAGATATCATTTGGATTATCAGGTGGTTCAGCAATAGGTTCACTAGAAGTTTGCAAAGTCCTATCATTTTTCTTTTTCTTACTTTTAGAAGAACTAGGTACATCAATATTATTTATCTGAGAATCTTGCTCAATTCTCTTAGGGTGGCCTTCAGGATACAAAGGTTCCTAAGTCATTCTACCAGTTCTAGTAGCCACTCTAACAGCATAATCATTTTTCTTACTATTCATTTCATTGAGAAAATCATTTTGAGCTTTAAGTACTTGTTCTACTTGAGTGGTAACCATAGAAGCATGTTTAGTAACGAGTTTAAGTTCACCTCTAACATTAGCCATATATTCACCCAAGTGTTTAATCATATAAGCATTTTGTTTTAATTATCTACAAAAATAAGCATTGAAATCTTCTTGCTTAACCATAAAGTTATCAAACTCATCCAAGCATAGGCTAGCAATTTTAGCAGGAGGGATTTCAGCTCTATCATATCTATAGAGAGAATTTACCTTTACTACCTGTGTCGGGTTATCAAGACCATGAGGTTCTTCAATAGGTAATGGATTAAGATCACATGTTTCTTCAATAGGCGGTAAATTTAGACCATGTATTTCTTCTATAGGAGGTAAATTCTTAACATCTTTAGCTTTAATACCTTTTTCTTTCATAGATTTCTTTGCCTCTTGCATATCTTCAGGACTGAGAAATAGAACACATCTCTTCTTCGGAGTTGGTTTAGGAATAGGCTCAGTAATTGGAGCAGGAGCTGGCTCAGGAAGTGTCCAGTTATTTTCATTTGTCAACATATTATTCAATAGAATTTCAGCTTCATCCGGTGTTCTTTCCCTGAAAACAGAACCAGCACAACTATCCAGGTAATCTCTGGAAGCATCGGTTAGTCCATTATAAGAGATATCAAGTATTTCATTTTCCTTAAGAGGATGATCAGGCAAAGCATTAAGTAACTTGAAAAGCCTCCCCCAAGCTTGTGGGAGACTCTCTTCTTCAATTTGCACAAAGTTGTATATTTCCCTCAAAGCAGCTTGTTTCTTATGAGCAGGAAATATTTAGCAGAGAAGTAATAAATCATATCCTGGGGACTACGCACACAACCGGATCAAGAGAATTAAACCATATCTTAGCATCACCCTTTAATGAGAACGGAAATATTGTAAGGATATAAAAGTAGCGAGATCTCTCATCATTAGTGAATAGGGTGGCTATATCATTTAATTTAGTAAGATGGGCCACAACAGTTTCAGATTCATAGCCATGAAAAGGATTAGATTCAACCACAGTAATTATATCAGGTTCAACAGAGAATTCATAATCCTTATCGGCAACACAAATAGGTGAAGTGCCAAAAGCAGGGTCAGGTTTCATTCTACCTTTAAGAGATTGCTTATTCCATTTAGCTAATAACCTCTTGAGCTCATATCTATCTTTGCAAGCTAAAATAGCTGCAGAAGATTCCATATCAAAAACATAACCCTCAGGAATAACAGGCATATCTTCATCATCACTTTCATCAATATAATCAGTTTCAATAATTTCTTTCTCTCTAGCCCTAGCAATTTGTTCATCAAGAAATTCACTAAGGGGCACAGTAGTATCAAGCATAGAAGTAGTTTCATCATAAGTATCATGCATAGCAGAAGTGGCATCATCAATAACATGCGATATATCAGAACGAATAGCAGAAGCAGGCTTAGGTGTCGCAAGCTTACTCAAAACAGATGGTGAATCAAGTGCAGAGCTAGATGGCAGTTCCTTACCTCCCCTCGTAGTTGAGGGATAAATTGTTGTCTTAGCGTCTTTCAAGTTCTTCATAGTGACCAGCAGATATAAATCCCAAGTGACTCAAAGAAAAGAGCTATGCTCCCCGGCAACAGCGCCAGAAAATAGTCTTGATAATCCACAAGTATAGGGGATCGCAATAGTTTTCGAAGGTAGAGTATCCAACCCAAATTTATTGATTCGACACAAGGGGAGCCAAAGAATATTCTCAAGTATTAGCAGTTGAGTTGTCAATTCAACCACACCTGGATAACTTAATATCGGCAGCAAAGTATTTGGTAGCAAAGTAATATGATAGTAGTGGTAACGGTAACAAAAGTAACGGAAGAAAAAGTAATATTTTTGGTGTTTTGTAGTGTTTGTAACAGTAGCAACGGGAAAGTAAATAAGCTAGAACCAGTATAGGAAAGCTTGTAGGCATTGTATCAGTGATGGATAATTATGCCAGATGCGGTTCATCATGTAACAGTCATAACATAGGGTGACACAGAACTAGCTCCAATTCATCAATGTAATGTAGGCATGTATTCCGAATATAGTCATACGTGCTTATGGAAAAGAACTTGCATGACATCTTTTGTCCTACCCTCCCGTGGCAGCGGGGTCCTAATGGAAACTAAGGGATATTAAGGCCTCCTTTTAATAGAGAACCGGAACAAAGCATTAGCACATAGTGAATACATGAACTCCTCAAACTATAGTCATCACCGGGAGTGGTCCCGATTATTGTCACTTCGGGGTTGCCGGATCATAACACATAGTAGGTGACTATAGACTTGCAAGATAGGATCAAGAACACACATATATTCATGAAAACATAATAGGTTCAGATCTGAAATCATGGCACTCGGGCCCTAGTGACAAGCATTAAGCATAGCAAAGTCATAGCAACATCAATCTCGGAACATAGTGGATACTAGGGATCAACCCTAACAAAACTAACTCGATTACATGATAGATCTCATCCAACCCATCACCGTCCAGCAAGCCTACAATGGAATTACTCACGCACGGCGGTGAGCATCATGAAATTGGTGATGGAGGATGGTTGATGATGACGACGGCGACGGATCCCCCTCTCCGAAGCCCCGAACGGACTCCAGATCAGCCCTCCTGGGAGGTTTTAGACTTGGCGGCGGCTCCATATCGTAAAACGCGATTATTTTTCTCCTTGATTTTTTCTCCCCGAAAGCAAATATATAGAGTTGGAGTTAGCGTCGGAGGAGCTCCAAGGGGCCCACGAGGTAGGGGGCGCGCCCTAGGGGGGAGGGCGCGCCCCCCACCCTCGTGGACAGGTGTGGGCCCCCTGGTCTTCATCTTTGGCAAGGATTTTTTATTATTTCCTAAAAGACGTTCCGTGAAGTTTCGGGTCATTCCGAGAACTTTTGTTTCTGCACATAAATAACACCATGGAAAGTCTGCTGAAAACAGCGTCAGTCCGGGTTTGTTCCATTCAAATCATGCAAGTTAGAGTCCAAAACAAGGGCAAAAGTGTTTGGAAAAGTAGATACGACGGAGACGTATCACTACCTAACCGAAATTTTTGCTAAGTTAAAACAGGACAGCCTCAGGCATCCCCAGCGCCGGGTCGCGCAGCTGCCGGCTCCTCTTCGGCGGCCTCCGGGTTCACCGAGGTGCCGACGTCCTCCTCTCTGTCATCATCGTCACCGTAGACGCCTGTCTCCTCGGAGCTGCCCTCCGGGTCATTCGGAAGCAGGCCATAGTCGTCAACAGGCACGACTCCGCCGTCTTCTGTCCGCTCCGGCTAGTACTCGTCATGAATGGTGAACCGACAATGTAGCTGGCCCGGGCCGTGATCCGTTCAGCCTCCGCCCGCAGCTGGTTCTCCGCACTGGCTCGCTGGCCCATCAGCACGTCTAGCGATAGGTCCAGATGCCAAGACATCGTGAACCTGAGCACCATCTCAGCACCGGCACGGGCGGCGGAAACGCGCCACTCGTGGAGCCGGTCCGGCCCCGACTCCAACCACCGCGCCAGTCGCGAGAAGCTATTCAGCGCGACGGAGCCCGGCCAAAGGGTCGCCATCATCGCTGCGCCGGCCTCGGAGAGCCACCCCATCTACTCGCCCAAGACTCGCAGGCGAGCCTCAGCGGCGGTCACGATCTCTGGGAAGGTCCAAGCTACCCGCGGGTCGGTCCCGGAGCCGACGACTCCCTGCGGGTCTTGCTGAAAGTGGACGGCCTCCTCCGCCAGCTGGCGCGTCTCTGGGAAGGCCCCTGTCAAGAAGGGAAGCAAGTCAGAAGAAAATCACCAAGGACAAGAAGCCCGGATCCCAACCCAGCAGAACTCAAGGAAAGCACTTACTGGAGAAGGACTCTTCCAGGTGCTGTGCTTCGAGCAACGTACCGCGCCGCTCCCGGGCGATGGTGCGGTAGCGCTCCTGGAGCGCCTTCTCCAGGTCGATGACCTTAGCAAGAGTCGCCTTCAGCTCGGCGTCCTTGTCCTGGACCGCCTTATCGGCCTCCTCACGGCGACGGGTTTCCCCCTGACGGGTCTCCTCCGCCGCGGCCACCAGCGCCTTCACGCGCTCCACCTCGGCCTAAAGCCGGCCCTTGCGTCGGCCAGCTCGCCGCGCTGCTGGTCGGCCTTGGCAAGTGCTTGCTGCGCCTCCACGACCTTGGTCGCCTCCGCCTTAAGGCGCTCCACTTCGGCCTCGAGACGGCCCTTGTCGCCCGCCAACCGCTCCTGCAGTCGGCCGGCCTCATCAAGTGCCTGTCGGGCTCCCGTCACCTCCGCCCTCGCCTCCGCCACCTCGGCCCCAAGACGACCGGCGTCAGCGACAAGCCGATCGTAATGGAGACTGGCCCGGATCAGCCGGGTCCTCTAAGATAGCACCTTGGCTGCAGAAGAAAGAATTAGAAATGAGGTACCATTTTAAGATTCGAGCCAACTGCTATGCAGTTGGCCCGAATCTCGGGGGCTACACCAAGTGGGTGCGCTAGTGCGCCCCCACTAACAAGAGCACACAAAGAAGATACCTATGGCAACGTGGAGCTCCTCCTCCTTGGCGGGAGCAGCCGGTGCTTCTCCAAGAGCCGGTTGAAGACGCTGACCCGGAAGGAGTCCAGTTGCTGAAAGGAGCAACGTTCAGCACAAGACACCACTTTAAGATTCGACCCAACTACTACGCAGTTGGCCCGAATCTCGGGGGCTACATCCAGTGGGTGCGCTAGCGCGCACCCACCCAGAAGAAACAACAAAAGAAGAACAGAAGGCAAGGGAAAACTTACAAGCACAGAACACTCCAACTCCCGCGTTTGCTCCACCTCGGCCTGGGCAAAGGCCTGGATCTGGTCTTCCTTCCCCCGCAGACGCTGGCTCACGGCGGCCATAGCTGCCTCCTCCTGGGTCGGGGGCCCGAAGAAGACCTCGCTGGTCCCGCCCCGAGCCGGTTGCGACCCGGCAGCCCGACGACCCCCTGGCTGGGCACCAAGGCGTACTCGCCGCTGACCACCTCTTCCGCGGCCGGCGCCTTCTCCAGCACCCTCTCCGGCGCCTTCCCTGGCTCGACCGCCGGAGTGGCCTGTGGCATCGCCACCAGCAGCGCCGCGCTCATCGACGCCTGAGGCACCCCCTCTGGCGCCACCCGCGGTGCCTCCTCCAAGACGGCGTCTCCGCCGCCTCCGTTGGCCCCCGACCGCTCGACCGCATCGGTCCACGGCGGGGTGTCGTCCCCAACCACCACGACCTCTCGGTCGAGGTCCATCACGTCGGCGCGGCCACTGCGCCCCCCCCCTCCAACGACGGCACGAAGACCATCGCCGCCGGCTCCATTCCCACCGGCATCTCGGGCCATGTCGGCTCACGCCTACGTCGCCGCGGTGTTGACCCAGGCCTGGTCCGACGCCGCCTCCAGCGCCTCGGTTCCGGTCCCGCCAGGCCAAGCCTTCGGTGTCGGCCGGGTCCATACCGAGGTCCGGATTCGCCCCGCCTCCTCGTCGTCGGCGCTGGTACGGGTCCTCCGGAACTCGGCGGACGCGGCGTCCGCCACCGCCAGCTCTAGTGAGATCGGCGACCTGTGGCTCTAACAAGTAAACACCAAGAACCAAGCAGAACCGGCCAGCCATTTGAATTCAGACGATAAGGAAACTTACCCAAGCACCACCGGGACGGTGGGCCTCTCCGGCCTCGCCTGCGGGGCGCCGCACCTCCTCTTGGCGGGCGGCTTCGCGCCGACGGCCGGGTTCGCTGGGCGCTTCACGGCCGGGGCTCGGGGCGCGACGTTGTCCTTCTCGTGAGGCCGCCTCACCGCCGTCATCCCCCGGGATGACCCGGCGCCCGTCGCGCTGCCTCCTCCACCCGGCGCCACTACATCAACAATCCGTGTCAGGGTTCCCCTTGCCATTTCGCTCTCAGCGACTCAAGAAACGCGGAAGATCAACTTACCCGCACGGCGCCCTGCGCCGGCATCGACTGTCGCCTCCTCCTCCTCGTCATGGGCCACGGGCTCCTCCGAGCCGGCCCGCACCACCTGCGTCGGCGCCCGGTCGTAAGGATGTCGGATGGCGTTCAGAAGCACCTCCCGTGTCATGTCGGGGCAAACAAGAAGATGAGCAGCAGCAAAGTATGAAGACCAGGGACTCACCATGGGTGCCAGGTTCGCCTGGCTATATGGAGGCTTGCCGAACTCCCTGTCGTCCTATAGCCGAGCCTTGGAGATGTCGTTGACCCGGCGCGCAACCTGGTCCGCCGCCAGCCGCAAGTTCGACGTGCGGTCGGGATCCTGGAGCCCGGTCATCTAACTGATGAGGTGGCTGCGCTACTGCTGCGGCAGCACCCGGCGTCTGATGAAGGCGGTGATGAGGTCGGTGCCAGTGAGCCCCTCCCGCTCCCTCATCTCCGACACCTGCTCGCACAGGTTCAGCACCTCCTACGACGGATGCTTGGGGTAGTAGCCCCAGTTCTGCTTCGCCCGTGGCGGCGCGTCGATGAAGGGCGGTAGGTTGATGCGGTCCGCGCCGAGGTTGCTGACGTAGAAGAAAGAGTTCTGCCATTTATTGGCAGAATCCTCTAGCGGCATCTCGGGGCAATCAGCGCCCGGACGTTTGAAGATGACGGCGGCCCCGCAGTTGGACGTCTCCTCGGCCCTCGGGCCCTGCTGCTTCAAGGAGAAGAAGCGTACCCAGAGATCGATCGAAGGCTCGACCCCCAGGTACCCCTTGCAGAGGGTGACGAAGCCAGAAAGCTGCACGATGGCGCCCACGCCAAGGTGATGGGGCTGGAGCCCGAAGAACTCCAGGAAGTTGCGGAAGAAGGCACTCGCAGGAAGGACGAACCCGCGCTTGAAGTGCGGGAAGAAGACCACGCGCTTCGTGCCCTCGGGCCGCGGCTCCCGCTCGCCCTACGGCAGGCGCACGACGACCTCCGTCTCCCCGGTCAAGCGCCTGGTGGTGCGGAGGTAGGCGATGTCGTCCAAGGTGACGGTCGAACCCATCCATGAGCCCGACGGAAGGGCCATTGATGAAGACGAAGAGAAGAAAGGAAGAAGAATGGCGATGAAGCTCCACTCGAAGCAGTGGGCGTCGCAGCGCGCGGCGGTCGCAAGGAGCAGAGGAAGGATGAAGAGGCAGGGGAGCGTGAGCGAGAATGATTTCTGCCGCTCCCCTGCCGCGATTTATAACCCACGGTTTGAAGGTGGGGAAGTGGGATCGTTTGCGCTCACCCCTCCCACTTCCCCGCAATAACTGTGCACGTACACGCGTAGTAACTGCATCAAGAATGGCAACCGACTCATGCACGCCGCAATAAATCTGTGCGCGTGGGCCGAGGGTGCGCGGCAGCGGGCCCAGCGCATCGCCCCGTCCTGTCAGGCGCGTGGCCTGTCAGGCCCCTTCGGCTCCTAGGCGCCATGTGGCGCCCGCGCGAAGCCCAAAATATTGCCTCAAGATTCGATGGACTCTTCGGTTTCCCGCCCCTTCCAGGATGCCATGATCTGGCTTCCGGAAGCCGGCACGCAGCGGGTGTTGCCGGACCCGGCGGTCACAAGATTCGCCTCCTCAGGGGGGAAACTACGAAGGCCCTCGCACTCGAAGACGGCGGACCTTCACAGCTTCGGGGACTACTGTCGGGGGGATGAACCCCAGGCAGGCAACGGAACTCAGATCCTTTTCAAAAACAACGGGGCTAGCAACGCCCCTCAAGCCGGCTAGCACTTGGTCGGGTCACTCGACCCGGCCAAAGCCCTTCGACCCGGCCGAATTCCTCAACCCGGCCCAGATGGCCGACGCAAGACAGCCGAGCCCGGCACACCAAGACTTCTTCAACAAGCCAGCTCCCCCTTGGCGTGTTCCCTAACCCGGCCACGGGTCAGCTCCCGTCCCATCCCAACCGTATGATGGGACGAGTCTTCATTCAGAGATGAGCGAGGCAACAGTGCCCCTCCCATGCCTTTGGTCAGTCGGGGCGTGGCAACAGTGCCCCACCTACCCGCTGACCAAGGTTGGCGTGGCTACAGTGCACCCCTCATCACTGCTGACGCCAGCTAGCGGCGACCTAACGGAATGCCACTGTAGCGGACTCAACCCGGCCACCCCCTGACGATCGACAAGACGGCAAACAGTGCCCCTACACCCGGCGGGTCCCACTCCCGGAGAACCCGGCGAGCCCTGACACCCGGTGGGTCCCAGCAGCGGCTTTCCGGACGATGACAACCCGGCCCTGCGGCCTTGTAACATTACCATTCTATCCCTGGGAGGTTGACCTATAAAACCCCCCCCAGGAGCCCTCATGCATACGGGCACTCACGCACGCATTCACCGAACACAAGAAAGTAGACTAGCCACACACACCCAAGGAGAGGGAGCAGCCTAAGCCTTGGACTGCCTTCCTTCTTCCTCCATACAGCTCTAGGAGCAACTCTATACTGATACATATAAACCACACTCGGTAGGACTAGGGGTGTTATCTCTTCGGAGAGCCCCGAACCTGGGTATGTCTTTCCTCCTGCGCTCGCTCATGCCGACCTCGCCTCTGGAGCCCACCAGTGCCCTTGAGCCTCCTCCTCTCTTCTTCCATCCCTTGGCATCTGTCGTGCGCCCACCACGACAATGAGAATAACGAAAATTATTTAGTATTGGCGACAGACCCATCAACTAAGAAGACCCAGTCACGAAAGAACCTTATCATGATGAAAGGACACAACATTTTAAGGAAAATGATATGTCCCTATGGGAAGAGCCCTAGTGAAGGAGTTACTCTGAAGATATGGGAAGACCAACACTCTCAACCCTAAGGATGGAGTTGCATGAGTTTTGATGGAACCGTAACCATGTTTTTAAGGTGGTAGCACCCCAAACCTCTATGATGATCAACTGATTTTGAAGAGGACCCCCCCCCCCCCCCCCCCCCGCCCCCAAACCTAACCTTCTTTCTAGCCTATCTGAATCTCGAGGATGAGATTAATTTGAAGGGTGGTAGTTTGTAACATCCCAGTCCCAAAATTCCAAATTTTGGAATGTTATACTAGGTTAGTAATTATGATTGTTTGTGTGATTAATTATGTGAAATTGAGTAGAAATTGAAACTTTTGGAAAGTTAAATGAGAGGAATAAAAGGATTTTCCCAAAACTTTCATCTTTCATTTTGATCTCCATGAATTCAAATTCATTTCAAGTTTTTATCCAAATTGTTTTCTTCAAAAAAAATATACGAAAATGAGGGTAAAAAGATTCCCCCGAAGAGAAAATATGGAGAAAATAAATTTGAAGTAATTTTCATATTGAAAAAAATGATTTCTATTGGTTTTTATTGCAATAGTAGCTTTATTTGAATTTTCAGATTTTATAGTAACTTTATTTGAACTCGAAAAATAGTTCATATTTTGTTTTATAAAATTATGAGGATTTTTTATATATAATATGCCTATGGAATTTTTTTCTTTTATTTTCCTTATTTCGTTCTTATTTTCTGTTTTTATTTAAACAAGAAACAAATGTACGTGTGGCTCATAATTAACTATCGCCCATATGGGATAGCAGTAGCAGGGCGTCCCCTTTTTTTTCTCTCTCTCCTACATGGGCCACGCCCAGCCGGCCATATTCCCTACCAAGATTTTTCTTCCATAGTTTTCTTTTCTTTTCAATTTGCTGAATAAAAAACTTTGTGCGTGCATGCGCATGATGTACACCCTAGCTAGTTCAAGCATTAGAGTGTGCATCATGTTTAAATTTCTCTTAAATTTGAAATGGGGAAGGCAGAAACCCCCAACACCCCCCCGGAAACAACTAGGGTTTACTAAAATTATTTTCAATGAACCTGAAATGCCCTTCTAAAAAGTTCACCTCTTTGTCTTGGGTTAGACCTCTGGCAAAATTGGTGCACAATTTTCTAGGTCAACAGAAGGTCATTGAATTAAATCATAAGTATTTGATTTTGGGCATTTAAATGCTATAAAATAATTTAAATGCTCAAATAATTCTGGAAATAAATGTTTGCTGTTGGAAATATTCTAAACAGAGCCCACAATTATTTTCAGGATTTTTGGAAACGTTTTAGTATTTTAATTAAAGCCCAACAGTTGCAGTTAAATAGAAAAACAGAAACAAATCAAAAAAAGAGAGAGGGAAGCCCACCTGGGCCTTACCTGTGCTGGCCCAGCCACCTGGCTCGGCCCAGCCGACTGGCTTGCCAGTCGTCGTCCACCTCCCGCCAGGAGGACGCGGAGCGCGTGGCCGGCGCCCGCGGCCACACGCCGGCCACCTCCTGCTTCCGCCGACGCCTGGAGACGTCCAGGGATGCCACGCGACCCCCACGTCCCCCTCTCATCCTCGCTCACTCTCCCCTCGTCTCCCTCACCCTCTCCCGCACCATGGCCGACGCACTTGTCGCCGTCTCACCGTCGTAGTCGCGCCCTCCGTCACCCCCTCGCCTCTCTGACATGTCCAGAAGCTCCGCCGCGACGCCCTCGCCCTCCCCACCGAGCCACGCTTCGCCGGAGGCCCTGCATCGCCGCCATCGGGCCGTCTTCAACCTCGGTACCCGCCGGACGCCGTTCATCGATTCGCCTCGCTCCGGTCGCCCCCGAGCCCACTGAGCTGCTCATCGACCTCCCTGTGAGCTCCGCCGCCTTTCCCCTCTTCTTTCCCACGCATTTGCACCCTCTAGGCCATAGTTCCACCATGGCCGAAGCTCGTCTCCGCTCGAGCTTGTCGCCGGCGTCGCTCCGGCGACCATTTGGTCCTCCCGTGCTCGCAACATGCTTGCCGCATCGCGTAGTGCCTCGCTAGCGCTTCAGTTTCCGTGTTTGCACGCCGCAGCCCACTCCCCGCACATGGCCGAACTCCGGCCGCCGCCTTGGAGCTCGCCGTCGTCGTCTCCGGCCACCGTAGGCCCGGCCTCCACCACCACTAGATGCGCGACTGCAAGAGCTCTCCAACGAGCCCAAGAACGGCCTCGCCTGTGCCCTGTGGGCGTTTTCCGAGCCGCACCACCGTCTCGGGCCTCGCCGGCATCGAGTCGCCGGCGAGTTTGACCCAGTTTGACTCCTGGGTGGGCCCAGGTAGACCCCCCTGAGTCTATGACAGGTGGGGCCGGTCGGCTAACTAATCTAGGATTAGTTTTAACTAATTTTAATTAAATCAGTCACTGACATGTGGGCCCAGGCCCCACTGACAGCTAATTAGTGTTAATCTAATCTTGTTAATTAGCTGAGAGGCTGACAGAAGGGGCCCACCAGTCAGGTTTGACCTGGGCTGGTGCCTTTGACCTGCTGAGGTCAGCATGACGCAATGTTGACGCAGTAATGCATTTTCTGGATTTATTTTTATTCAGGAAATTCTAGAAAATAGTCAAAACTTCTAAAAATCATAGAAAATCAACCATAGCTCCAAATGCAAAGATTTATATATGAAAAATGATCAGAAAAATTCAATCTATCTATCTGTAATGGTTTCATGCATGCAAAACATTTTACCTTGCTTTTTAAGCAGAATAAGGAAATGCACTATTAAAGCCATGTTTAATAAGCTAATAATTGAATCTTTGATTCAAATAAGCACATTCCTTTCTATTATAGCTTGCATTAGGCCAAGACACATTCATATTGCCATGTCATAGCATGCATCATATTGTTGCATATCGTCATGTGTTGATTGTGTTCCTATGTGTTCTTCGTGGTAGGTTCTGCCTTCGAGGATATTCACGAGTATCCAACTGAAGGGCAGTATCCCACTACCACTCCATCAGGAAAGCAACCCATTGATCATTCCGATACAAACCCATGTTCTTGCTTCTGCTCTTGTTTACTGCATTAAGACAATGCAATTCAAACTGCTGTGTGCTACGGTAGTTGAACCCTTATCCTCTGCATGACCTGTCATTGCCACAGTAACTAGATGAAACCCACTAGCATGTGTAGGAGTTGATTGAGCCATGTATGTGATTCCTACCTTGCTATGCCTGCTATGCTTAGAGTTGTGTCAGGTCTGGTTCATCTGGGTGATGGGCTAGAGTGAAATGCTTATGTCAGTAATATGAGGGATGTGTTGAACATGTTTTGGTAAAGGTATCGATGAGAGGCCATGTAGGAGTACATGATGGGTTGTTTCATTGAGATCGTCCCTAAGAACTGAGATCTGTATGTGTGATTTAAGATTCAGCTACTACCATGCATTGGGATCCTTAATTGACCCTCTCGGCTTCTTAATCACCCTAGTACTCTGTCCAGGAGTTGCAAATAGTTTTTGGTGTTTGTAGGTTATGTGTTGGCGGCCGTGCGTAGCGCTGACCCTAGGGGTGGGCTATGTTGCGGTAGATACACCGTGGCATGGTGTACCGAGTCACCCGTTTGGTGTCTCAGGAACCCTGTTCACATCGTTCGGGGCCGTATGTGGAAACCTCGGCCGGACTCCCTGCGGATGGAACCTGGATAGGCGATAAACCTGGACTAGAGATTTAAGTGTTCAGGTAGGCCGTGGCCGACACCCTCGCTGGGCTTCCGCTTGAAGGTTGCCGAGTACATGTCGTGTAAACGGCGGTAAGTGGTGAAAGCGTGTATGACAAAGTACACCCCTGCAGGGTATAAAACTATTCGAATAGCCGCGTCCGCGGTAAAGGACTACTTGGTTGCCTATACGGTTCATAGACAAGTTAATGGATACTACTAAAAGACTCAAGATAAGTGTGAGTACCGAGGATGGCCCTCTCGTAGGATGACGAGGGAGGATCCATGGTGGAGTATTGTGTTGGTGAGTAGTGGACTCATGTGCGAAAACTATTTTACTGGCGAAGTTCCGTAGGATAGCTTAGCCAAGAGTCAAAGCTGGCTTGCTGCAATAACCCCACCACCTTCTTGAGAATGACCATGTATATTAGGTTCTGGTGTAAGACTTGCTGAGTACCTTGTACTCATGTTTGCTTATTTATTGTTTTCAGACGACAACACTACCCCCTCCGATGGGTTTTACGTAGACCTTGACGTCGACGAGTGACTAGCCACCCAGGTGGTGATCCTGGCCATGGAGGGCCCTATGTAGATAGACAGGCTTCGATAAGCCTTCTTTCTTTCTAGTGTCTGTACTCAGACCGGTTGCTTCCGCATGTGCTTGTATGATTGTATGACTTGAGTGTCGGGTCATGTGACCCCTATCTGTATGAACATGTTATGTATGGCTCCCTGGAGCCTTTTAAATAAAGTACTTGAGTTGTAGAGTTTTGTTGTGATGCCATGTTGTATGTACTCATATCGGGCATATTGTGTGTATGATTGAAATGCTTGGTATGAGTGGGATCCGATAATCTAGTTGTTTATCCTTGGCAGCCTTTCTTATGGGGAAATGTAGTCTAGTGTTCCTCGAGCCATAGTAGTCCGCTACAGCCCGGTTCACCGGAGTCCTGCTAGCCCAGCACTACTGTTCAGGACACTTGACTGGACGGCATGTGTTTCACTTCGTTCCTATGTCTGTCCCTTCGGGGAAATGTCACGCGGTGACTTTCGGAGTCCTGCCTAGCCTGCTACAGCTCGGGTCCCCCGGAGTCCTGTTAGCCTAGTGCTACAGCCCGGAATCACTCGCTGATGACCGACATGCTCGATGTGATTCATGTATGCCTGTCTCCATAGGTCTGTGTCGCTTTGGGTTCATGACTAGCCATGTCGGCCCGGGTTCTCTGTCATATGGATGCTAGCGACACTATCATATACGTGAGCCAAAAGGCGCAAGCGGTCCCGGGCCATGGTAAGGCGACACCCGTGGGATACCGTGCGTGAGGCCGCAAAGTGATATGAGGTGTTACCGGCTAGATCGATGTGACTTGGAATCGGGGTCCTGACAGCGTTGGCATCAGAGCCGGACTGCCTGTAGGTTCGTTGAGCCAAACTGGTCGATGTCGAGTCTAGAAATGCTTTAGTTATATGTAGGGGAATTGATTGTGGGAGGGAACGTAAGGCTCTTTTACTCCTTTACCCTATGTCTCTGATCTGAGTCATTCTCTTCTCATTCAACATGGGTTAAGGACTAGGCTCTCTTCTTCTATCAGGTTCACGTGTTACTAATCCGTAGTAGCTCATAGGATTGTTGTTACAAGTCCCAGTTCAGTTTCTACTATTCTTAGTATGTTGCTAATTGGATCAGAACCTTGATATGATGATGTTGAGTGGTATTGCGAACTGTTGTGGATGTCTCAAATCTTTTTCTGAGCATTTACAGCTGTTATGCTGTCCAATTTTCCCTAGAAATTCTGATGTCTTTGCATTGTGGTTGTGCTTTCAGATGGCCAACCGTGTTCAAAACCAAGTGGTTCGCCTGACCCGGTGCCTCGACGTGCCCGGTCATACTGCTATGTTAGTCCGGGTAATGATCGAGACGGGTTACCGTTGGTATCCCGAATACACCATCGAAGAGCAATTCCGAGACTTTAATCAAAGCCAATATTTCTACACCATTAGGATATTTCCTTCTTATCCTGGATCTATCGAGCCCCTTCACTGTTCCTATGGACTCGGGGTTACTGTTGAGATGGTTGTGCAGGATGCTGCCTCTTCCATGATGACCATCATGCGAGTCCGGACTGGCCTACTTCGGAACACCGACTTCCGTTACATGCCAGCTTCACTTCCAGGAGCGCAAGGGTATCTTCAGGCTATCTATGCTGAATCCACTCAGGAGGACTCATTAACTCGCACCACTGCCGAGATGCTCGAAGATAAGGACCGAGAGAATCGGGCCTTGAGGCTGGAGCTTTTCAATACCCGTGCTGATCATTGGGCCACATTGACTCGGTTTGCACCTGCGGTGCAAGCTGGATGTATGGATACAAGGGATCTGTATCCTGTGAGATCAGCTCTTCCAGACATGGTGGATTGGCGTGATGTGGGAGGCATTACCCCACCCCGTGGTCCCCGCAGGCCACCGTTTGTTGGTCAAAGACCTCATCCTAGTCCCTATGGTCCACAGGCTCCTCAGGACCGTCTATTCCCGGATGGTCATGTTGAACTTCCAGGCTATGGAGGTGACTTCTATGAGGACTACTACGGAGCTGTCTGAGTTAGTAGTAGTACCACTAGTATTGTAATAGTTGTATCTCCACTGTCCTGCATGACTTGTGGAATATGACTTGGCGTGTAGTCAATTCCGGAGGTGTAGACAAATAATGTATAGGAGCTTGGAATGCCTCCGATGAGATGTAACGTCTTTCATCATAGTTATATTGTAGCCTGGGCTTGTACTAAACTATGTATGATGTGTATGGCCGTTGGTATATATATGGCAGTTTTATATTACCATGACATACGGATGAACATCTCTGCATTCTGTGTTATCCATTACATTCTGCACTCCTTGCTAAGTTTGAGCCATCCTTATCTAAGCCATTGTCTTGTTTTCTCCTAGGATGGTCAACACCCGCAGCAACCCTGCTGCCTCGGAGCAGGGGGAAGCCAGTGCAGCTAGGGGTGAAAATCTGCCTCACCCGCCTTCTCTGGCCGAAGTGATGCTGGAGGCAGAAAGAAACAAGCGTGAGACTAACCGCCTGCTGGAGCGGATTGAGCAGAACACTGCACGCCACCCACGAAATGACTTGGTGTCAATCAATGACTTTATCAAGCTATACCCACCAAAGTTTAACCATTCCGTCGAGCCCCTCGACGCGGATGACTGGCTTCGCAGTATCACCCACAAGCTACGTTCTGCCAACGTAGCCGAAGCCGACAAACTTACTTATGCTGCCTATCATCTCGAAGGCCCTGCTAGCCTCTGGTGGGAGAATTTTGAAGCTATGCGCCCGGTTGGCCAAATCACTACTTGGGCTGAATTCAGTGAGGCTTTCCGTGAGCATCACATTCCGGAAGGTCTCATGGATCGCAAGAGGGAGGAGTTCTGCAACTTCACCCAAGGAAGACTGACTGTGGATGCTTATAGTCGTGAATTTGGGAATCTGGCACGTTATGCCCCTGAAGAGGTATCTACTGACGCTAAGAAGCAGGCAAGGTTCCGCAAGGGACTTAGCCCTGAGCTTCGCCGCGATCTCCGTCTGCACGAGTGCACATCCTTTCAGAAGTTGGTCAATAAAGCCATCAGTGCTGAGACAGGCCAGACTGATTATGACGCTTCACGCAAGCACTCCCGTGATTTTGGCTCTTCATCCGGCTCTGGAGCTCAGAAGCGCCGGGTGTGGATTCCAAGCACGGCACTGCCACCCAGGTTCATCCCGAGGCCATCCTTTGAGGCGCCTCATTCCAACCAGCAATTTGCACCGCCCAAGCCCTATGGTGGCCCCGCTGCTAATGCTGCTCCACGCCCCAATGTGGTGACATGCTTTAAGTGTGGAGAGCCGGGTCACTATAGCCGAGAGTGTCCCCAGAACAACAACCCCATCCAAACTGGAAAGTCTGTTGGCCGTGGTAAGCCCGCGGGAAAGACATTCTACGCCAAGCCGGTCACCACTGCCCGTGGCCATGTCAACTATGTTTCAGCTGAGGAGGCTCATGAGGATCCTAACGCCGTCCTTGGTACGCTCCTTGTTAACTGCCATCCGGCATCTGTTCTTTTCGATACTGGAGCATCTCATTCATTCATATCCGAGAACTATGCTCGATTGCATAACACGACATTCTGTGACATGCCCACTTCCATGGTAATTCAAACTTCGGGTTCCAAATGGCAAACTTCTAGAGTAAGCCATGGGAACGAAATTCTTGTCGATAGACTTGTCTTCCTTGCATCCTTAATAGCTCTCAAGTCCACGGACATAAACATCATCTTGGGTATGGACTGGATGTCAACTCATTATGCTAAGATTGATTGTGCCACTAGAACCGTTCAACTTACTCACCCATCGGGCAAGACAGTCAATGTCTTAACTCGAGTGGCCAAGCGCCAGCTTTACTCCTTAAATGCCAACCCCCTTCCAGACCTTGAGGATGTTCCGGTAGTCCGAGACTTTCCGGATGTCTTTCCAGAAGAACTGCCAGGTGTTCCACCTGACAGGGATGTTGAGTTTGTGATAGACCTTGTTCCAGGAACCGTTCCAATTTCTAGAAGACCCTACAAGATGGCACCCTTAGAACTAGCCGAGCTTAAGAACCAACTCGATGAGTCCTTGAAAAAGGGTTTCATCCGTCCTAGTTCCTCTCCTTGGGCTTGCCCCGTCCTCTTCGTCAAGAAGAAGGATGGAACGGATCGAATGGTTGTGGATTATCGACCTGTCAATTTGGTCACCATCAAGAACAAATACCCGCTTCCCGGGATCAACGATCTGTATGATCAGCTCGCTGGATCCTCAGTCTTCTCCAAGATGGATTTGAGGTTGGGCTACCATCAAATCAAAATCAGAAACGGGGACATTCCCAAAACGGCCTTTGTTACTCGTTATGGCCAATACAAGTACACTGTTATGTCCTTCGGTTTAACCAATGCCCCAGCCACCTTCTCCCGGTTAATGAACTCAGTCTTCATGGAGTATTTGGATAAATTCGTTGTAGTATACCTCGATGACATACTCATCTACTCCAAGAACGAAGAGGAACATGCCGAACATCTAAGGCTGGTATTGATGAAACTCCGAGAGCATCGCCTTTATGCCAAATTTTCCAAGTGTGAATTTTGGTTGCCAGAAGTGACCTATCTAGGCCATGTAATCTCTGGTAAGGGTATTGCTGTCAATCCCGAGCGAGTTCAAGCCGTCCTTGATTGGACTCCACCTGAGACGGTTAAGCAAGTTCGGAGCTTCCTTGGCTTAGCGAGCTATTGCCGCCGCTTCGTGAGAATTTCTCCAAGGTTGCTAAACCTCTAACTGAACTCCTCAAGAAAGATAAAAAGTTTGAGTGGACTCCACAATGCGAGTTCAGCTTTCAGGAACTGAAAAGACGCCTGACATCTGCTCCCGTACTGGTACCACCAGATTTCTCCAAGGACTTTATTATCTATTGCGACGCCTCGCGACAAGGACTAGGTTGCATACTCATGCAAGATCGTCAGGTAATTGCCTATGCTTCACGGCAATTACACCCACATGAGGAAAATTATCCCACACATGATCTAGAGCTTGCAGCTGTAGTCCATGCACTTAAAACTTGGCGACATTACCTTCTCGGTAATTGTTGCGAGATCTTCACCGATCACCAAAGTTTGAAATATATCTTCACCCAACCAGATTTGAATCTCGGGCAAAGACGTTGGGTTGAGTTGATCTCGGATTACAATTTAGGAATAACTTACACCCCGGGCAAAGCCAATGTCATGGCTGATGCGCTAAGCCGTAAGTCCTATTGTAACAACCTGATGTTACAACAAAGTCAACCATTTCTCCATGAGGAATTTCGTAAGCTTAATCTTCACATTGTTCCTCGAGGTTTTCTATCCACCCTGGTAGCGAAACCTAACCTTATGGATCAAATCATAACCGCCCAGTGGTATGATAAGGGCATATCCCGAATTAAGGAAAACATCGCTAGCGGAGTTGCTAAATGTTTCTCCATGGATGAGCAAGGTGCTGTCTTCTTCGAGAACCGTTTGGTGGTTCCCAAGAAACAACATCTACGCCAGTTGATCCTTAAGGAAGCTCATGAATCCCCTCTCACCATTCATCCCGGTAGTACTAAAATGTATCAAGACCTACGCCAGAGGTTTTGGTGGACTGGGATGAAGAGAGAAATCGCTCAATACATTGCTAATTGCGACGTTTGTCGTCGTGTTAAAGCAGAGCATCAACGGCCTGCTGGCACCCTTCAACCTTTGGCTATTCCCGAGTGGAAATGGGATAAAATCAGTATGGATTTCATCACTGGGTTTCCCAGGACCAAGAGAGGGAATAATGCCATCTTCGTCGTGATCGACCGACTTTCCAAAGTAGCCCATTTCCTACCGGTTCGTGAGAGTATCACCGCTAGCCAGCTAGCCGATTTATACATCTCCCGAATAGTGTCTCTTCATGGTGTTCCATTGGAAATTAACTCAGACCGTGGGAGTCTCTTCACCTCTCGATTTTGGGAAAGTTTCCAAAATGCTATGGGAACTCGTCTCTCTTTTAGTACCGCCTTCCATCCTCAATCAAGTGGTCAGGTAGAGCGAGTCAATCAAATTCTGGAAGATATGCTCCGAGCTTCTGTCATCTCGTTCGGAATGAGTTGGGAGAAATGCCTTCCATTCGCGGAGTTTGCTTATAACAATAGTTATCAAGCCAGCTTGGGCAAGGCTCCTTTCAAAGTTCTGTATGGACGAAAATGTCGAACGCCTCTTAACTGGTCAGAAACCGGGGAAAGACAACTCTTTGGCCCGGATATGATTCAGGAAGCAGAAGAGCAGGTTCGCGTTATTCGTGAGAAATTGAAAACAGCCCAATCTCGTCAAAAGAGTCAATATGATCGTAAACATAAGCCTATGACTTATGAAGTCGACGAGAAGGCTTACCTTCGGGTTACCCCGTTAAAGGGAACCCATCATTTCGGTATCAAAGGCAAATTGGCTCCTCGTTACATTGGACCCTTTCGCATTCTTGCCAAACGAGGAGAAGTTGCCTACCAATTGGAACTACCTCCGCATCTTTCTAGAGTTCACGATGTCTTCCACGTTTCACAACTCAGGCGTTGCTTCGCGGATCCTATACGTGGAGTGGACCACGAAACGCTTGATCTACAAGATAACCTCTCATATCGGGAATATCCCATTCGTATCCTTGATCAAGCCGAGCGTACCACTCGACGTCATAATATCAAGTTTCTCAAGGTTCAATGGTCACACCATTCCGAGAAAGAAGCCACTTGGGAAAGGGAGGATCGTCTTCGACTCGAGTACCCCACCTTCTTTCCAGAGGATCCTAAATCTCGGGAAGAGATTCTTTTGAGTGGGGGTGAGTTGTCACACCCTAGCTAGTTCAAGCATTAGAGTGTGCATCATGTTTAAATTTCTCTTAAATTTGAAATGGGGAAGGCAGAAACCCCCAACACCCCCCCGGAAACAACTAGGGTTTACTAAAATTATTTTCAATGAACCTGAAATGCCCTTCTAAAAAGTTCACCCTCTTTGTCTTGGGTTAGAACCTCTGGCAAAATTGGTGCACAATTTTCTAGGTCAACAGAAGGTCATTGAATTAAATCATAAGTATTTGAATTTGGGCATTTAAATGCTATAAAATAATTTAAATGCTCAAATAATTCTGGAAATAAATGTTTGCTGTTGGAAATATTCTAAACAGAGCCCACAATTATTTTCAGGATTTTTGGAAATGTTTTAGTATTTTAATTAAAGCCCAACAGTTGCAGTTAAATAGAAAAAACAGAAACAAATCAAAAAAAGAGAGAGAGGGAGCCCACCTGGGCCTTACCTGTGCTGGCCCAGCCACCTGGCTCGGCCCAGCCAACTGGCTTGCCAGTCGTCGTCCACCTCCCGCCAGGAGGACGCGGAGCGCGTGGCCAGCGCCCGCGGCCACACGCCGGCCACCTCCTGCTTCTGCCGACGTCCCGGAGACGTCCAGGGATGCCACGCGACCCCCACGTCCCCCTCTCATCCTCGCTCACTCTCCCCTCGTCTCCCTCACCCTCTCCCGCACCATGGCCGACGCACCTGTCGCCGTCTCACCGTCGTAGTCGCGCCCTCCGTCACCCCCTCGCCTCTCTGACATGTCTAGAAGCTCCGCCGCGACGCCCTCGCCCTCCCCACCGAGCCATGCTTCGCCGGAGGCCCTGCATCGCCGCCATCGGGCCGTCTTCAACCTCGGTACCCGCCGGACGCCGTTCATCGATTCGCCTCGCTCCGGTCGCCCCCGAGCCCACTGAGCTGCTCATCGACCTCCCTGTGAGCTCCGCCGCCTTTCCCCTCTTCTTTCCCACGCATTTGCACCCTCTAGGCCATAGTTCCACCATGGCCGAAGCTCGTCTCCGCTCGAGCTTGTCACCGGCGTCGCTCCGGCGACCATTTGGTCCTCCCGTGCTACACAACATGCTTGCCGCATCGCGTAGTGCCTCGCTAGCGCCTTAGTTTTCGCGTTTGCACGCCGCAGCCCACACCCCGCACATGGCCAAACTCCGGCCGCCGCCTTGGAGCTCGCCATCGTCGTCTCCGGCCACCTTAGGCCCGGCCTCCACCACCACTAGATGCGCGACTGCAAGAGCTCTCCAACGAGCCCAAGAACGGCCTCGCCCGTGCCCTGTGGGCGTTTTCCGAGCCGCACCACCGTCTCGGGCCTCGCCGGCGTTGAGTCGCCGGCGAGTTTGACCCAGTTTGACTCCTGGGTGGGCCTAGGTAGACCCCCCTTGAGTCTATGACAGGTGGGGCCGGTCTGCTAACTAATCTAGGATTAGTTTTAACTAATTTTAATTAAATCAGTCACTGACATGTGGGCCCAGGCCCCACTGACAGCTAATTAGTGTTAATCTAATCCTGTTAATTAGCTGAGAGGCTGACAGAAGGGGCCCACCAGTCAGGTTTGACCTGGGCTGGCGCCTTTGACCTGCTGAGGTCAGCATGACGCAATGCTGATGCAGTAATGCATTTTCTGGATTTATTTTTATTCAGGAAATTCCAGAAAATAGTCAAAACTTCTAAAAATCATAGAAAATCAACCATAGCTCCAAATGCAAAGATTTATATATGAAAAATGATCAGAAAAATTCAATCTATCCATCTGTAATGGTTTCATGCATGACAAAACAAGTTTACCTTGCTGTTTAAGCAGAATAAGGAAATGCACTATTAAAGCCATGTTTAATAAGCTAATAATTGAATCTTTGATTCAAATAAGCACATTCCTTTCTGTTATAGCTTGCATTAGGCCAAGACACATTCATATTGCCATGTCATAGCATGCATCACATTGTTGCATATCGTCATGTGTTGATTGTGTTCCGATGTGTTCTTCGTGGTAGGTTCTGCCTCCGAGGATATTCACGAGTATCCAACTGAAGGGCAGTATCCCACTACCACTCCATCAGGCAAGCAACCCATTGATCATTCCGATACAAACCCATGTTCTCGCTTCTGCTCTTGTTTACTGCATTAAGACAACGCGATTCAAACTGCTGTGTGCTACGGTAGTTGAACCCTTATCCTCTGCATGACCTGTCATTGCCACAGTAACTAGATGAAACCCACTAGCATGTGTAGGAGTTGATTGAGCCATGTATGTGATTCCTACCTTGCTATGCCTGCTATGCTTAGAGTTGTGTCAGGTCTGGTTCATCTGGGTGATGGGCTAGAGTGAAATGCTTATGTCAGTAATATGAGGGATGTGTTGAACATGTTTTGGTAAAGGTATCGATGAGAGGCCATGTAGGAGTACATGATGGGTTGTTTCATTGAGATCGTCCCTAAGAACTGAGATCTGTATGTGTGATTTAAGATTCAGCTACTACCATGCATTGGGATCCTTAATTGACCCTCTCGGCTTCTTAATCACCCTAGTACTCTGTCCAGGAGTTCCAAATAGTTTATGGTGTTTGTAGGTTATGTGTTGGCGGCCGTGCGTAGCGCTGACCCTAGGGGTGGGCTATGTTGCGGTAGATACACCGTGGCACCGTGTACCGAGTCACCCGTTTGGTGTCTCGGGAACCCTGTTCACATCGTTCGGGGATGTATGTGGAAACCTCGGCTGGACTCCCTGCGGATGGAACCTGGATAGGCGATAAACCTGGACTAGAGATTTAAGTGTTCAGGTAGGCCGTGGCCGACACCCTCGCTGGGCTTCCGCTTGAAGGTTGCCGAGTACATGTCGTGTAAACGGCGGTAAGTGGTGAAAGCATGTATGACGAAGTACACCCCTGCAGGGTATAAAACTATTCGAATAGCCGCATCCGCGGTAAAGGACTACTTGGTTGCCTATACAGTTCATAGACAAGTTAATGGATACTACTAAAAGACTCAAGATAAGTGTGAGTACCGAGGATGGCCCTCTCGTAGGATGACGAGGGAGGATCCACGGTGGAGTATTGTGTTGGTGAGTAGTGGACTCGTGTGCGAAAACTATTTTACTGGTGAAGTTCCGTAGGATAGCTTAGCCAAGAGTCAAAGCTGGCTTGCTGCAATAACCCCACCACCTTCTTGAGAATGAGCATGTATATTAGGTTCTGGTGTAAGACTTGCTGAGTACCTTGTACTCATGTTTGCTTATTTATTGTTTTCAGACGACAACACTGCCCCCTCCGATGGGTTTTACGTAGACCTTGACGTCGACGAGTGACTAGCCACCCAGGTGGTGATCCTGGCCATGGAGGGCCCTATGTAGATAGACAGGCTTCGATAAGCCTTCTTTCTTTCTAGTGTCTGTACTCAGACCGGTTGCTTCCGCATGTGCTTGTATGATTGTATGACTTGAGTGTCGGGTCATGTGACCCCTATCTGTATGAACATGTTATGTATGGCTCCCTGGAGCCTTTTAAATAAAGTACTTGAGTTGTAGAGTTTTGTTGTGATGCCATGTTGTATGTACTCATATCGGGCATATTGTGTATGATTGAAATGCTTGGTATGAGTGGGATCCGACAATCTAGTTGTTTATCCTTGGCAGCCTTTCTTATGGGGAAATGTAGTCTAGTGTTCCTCGAGCCATAGTAGTCCGCTACAGCCTGGTTCACCGGAGTCCTGCTAGCCCAGCACTACTGTTCAGGACACTTGACTGGCTGGCATGTGTTTCACTTTGTTCCTATGTCTGTCCCTTCGGGGAAATGTCACGCGGTGACTTCCGGAGTCCTGCCTAGCCTGCTACAGCCCGGGTCCCCCGGAGTCCTGTTAGCCCAGTGCTACAGTCCGGAATCACTCGCTGATGACCGACATGCTCGATGTGATTCATGTATGCCTGTCTCCATAGGTCTGTGCCGCTTTGGGTTCACGACTAGCCATGTCGGCCCGGGTTCTCTGTCATATGGATGCTAGCGACACTATCATATACGTGAGCCAAAAGGCGCAAACGGTCCTGGGCCATGGTAAGGCGACACCCATGGGATACCGTGCGTGAGGCCGCAAAGTGATATGAGGTGTTACCGGCTAGATCGATGTGACTTGGAATCGGGGTCCTGACACATGACCGCCGAACGTTTTGGCCCATGCGGGGCGCCTCTTTTGCCTCTCTTTTCTCTTTTTCATCTATGTTTAGTCCCACATTGTGTAGCCTTTGACCTTCAAGCCTCCCTCCCACCTATAAATATAGATCCAATGAGCACCCAAAAACCATCCAACTCGGGTTAAATCTATATTTTGGTTTGACTAGCTTCACAAAAAAAAATTCTTCTCTCTAGCGGGAATTCTGGAAGTTGTCTCCTCTCTGAAGTTGTTTCTTCTCTGCGTTCTAAAGATACTCTCCTCGTATTTTACTTTACTCCTATAATTTATTTTGTTTATCGCAGGTTCATTACAGAGACCTAGTTGTGCCTTTTCTACTAGAGAAGTTTTCAATGGTCAATATAAGTTTAGACCCTCCTTGGAACCAAGAATATTACTCCTATATGTGTGCAAAAATTTCCCCACAACGGGTTCAATTTGTAGGCTTCACATGAGTACTCACCTTTTTTAGATTTATTTCAGAATTTCCAGCGTTATTCCTTCATGTGGCATGGCCTACACATTAGTTATGAGTTGCTAGTGTCAACTTCGTCGATCATGAAATATGTTTGTTCCAAATATTGGAAGTGCTCATAGAGGTATATGGATGAGGGTGTGTGCGTGTCTGTGTTTCTATTGTGTTTAGAAAAAGCAGGATTTGCCTCACAAATCCTCTGAAAAAACTTGGATTAAGAAAATCAACTATTTAACTTGTTGAATAGGAAATATTTAGAAATAACTAGCCATATTGTTCATTGAGATCTCAAACATGGTAATAGATATAAAGGCTTGTGAGACATGTCTTCTATATAGAGAAAAAAGTACTAATCGGAAACAACCGCACCTATAGTAGTAGGGAAAATATGTTTTAACCCAGCTTAAGTTTGCTTTGGGGGGGGGGGGTTGTTTGTAATTGGTTTTTGCTAATGGGGCCGGCTATAGGTAAGTCTTCTGAAAACTTATTTTTGGTGAGTCAATTTTCTAGGCCAATATATTAAGACCCAACGTCCGGCATTCTTTCTTTTTCATCCAGTTTCCTTCCTCCTCCCACCGTTCCTCCTCCCACAAAATTGACTTCCCCAAATTGTAAATCCTGTCAACTTACATATAGCTATTGTGTTAATTAATCAAATAACCTCTTCTACCTATATCAAATGATAAAGCTCCTGCCCTTATTTTATTTTTGCGAAAGCCAAAGGTTATGCATTATAAGAATCTAACCTTTACGGGACAACTATATAAAAATAAAAATTACAACCAAGTCCTTAGAGAAACCAATGCCATCACCCCCCTCGGATGCTGGTGCCTCTATGTAACCCATGATCGATGTCGTGACTAGAATTGATGCATCACTGCCCGAGGCAACAAGTCTTTTAATTCGGGTGGGGAAGTCATCGATATATGCCAGAAGACGTCGGTAGCCAACATCCAAAGATCAGATCGTTGCCTGGAGAAGAGGATGAGGAGAATAGTTGGACATGGCAGAGACGACCGCCGCCACCTCCGCCAGTAAGGATGAATATTGCCACCGACGCCACCTAGATTTGAAATAGCCCAGATACTATCTCCCGCCAAATTCAACAACAGACAGATCCACCATGTAGGAGAGGGATCTAGATTCTAGAGAAACTTTTTGCGCTACAACCATCGTTCGACACCGATGCCAAAGCCATCGACTGCCAAAAACCCTAACTTAGGGAGAAAAACTATACTAACATTTTGTTACTTTATCCATTTGGGCATGGCAACAATTTTTAAAGACGTGGTACCTTTATGGCAAAGCTGAAAAGGTGATAGAAGAAATACATTGTATTGCCAGAAGTACAAGATGTTCAAAAGAAGCAGAAAAATTCAACAAAATAATTTCAGGTTGTAACAAAAGACGTCAGTCCTCACTCACTCTCTCAGGGCGTGTTTGGTTGCCCGCATGCAGCCCAACCAGGCCCGCGCGGGATGTGCGTGGCCTATTTGGTTGGCTGGGCTGCATGCGATTCATGGCCCGCACGAACCTTAAGCAGGTCTGAGCCTGGCCCAGTGGAAACTGCCGAATCGGCAGTTTCTCGCGAGCCTGGCTCGGCACAGCCACACGTGCGAGGAGGTTGGGCAGCACGGGAGATGGAGGGAACGTCTCATAACTCCCCTCCCACTCTCTTGTCACCGCCCCGCACAGTTCCCACTGCTAGCACGCCTCTCTGCCTCACTGCCCCTCCCTCTCCTCTACTCTGATGGCTCCGCCTCGCCCACCGCCGCTCCGTCCTCTAACCCCCGTCAACCAGCGCATCGCCAGCATCCAAGAGCGCTGGGTGGCCAGGCTCCAGAACTTGGGCATGGGACCTGGCGTCGGTGCTGCGAGTGCCATCCCCCATCTGCTGTCGGCCACCACGAGGACCGGCCAATGCGGTGCCGGTTGTTCCTGCTCCGCCGCCATTTCCAGACCTCGTGGTCGTGGGCTCGGCGCTGGCGCCGTCCATGGAGCCGCCACTTCTTGGGACCCCATTGGGCAGGGGGGTTCTCTTGACCCCCGTCCAAGGGTTTTCTCCTGTTGGCGCGCCGTCCTCCTCGACCTCTGGCATGGCCATGAGCACGGGGTCGATGCCGCCTGCCGTCGCTAGGGTCGGCTTCTCCTCTGCTTCGCCACCTCTCTCCTTCCCGCCGGGGTTTTCATCCCGGCCTCGGTTCACTGTGACTGCGGAAGCTCCGATGAGTCAAAGAATCCCCAATGCTTGCTCGTAGATGTAGATTAGGGGTTCCTTTCTTAGGCATGTGCTGGTACTTTGTGGATTACATATGATTAGATAGGATTCGAGTAGATCCGATTCGATGCGATCCCAATCGAATCGAATCCGACCGATCTGTTCTTGTTTGCTACAGTGTGTGTTCTAGGATAATGTTCTTCTTCTAGTGCATTCCTAGGATCTAAGTTTATGCTAGGATCTGTGTTCATGCTAGAATCCCCAATGCTAGTGTGCTTTGCTAGGATATTTGTTCATGTTAGGATCTGTGTTCATGCTAGGGTCTTGCTAGGATCTGTGTTCATGCAAATGGCATGTTCATGTTCAAGCTAGGATCATGTTCATGTTGCTACATACATGTTCAAGCTAGGGTTTGTGTTGCAGGCTCTAGATTGTTATACGTGCATGTAGTAGGACCATTTTAAGATGCTGCCAAATGTGCATGGGTGCACATGGGTGCTATTTTTAGATGTTTCCATGCTTAGGATAGTGCACTGATGAGTGGCAGTTGCAGAAGACCAGATGCCACCGATCTGTGTCATTTGCTCATGGGAAACTACCACTGATCAGTGCCACTTGCTCTTGGGCAAGTCCCCTGATCAGTGGCACTCGCTCTTGAGCAAGTGCCATTGATCAGTGGCACTTGCCCAAGAGCAAATGGCACTGATCAGTGGCATTTGCCCAAGAGGAAGTGCCATTGATAAGTGGCATTTGGCAAAGAGTTTGTGCACTGATCAGTGGCATTTGATCTTGGGAAAATGTCTCTGATCAGTGCCATTTGTTGTAGTGCTAGTGCAACTAATCGGTGGTTGTTCATTTTGCAAGCACCTCTAATACTTGTCATCTTACCTAACAAGATATTGAAGAGTGACTGGGACGTGGCTGGTGTTGGAGAACGTAGCATGCAATTTCAAAAAAATCCTACGATCATGCAAGATCTATCTAGAAGACGCATAGCAACGAGAGGGGGAGAGTGTGTCCACGTAGCCTCATAGACCGAAAGCGGAAGCGTTAGTTTAACGCGGTTGATGTAGTCGAACGTCTTCACGATCCAACCAATCTTAGTACCGAACGTACGGCACCTCTGAGTTCAGCACACGTTCAGCTCGATGACATCCCTCAAACTCTTGATCCAGTAGAGGGTCGAGGGAGAGTTCTGTCAGCACTACGGCGTGGTGACAGTGATGGTGATGTGATCCGCGCAGGGGTTTGCCTAAGCACTACGATGCTATGACCAGTGCACTAAACTGTTGAGGGGGCAACCGCACACGGCTAAGAGAACAATTGATGTGCTATGGGGTACCCCCTGCCCCCGTATATAAAGGAGGAGAGGGAGGAGGCCGGCCAAGGGGAGCGCCATAGGGGGGAACCGACTAGGACTCCTAGTCCTATTCGGCACCCCCTTCCTTCAAACGGAGGGGGAAAGAGGGAAGGACAGGAGAGGAAGAGGGAAGGGGGGCCGCGCCCCATCCCCTTCCTATTCGGACTCCCCTTGGGGGGAGCGCCTCCCCCTTGTGGGCTGTCCCCACTTCTCTCCCATGGCCCATGATGCCCATGATTTCCGCCGGGGGGTTCCGGTAACCCCTCGGCACTCCGGATAAATACCCGAATCACTCGAAACAATTCCGATGTCCGAATACAACCTTCCAATATATGAATCTTTACCTCTCGACTATTTCGAGACTCCTCGTCATGTCTGTGATCTCATCCGGGACTCCAAACAAACTTGGGTCACCAAAACACATAACTCATAATACAAATCGTCATCAAACGTTAAGCGTGCGGACCCTACGGGTTCGAGAACTATGTAGACATGACCGAGACACATCTCCGGTCAATAACCGATAGCGGAACCTGGATGCTCATATTGGTTCCTACATATTCTACGAAGATCTTTATCGGTCAAACCGCATAACAACATACGTTGTTCCCTTTGTCATCGGTATGTTACTTGCCCGAGATTCGATCATTAGTATCATCACACCTAGTTCAATCTCGTTACCGGCAAATCTCTTTACTCCTTCTCTAATGCATCATCCTGCAACTAACTCATTAGTCACATTGCTTGCAAGGCTTATAGTGATGTGCATTACCGAGAGGGCCCAGAGATACCTCTCCGATACTCAGAGTGACAAATCCTAATCTCGATCTATGCCAACCCAACAAACACCTTCACAAACACCTGTAGAGCATCTTTATAATTACCCAGTTACGTTGTGATGTTTGATAGCACACAAGTTGTTCCTCCGGTATTCGGGAGTTGCATAATCTCATAGTCGGAGGAATATGTATAAGTCATGACGAAAGCAATAGCAATAAAACTAAACAATCATAATGCTAAGCTAACGGGTGGGTCTTGTCCATCACATCATTCTCTAATGATGTGATCCCGTTCATGAAATGACAACACATGTCTATGGTCAGGAAACTTAACCATCTCTTATTAACGAGCTAGTCAAGTAGAGGCATACTAGGGACAGTCTGTTTTGTCTATGTATTCACACATGTACTAAGTTTCCGGTTAATACAATTCTAGCATGAATAATAAACATTTATCATGATGTAAGGGAATATAAATAACAACTTGATTATTGCCTCTAGGGCATATTTCCTTCAATCTCCCACTTGCACTAGAGTCAATAATCTAGATTACATTGTAATAATTCTAACACCCATGGAGTCTTGATGCTGATCATGCTTTGCTCGTGGAAGAGGCTTAGTCAATGGGTCTGCAACATTCAGATTTGTATGTATTTTGTAAATCTCTATGTCTCCCTCCTTGACTTGATCACAGATGGAATTGAAGCATCTCTTGATGTGTTTGGTTCTCTTGTGAAATCTAGATTCCTTCACCAAGGCAATTGCTACAGTATTGTCACAAAAGATTTTCATTGGACCCGATGCACTTAGGTATTACACCTATATTGGATATGAACTCCTTCATCCAGACTCCTTCATTTGCTGCTTCTGAAGCAGCTATGTACTCTGCTTCACACATAGATCCCACCACGACGCTCTGCTTGGAACTGCACCAACTTACAGCTCCACCATTCAATATAAATATGTATCCGGTTTGCGACTTAGAGTCATTCGAATCAGTGTTAAAGCTTGCATCGACGTAACCATTTACGACAAGCTCTTTGTCACCTCCATAAACGAGAAACATATCCTTAGTCATTTTCAGGTATTTCAGGATGTTCTTCGCCGTTGTCCAGTGTTCCACTCCTGGATTACTTTGGTACCTCCCTGCTAAACTTATAGCAAGACACACATCAGGTCTGTTACACAGCATTGCATACATGATAGAACCTATGGCTGAGGCATGGGGAATGACTTTCATTTTCTCTCTATCTTCTGCAGTGGTCGGGCATTGAGTCTAACTCAACTTCACACCTTGTAACACAGGCAAGAACCCTTTCTTTGACCGATCCATTTTGAACTTCTTCAAAACCTTATCAAGGTATGTGCTTTGTGAAAGTCCAATTAAGCGTTTTGATCTATCTCTATAGATCTTGATGCCCAATATATAAGCAGCTTCACTGAGGTCTTCCATTGAAAAATTCTTATTCAAGTATCCTTTTATGCTATCCAGAAATTTTGTATTATTTCCAATCAACAATATTTCATCCACATATAATATTAGAAATGCTATAGAGCTCCCACTCACTTTCTTGTAAATACGGGCTTCTCCAAAAGTCTGTATAAAACCATATGCTTTGATCACACTATCAAAGCATATATTCCAACTCCAACAGGCTTGCACCAGTCCATAAATAGATCGCTAGAGCTTGTACACTTTGTTAGCACCTTTAGGATCGACAAAACCTTCTGGTTGCATCATATACAACTCTTCTTTAAGATATCCATTAAGGAATGCAGTTTTGACATCCATTTGCCAAATTTCATAATCATAAAATGCAGCAATTGCTAACATGATTCGGACAGACTTAAGCATCGCTACGGGTGAGAAGGTCTCATCGTAGTCAACTCCTTGAACTTGTCGAAAACCTTTCGCAACAAGTCGAGCTTTGTAAATAGTAACATTATCGTCAGCGTCAGTCTTCTTCTTGAAGATCCATTTATTCTCTATGGCTTGCCGATCATTGGGCAAGTCAACCAAAGTCCATACTTTCTTCTCATAGATGGATCCCATCTTGGATTTCATGGCCTCAAGCCATTTCGCGGAATCTAGGCTAATCATCATCCTCATAGTTCGTAGGTTCGTCATGGTCTAGTAACATGACTTCTAGAACAGGATTACCTTACCACTCTGGTGCGGACCGTACTCTAGTTGACCTACGAGGTTCGGTAGTAACTTGATCTGAAGTTTCATGATCATCATCATTAACTTCCTCACTAATTGGGGTAGGAATCACTGGAACCGATTTCTATGATGAACTACTTTCCAATTTGGGAGAAGGTACAATTACCTCATCAAGTTCTACTTTCCTCCCACTCACTTCTTTCGAGAGAAACTCCTTCTCTAGAAAGGATCCATTCTTAGCAACGAATATCTTGCCTTTGGATCTGTGATAGAAGGTGTACCCAACAGTTTCCTTTGGGTATCCTATGAAGACACATTTCTCCGATTTGGGTTCGAGCTTATCAGGTTGAAGCTTTCTCACATAAGCATCGCAGCCCCAAACTTTAAGAAATGACAGCTTAGGTTTCTTGCTAAACCACGGTTCATATGGTGTCGTCTCAACGGATTTAGATGGTGCCCTATTTAACGAGAATGTAGCTGTCTCTAAAGCATAACCCCAAAACGATAGCGGTAAATCAGTAAGAGACATCATAGATCGCACCATATCTAATAAAGTGCGCTTACGACGTTCGGACACACCATTACATTGTGGTTCCAGGTGGCGTGAGTTGCGAAACTATTCCACATTGTTTCAAATGAACACCAAACTCATAACTCAAATATTCACCTCCACGATCAGATCATAGAAACTTTATTTTTTTCTTGTTACGATGATTTTCCACTTCACTCTGGAAGTCTTTGAACTTTTCAAATATACCGATATCTGCTCAAATCATCTGTGAAGGTCAGAAAATAACAATACCCGCCGCGAGCCTCAACACTCATCGGACCACATACATCAGTATGTATTATTTACAATAAGCCAGTGGCTCGCTCCATTGTTTCGGAGAATGGAGTCTTAGTCATCTTTCCCATGAGGCACGGTTCGCAAGCATCAAGTGATTCCAAAAGCCCATCAGCATGGAGTTTCCTCATGCGCTTTACACCAATATGACATAAATGGCAGTGCCACAAATAAGTTGCACTATCATTATTAACTGTGCATCTTTTGGCTTCAATATTATGAATATGTGTATCACTGCGATCGAGATTCAGCAAAAATAGACCGTTCATCAAGGGTGCATGACCATAAAAGATATTACTCATATAAATAGAACAACCATTATTATCTTATTTAAATGAATAACCGTCTCGCATTAAACAAGATCCAGATATAATGTTCATGCTCAACGCTGACACCAAATAACATTTATTCAGGTCTAAAACTAATCCCGAAGGTAGATGTAGAGGTAGCGTGCCGACGGCGATCACATCGACCTTGGAACCATTTCCGACGTGCATCGTCACCTCGTCCTTAGCCAATCTTTGTTTAATCCTTAGCCCCTGTTTCGAGTTGCAAATATGAGCAACAGAACCAGTATCAATACCCAGGCGCTACTACGAGCATTAGTAAGGTACACATCAATAACATGTATATCAAATATACCTTTCACTTTGCCATCCTTCTTATCCGCCAAATACTTGGGGCAGTTCCGCTTCCAGTGACCAGTCCCTTTGCAGTAGAAGCACTCAATTTCAGGCTTAGGTCCAGACTTGGGCTTCTTCCCGGGAGTAGCAACTTGCTTGCTATTCTTCTTGAAGTTCCCCTTCTTCCCTTTGCCCTTTTTCTTAAAACTAGTGGTCTTGTTAACCATCAACACTTGATGCTCCTTCTTGATTTCTACCTCCGTAGCCTTTAGCATTGCTAAGAGCTCGGGAATTGTCTTTTCCATCCCTTGCATATTATATTTCATCACGAAGCCTTTATAGCTTGGTGGCAGTGATTGAAGAACTCTGTCAATGACACTATCATCAGGAAGATTAACTCCCAGCTGAGTCAAGGGGTTATGGTACCCAGACATTCTGAGTATGTGTTCACTGACAGAACTATTCTCCTCCATCTTGCAGTTATAGAACTTGTTGGAGACTTCATATCTCTCAACTCGGGCATTTGCTTAAAATATTAACTTCAACTCCTGGAACATCTCATATGCTCCATGATGTTCAAAACGTCTTTGAAGTCCCGATTCTAAGCCGTAAAGCATGGCACACTGAACTATCAAGTAGTCATCAGCTTTAGTCTGCCAGACATTCATAACATCCGGAGTTGCTCCTGCAGTGGGTCTTGCACCCAGCGGTGCTTCCAGGACGTAATTCTTCTGTGCAGCAATGAGGATAATCCTCAAGTTACGGACCCAGTCCGTGTAGTTGCTACCATCATCTTTCAACTTAGCTTTCTCTAGGAACGCATTAAAATTCAAGGGAACGGTAGCACGCGCCATTGATCTACAACAACATATATATGCAAAAAACTATCAGGACTAAGTTCATGATAAATTAAAGTTCAATTAATCATATTACTTAAGAACTCCCACTTAGATAGGCATCCCTCTAGTCATCTAAATGATCACGGGATCCATATCAACTAAACCATGTATGATCATCACGTGAGATGGAGTAGTTTTCAATGGTGAACATCACTATGTTGATCATATCTACTATATGATTCATGTCCGACCTTTCGGTCTCAGTGTTTCCAGGCCATATCTGCATATGCTAGGCTCGTCAAGTTTAACCCGAGTATTCTGCACGTGCAAAACTGGCTTGCACCCGTTGTATGTGAGCGTAGAGCTTATCACACCCGATCATCACGTGGTGTCTCGGCACGATGAACTGTAGCAACGGTGCATACTCAGGGAGAACAATTATACCTTGAAATTTAGTGAGGGATCATCTTATAATGCTACCGCCGTACTAAGAAAAATAAGATGCATAAAGGATAAACATCACATGCAATCAAAATATGTGACATGATATGGCCATCATCATCTTGTGCCTTTGATCTCCATCTCCAAAGCACCATCATGATCTCCATCGTCACCGTCTTGACACCTTGATCTCCATCATAGCATCATTGTCGTCTCGCCAACTATTGATTCCACGACTATCTCTACCACTTAGTGATAAAGTAAAGCAATTACATGGCGATTGCATTTCATACAATAAAGCGAAAACCATAAGGCTCCTGCCAGTTGTCGATAACTTTTACAAAACATGGTCATCTCATACAAAAATTTATATCTCATCACGTCTTGACCATATCACATCACAACATGCCCTCTAAAACAAGTTAGACGTCCTCTACTTTGTTGTTGCAAGTTTTACGTGGCTGCTACGGGCTTCTAGCAAGAACCGTTCTTACCTACGCATCAAAACCACAATGATTTTTCATCAAGTGTGCTGTTTTAACCTTCAACAAAGACCGTCCGTAGTCAAACTCGATTCAACTAAAGTTGGAGAAATAGACACCCGCCAGCCACCTGTGTGCAAAACACGTCGGTAAAACCAGTCTCATGAATGCGGTCATGTAATGTCGGTCCAGGCCGCTTCATCCAACAATACCACCGAATCAAAGTAAGACATTGGTGGTAAGCAGTATGACTATTATCGCCCACAACTCATTGTGTTCTACTCGTGCATATCATCTACGCATAGACATGGCTCGGATGCCACTGTTGTGGAACATAGCATGCGATTTCAAAAAAATTCCTACGATCACGCAAGTTCTATCTAGAAGATGCATAGCAACGAGAGGGGGAGAGTGTTTCCATGTACCCTCGTAGACCGAAAGCGAAAGCGTTAGTTTAACACGGTTGATGTAGTCGAACGTCTTCATGATCCAACCGATCTTAGTATGGAACATACGGCACCTCCGAGTTCAACACACGTTCAGCTCGATGACGTCCCTCGAACTCTTGATCCAGTAGAGCGTCGAGGGAGAGTTTTGTCATCACGACGGCATGGTGATGGTGATGTGATCTGTGCAGGGCTTCGCCTAAGCACTACGACGCTATGACCGGAGGAGTAAAATGTGGAGGGGGCACCGCACACGGCTAAGAGAACAATTGATTTGCTATGGGGTGCCCCCCTGCCCCCATATATAAAGGAGGAGAGGGAGGAGGCCGGACAAGGGGCGTGCCATAGGGGGGAAACCAACTAGGACTCCTAATCCTATTCGCCCCCCACCCCGCCTTCCTTCCAACGGAGGGGGAAAGAGGGAAGGAGAGGAGAGGAAGAGGGAAAGGGGGGTTGCGCCCCCTCCCCTTCCTATTCGGCCTCCCCTTGGGGGGGCACATGCCTCCCCCTTGTGGCTTGTCCCCTCTTCTCTCCCATGGCCCATGAGGCCCATGATTTCCCCCGGGGGGTTCCGGTAACCCCTCGGTACTCTAGATAAATACCCGAATCACTCGGAACCATTCCGATGTCCGAATACAACCTTCCAATATATGAATCTTTACCTATCGACTATTTCGAGACTCCTCGCCATGTCCTTGATCTCATCCGGGACTCCGAACAAACTTCGGTCACCAAAACACATAACTCATAATACAAATCATCATCGAACGTTAAGCGTGCGGACCCTATGGGTTTGAGAACTATGTAGACATGACCGAGACACGTCTCCGGTCAATAACGAATAGCGGAACATGGATGCTCATATTGGTTCCTACATATTCTAGGAAGATCTTTATCGGTCAAACCGCATAACAACATACGGCATTCCCCTTGTCATCAGTATGTTACTTGCCCGAGATTCGATCGTCGGTATCATCATACCTAGTTCAATCTCGTTACCGGCAAGTCTCTTTACTCGTTCTGTAATGCATCATCTCGCAACTAACTTATTAGTCACATTGCTTGCAAGGCCTATAGTGATGTGCATTACTGAGAGGGCCCAGAGATACCTCTCTGATACTCGGAGTGACAAATCATAATCTCGATCTATGACAACCCAACAAACACCTTCGAAGACACCTGTAGAGCATCTTTATAATCACGCAGTTACATTGTGATGTTTGATAGCACACAAGGTGTTCCTCCGGTATTCGGGAGTTGCATAATCTCATAGTCAGAGGAATATGTATAAGTCATGAAGAAAGCAATAGAAATAAAACTAAACGATCATAATGCTAAGCTAACAGGTGGGTCTTGTTCATCACATCATTCTATAATAATCTGATCCCGTTCATCAAATGACAACACATGTCTATGGTCAGGAAACTTAACCATCCTTGATTAAAGAGCTAGCCAAGTAGAGGTATACTAGGGACACTCTGTTTTGTCTATGTATTCACACATGTACTAAGTTTCCGGTTAATACAATTCTAGCATGAATAATAAACATTTATCATAATATAAGGAAATATAAATAACAACTTTATTATTGCCTCTAGAGCATATTTCCTTAAGTGGGTACAGGAGCTCAGGTGGTGGCCAGAGCTGAGGGCGCCGAGGATCTCAGCCCCACGAACAGGTGGCTCAAGAGGGTGGACCTGCCTGGCAGGGTCACTTTCATGAGCCTGCCTCATTCAAGGGGATGATATCCGAGGACCGGCCACGAGAAGGGGGGTCGGGAGCCGCTGCGCTTCTACCAGCAGATCAAGGATGCCGAAGACCTCACCATGCTCGTCATCCCTCACAAGTTTGTGGAGGTGATGGATGAGTCATTGGTCATCAAGCGGCTCCCGTGCTTGGTCAGGCTGTCGGCGAACAAGTGGTGCGAGTTCTGGGTGCAGGTCCAGAACTTCGAGGGGCACATGGTGCTTGGCCGGGGCTGGAACTACTTCTGCCACTGCCATCGGATCTTCCCCGGTGACCTCCTCGTTCTGCGCATCTCAGGACTCGGCCTGAAGGTCCAAATCTACAACCACGACTCCTCGATCATGTGCATGTTTTGTTGCAACAAGCACAGTTGCGTTGGTGACATTGATCATGCAATGTAGTTAACTTAGGTCTTAGTGTTGAACTTGTTATGGTATGTGGCTAGAACTTATGGTACTTGTGTTGGAAACTTGTTAATATGTTGGACAGGAGCAGCACCCTGGCGTGGAGCAGGGATGGAGGATGCCCCTGCTGTTAATATAAGTAGTTTGTTGTCATTTCCGTTGCTTGCTTTGTTTGATCTCATTTGGTTGCTTGTTTTGTTTGCTATCAGTGCTTGCCTCTTTGATATGTTGTCAGTTGTGCTTGCTGTTGTGCTGATCATGTGGTGGTAAGTCCACCATATTTGAATGGGGTGAGCAGAACACAAACGTTGTTTGCAACCAAACAACTGAAGTTTGCATCTGCTCACACCCTAAGCACAAAAACGGCAACCAAATAGCAGAGGGGTAAGTGCCCCTTCATGTGATGCAGGCAACCAAACAGGTTGCATCTGTTGCATATGAGGCTGCATATGAAGAAGCAGGCTGGCTGGAGATGGACATGCAATGCGAGTACTATAGTGAACTGCAACCAAACACGCCCTCACTCATCACATGCCGGCTGACCAGCCGGCTTTACTTATCTTTTTTTAACACTCATTGAGGGCATCCAAGACTATACTTCTTCACACCTTTGTATGATTATATTTTTCCATGATTGACTTAATTTCCCGGCTACATAGCTCGACCATTGGCCACCAATACACCGCACGCGTCAGAAAAGAAGGCAGTTTGTGCACTAGAGGAGTGGCTGAATGAGATGGCTTTGGACCTGCAGAATCCGGAATGCCTTTGGTACAATTGCTTGGTGAGCAAACGACAACGACGAACAGACGATCAGATCTAACATCATCGACCATTGAAGCATATATAGAGTAGTTGACCAAGCAAGAGATGGTACTACATATGATATCTGCCTAGCTACCCCGTCAACCATGTGGAGCAAGTGATCGTCTGACCAAGTAAAGAACTTCGTCGAGGCAGCGTCATCATACTATTAGAGACCTCCATGGAGAGCTAACCATCTATGGATTTTGGTACCTTATAAGAAATTTAAACAAAGTCCTCTTTTTATCAAAGACAAGGCGATTCCGCATCTCTTCTTCGATTGCTGGTTTGCTCATTTTTTAGAGTATTGCATGCTTCATTATATCAACAAATAAAGGAGTACATAACCCACACGCAGAAACAAACACAAAACACGAGAGGACAGAAGTACCAATACAAATGCAAATAAGACCCTCACAAAAAAATGAAGATTGCAATCAAGTCCCTGGGAGTCCCTGAGCACACCAAGCCCAACACCTGAAGCTGCCCACCATCGCCGCCGAGACGAACACCGGGGAGAGACAAAGGAAGCCGACATCATATGAACTGAGGTCGCACCATCGCCGAATTGGCTTTTTGAGTCGAATAAGAGGCCCACCGTAACCAGCGAGGCCATTGTCGTTGTGGAGCGTCGACTGGGGTCCATCCCCATGCTCCTCAGCCCCAGAAACGGTTCCTCCATCTGATGATGTTGGGGGAGAGTCGTCGTGTCCGCCGCCACAAGCCACATAACCTGCACGGGACAACATCTTCTCGCGCACACCACCGTGTCCGCCGCCGAGATGAACAACACCGGCCACACATCTCCAGTACAAGCACCCAGACCAAAGAATGATGCCGGAGGGAGCACCACCCAAGCGGAGGCAGGTCTGGAGCACACAACCGCGAACACTTGGTCACCACCGCCGCCATGCCAACCAAGCCGCAAAACAATGGCACCTAGATCCGCTGTCAACCGCGCGAATTGCTCATTTCGCTTGACAATCTAGGTATATATCTCTCAATCTTGGGCTCCATGTGTAGTATATGCCTCCTTTGGTTTGGAGGAATTTTGTAGGAATCATAGGGTAGGATTTAGAGTCTTCTGATTTGTTGGAATAGAATCATATTTCTATAGAGAAACTCTTCATATCTTCCATATTTCATTGGAAAATAAAAATTAGCCTAGACTCAATGAAAAAATTCTATGATGTGGCCAAAGGACATCTCTTTTTCTATTCCTATTCATAGGATTAGAGATACATGACATCTCATTTCCTACAAGTTTTTTCTACTCATTTTTTTAGAGAAGGAGGAAGACCCTCGGCCTCTGCATCTGGACGATGCATGCAGCCATTTTATTAATAGTTCACAGAAGACCTTACAAAGTAATACAACAGTAAGACTAAAGCCACCGTCTAGGCAACTATTGTCACTACTCCCATCCAATTGATGAAGGGATGCTGATAGTCTGGGCCTAATACCAAACAGACCATGCAGCCAAACCTACCATCTAAGACCTGAGGTCCCATCCAGGATGCCTGCTGGGTATTGGGCACCCACCGGTCCGGCGCACTCCTCAACCTGGACGCCTGCCGGGTATGAGGCCGCCTCAGCCACCTGCCACCAATCCATCTTCAGAACTGTACTGTTGCATCTACCTTGCTCGGTCTAGCTGCCGTCGACGCCACCACGACGCCAGACCGCATCACCCTCCTGCGCGAGTCCATCTCCGCGCATCGGTCGCCGAGTCACCACAGCTCCATGCCGCCGAGATCCGCCGCCATCAATGAGTGAGATGAAGTACCGCTCCACCAAGAACTCGTCCTCTGGTCCCTCGATCACGTGTGCACCTCCAAGAATGACGCCCCAAAGGGGGGAACGACACTAGAGCGCCGTTGTCATCCGATCATCCGATCTAGGGTTTCCCCCGAAGGTAGCAGAGAGTGGCCTTGAACTTCTCCACGGCGATGCCTTCAAGAAGGGAACGATGGAGATAGCGCCGCCACCGCCGGCCTTGGCAGTAGCCGAAAGCAGGTTTTTACCCAGATTTGTTCGAAGGAATCCAACTCCCGTGCACGGCCGCCGCCACCACCAGGCTAAGCACTCGCCGCCGGCGGCACCTCCACGATGCCCAGAGACCGCGAGACTCGCCGCCACCACGCCTGGGCCGCCAGCCACCGCTGCCAACACCAACCCCCACCATCCACCGGATCTGGGCAGGGATCCTAGATCCACATCCCCCGCCACCCACCACCACGGAGGGGAGGAGGCGGCGCCAGCGAAGGACGCCGGGAGGGGGAGAAAGAGCCGAGGCAGTGCCGGCCCAACGCCCGGCACCACCAGGCAGATGGGAACACCCCGCGGAGTCCCCAACTGCGTGCGGGAGAGAGACGCCCCGCCGCCGTCAACGCCACACGGCCTTTGGCCGGCGACGCCCCAGGCGCCAGCGAGGGAGGGGGTTGAGGCGAAGGGGGCGACGGGGGCGGCCCTAGAGTTTCCTCCCGGAGGCGCCCGCGGGAGCGCCTCGGGGAGGGGAGGGGGAGCGCCTCCGTGGTCCTCTTACATGTGATATCCCTATCCTATGAATCAAAGAAAGCCTAAATGTGTACGAGAACTGCTCGGAATTGTTTTTTTCAATGGTGGTATGAGAGAATGGTGTAGGCAAATAAGAATGGTCCAGAGTAGTTCAACAAACTCCCCAAGAGAAAAAGGACAATAATGTGATATATCTCCCTCTACCACACTTGATGATCGAACGTATATCTCCCTCAATCTTGCCATCCATGTGTAGATGAGCTGCTTGGTGTCTGACAGAGTTATAGGCAGTGCAGAAATGCCCAGATTAGATTCTCAAAAAAATGCCCAGATTACCAGGAGGAAGGAAAAGAATAATGTGGTATCCAGTGACACACCACATGCATCAAATGATTGACCGGATAAGAGACAATACACACGTACAGTACATATGTACATCGACATCCATATATTGGATCCACTATTTGGTTGGTCCGTCCTTGTATTATTTCACATGCATGGCGATGGCACGTACCAAAACAAAATCTTACCTGTAGAGGGAGCTGTTGGTACATATGTAGGCTGCTAGCACGAATAGAATCGCACATTGCCTGTCAGGATTCCGGGCAAGGTGTTAACGCCCTCACTGGTCCTTGCCCAGGGAACCGGAACATTTCCATGTGTGTGGAGGACCCAGGCCTTTAAATTCGGTTGCGAGAATGACCAAGGGATGCAGGGCAGCTAGCTGAGCGTCGCATGCATGCATGTGGCGGCGTTTATCGCACGAATTCTACTATATATCTATATATCTAGATAGTTCATCTCCACTAATTACCCAGTCAAAGAGGCCGCCAGAGCTAGTTCGGACTAGTAAGATGAAAAGGTGAACGCACATTTGATCGCACATGTACTTTTCCTTATGTAAATCACACCTCTTGAAGTGACTAATGCGAATTTTGAAGGTATCTATGAAGTCGGGAAAAAAATATACTTGACGTGAAATCTACTCCATTACAGTATGTGCCATCAGCAAGGAATGGGAAGAAAAGGCTGTTTGTGTGTGCAGAAACGAAACTGCGTGCTACAAACCGGCAACCACAGTACGTACTCATCCGAAGGAGAGCACGCATCCAACGCCCCAATCTAGCGGATAGGCACGTCCATGCCCTTCCATATGCGTGCATCTTAGCCGTAGTGGCACACGATCCGGTCCAGGACCAGGTCCCTGGATGCGTCGCTCCCTTCCTTTCATGGCCATGGCCATAGGACGTACGTGACCACCGGGCACCGCATGTGGCTCGGAATTACCCTTCCCCTTGGCCGTTTGCGCGGCCTGCGTACACAAACATTCGTCCCCTGCATGCTGCATGCATGCAGGGGATGGAATGGAACCGCACAGCGGCGGAGTGCGGGACCAGACTAGTCCTCTCGCACTCGCATATTCCTCTCTGCTCGGTGCTGATGTAGTGTATAGTGTGCAAGATGGGCCGCTGCTGGGAGGTAAAAAAATGTGCAGGGATAGGTGTGATGATCATTGCAGATTGAATTGCACATATAGGACGGGATTCACATCCACCAGGTTTGTGCATCCCCTCAAAAAAAACCAGGTTTGTGCATGCAATGTGGGGCGTGGATCTTGGCAGCATAGGTTTTCCAGCTTGATGCCTCTGCCAACATGCTGGTCCCTGAAGGGACACCCTCCTGTATAAACTGGGGACAGTAATGTTCTTTCAAGAAAAAAACTGGGGACAGTAATGAGTGAATTCGATCGCGGCCCATCAAACTGAGCTTTACTACACTGTAGCTGACGCTCGCTTCGTATTCATCTACAGAGCAGAGGCCTGAACAACAACATTAGACGGTAACTAAATCATCCGAGAGTTAAACAAGCTGCAGATAAACCCAGTTGCCATTGGTCTGCGATTCAGGGGACACGAACAACAACATCAGTTGCTCGAGCAAGCTGGCTGGCCCGGCAGCCTTTTCTTCGAGGCAGTCCTTGCCCTGCAAGAGCGCAAGCCATGTGCCCTGCCGGCTGCCGCTACCTCTCCGCGACCGTTTCCGACGCCGTCTTGTAGGCAGCCGGGGCTACCATCAGGAGCCAAGCACTAGACTGGATCGTGTCACTGTGTCTACTGATGTCAGGATTAATCATTCTCCTAAACTAAGCATCACACGAGATCACATGGGCGGCCGCGCCAATGATGCGTGCTCCCCGTGTACGCCATGCATGCACCCTCGCTCTCCGCCGAAAGTGCTCGCTCGCTTTCGAGTTTCGCGTGAGTCCTGATCCATCCAACCGGGAGCCTGAGGGTACGGACGGACGCCGTCAATGGGGAGGGAGACACCTGCCCCGCCCAATGGGATCATTGATCTAGGCGACGGCCCATAATAATTGCTACATCTGCTGTCATGAACTTAATCTGGTAGTAGTACTGTGGCTAGTTATGTATGCTGGACCGATATGTTGTCATAGCTGAGCTCATTTTTTGACGAAAATAGCTGAGCTTATTTCGGAAGCATAGACCGGTGGTTATGGTCCTGTGATGTACATGTGCTTCGATTAGATCCTGCTGGGTCATTCGGGTACATGGCCATGTGTTTCTGTACTGTGAGTAGCTAATGTTTTCTTTAATGTAGGTATGTGACCGAAATAGCAATTGATATATGTTAGAGCATCTCCAACATCCCTTTTTCTCAATATCTCCACTTATAAGTAGTTAGGTATTTTATTTGGGTTTTTGAGTAAAGTTGGGCAAAAAAACCAGCTCCCCTTTTTCAATAAATTATTGGTGACCACCAATAAAAACAACTCAACTCCCACTGTATGGATGGGAGGGGTAACCTCTCCCAATACCCTCTCATAAGTGTGGATCATATGTCAGCCACCTGCCCACTAACCAAACCCTGTCCGCCTCGCCATCGCTGTCGCCGAACGCGCCACCGTCGTCGCTGACCCGTTGTCACACCTTACGTCGCTTTGGTCGGCCCACCTAGATCCTTCCCGGTTTTTATTTTGTTTTTGTATTTTTTTCTTTTGGGTATTTCTTTTTTTATTTCCTTTATATTTTCCTTTCCTGTCTTTATTTTCATTTTTCACATTAATTATTTTATTTTCTTTTTCCTTTTCCCCCTTTTTCTTTTCAATCTTGCGAATATCTTTTAAGTTTGCGAACATTTTTTAGAAATTATGAACATTTTCTGAAATCACTAACATTTTTTGAATTCATGAACTTTGTTTTAGTTGTGATTTTTTTCAAAAACACAAACATTTTAAAATTGTGATTTTTCAAATTTGTGAACATTTTTTTGAATCATGAATATTTTCAATGAAATTTGGGAACAGTTTTCAAAATTCATGAAAACTTTTTGTTTTGACAAACTTTTTTGAAGTTCGCAAACATTTTTGTGAACATTGAAAAATTTAAAACATTGTTTGAATACGCAAAGATTTTAAAAAAAATTGAACATTTTTTATTTCCTGAAATTTTTATTCAAAATCGTGAACTTTTTTTTGTATATGCAAACATTTTGTTAAGAATCGATAAATGTTTTGAATCCGTGAAATTTTTATGATTTCCTGAATATTTCTCAAAATCATGAACATTTTGTAAATTCACAAATATTTCTTGATTTCTCAAACATATTTAAAATATTTTTTAAAAAGTGTATTCACGAATTATTTTAAACAATAGAAAAACAGAAAACAAAACGAAAGGCAAAAACATAATGGAAAAGCGGGAGGCTTCCCGCCCCACACATGGGCCGGCCAAAAGGGCACACGGGAAGGTGGTGTGCGTTGGTTGGTTTCCCAGCGCGCACCGCACCAAATAGGAGCTCCCATCTGCCATGCCATCACCAGAGAGAGAGGTATCCAATTGACAAGTGGGCCCGTATGTTGGATTGGGTATTGGGAATATGTGAAAGTGTTTTTCCCCAATAATCAGAAAAGTTAGTGATGCTATCACCAAGTATGCATGCTCTTTGGGTGAAAAGCATAATCTCGCCTATAGCTAGATCAAGTATTGCCGGCGTGCACACGTCATGCCCTTATTGATGGTGTTGGCTCGAAGGTCATGTTTCAGGATAAAAAAAACCAAAGCTATACCTTTGGTTGGGCCTCCCAACATGGGGTGCCCGTTGGGAGATTGCTTCCTAATGGCTTTGCCAAGAAGTAACGTACTTCCGTTGTACAGTCACATGTCGATTTTTATTATGGACCATGGTCATATGTTTCGAGATAGATTTGAGAAAATACCACTATTAGGCAGATCCGATTTGGATATCCTCGGGTTTTATTTAAAAAAAAACTATAAATCAATTTCCTCAGCGTTGATGCTTAGTTTCACTCAACATAATTGAGTAAGTAAAAATATATGATTGTGTACTTTCATTGATGTAGAGGTCGGAGCTTATTCTTGTGAAAAGATATGATGTCTCACATACTTTTTTTTCCTTTAGGACTCGACTGCTCAAATAGAACAATGTGCTAAAAGTTGTAGTACTACAATACTAATCATATGTATGATGGAGTTAATAGGTTAGGTGCTTGCCTCTTATAGCCGGACCTAAGATAAACATATATGTGGCTGAAAAGTTAAAGTCCTTTTGGCCTAATTATAATTAGTAATAAACAAATTTAGCTATGAGTACTAGATCAAGGCTCCAAAAGGCTTCATTTTAATTCCCTTTTTGGGGGGGAAACATCAGGATATTGTTGCGTATTGTTATTGATTTTAGACTAAAATACGGAAATAGTTCAAAATGAAAAAAATGTTATACAAAATGAGAAAAAAAAAGCTATACATGTTCAACTAGCCAGACCCATCAACTAACAACATAAGACTAGAATTGCAACAAAAGGAAAGAATCAGCTGAAAGCTTTAATCCAGTCCTCAAAGTTGCCATATTCTTTTCTTTCTTTTTTTGCTCGAAAGAGGATCCACTTCAGCTCTTCTTTGAATTTCCTCCTATAGTCATAGAGGCTGGGAGGGATACCCTGAAATATGAAATCATTTATAGTAGTCCATATGGCCCAAGCTGCCAAAATGATGATCTTCAGGGCAAAGGGGACTTCAAGAAGAGCCTAAAGCCTGTCTATTCCCTCCTGAATGTCTGAATGTGTGGATGTCCAAGTTGGGCAGAGATAAGTACAACAAATGTGAGCAAAGGGGCAGAGATGTCCGTGACCTCCTATCTGCCGCATTCTGTGGCAGACTGGCAGGGCTTCGCACAGGGCGGTCTTTGCCTGGGCCAGCCCACGCAGGAGAAGCGAGCGGTGCCACTAGTGGACACAGGTACCTAGTCAGTGGAGCTAGTTAGCTCTAGTGATGAATATGCAGTGCAAAATCTTTAGAACTAACTATATCGCCAGTTCTGAATAATTTGCTTTTTTCAAACATCCATGAAAATTCTGAATAAATTTTTAAAAATTATGGAAAAATAATTAAAAACCACGAACAAGTTTAGGAAAAACTGTTCCCAATTACTGGATTTGTAACCAAAGTTTAAAAATGGAAAGAATGTATGAATTGGTGAACAAATTTTGAAAACAGGAACATTTATTAAACTTCGAAAAAAATGACAAACATGAAGAAGCTCTTAAAAGATGTGAACAACTTTTGAATGCGCGAACAAATTTTGAAACAGGAACTTTTTTGAATTTTTGAACAAATTTTGAAAAAATAGAACCATTTTTTTAATATGAAAAAAATGAAAACAAAATGTCGTATTTTGCATCTATAAACAAATTTCAAAACTCTGGACAAAATTAGGAAAGAGTGAACATTTTTCAATCTATGAACAAAATTTTAAAACAGGAACTTTTTTGCACTTATGAATTTTTTTTGAAAATTCTAACATTTCTTAAAAGATGCAAAGATTTTTTTAAATGAAGATTATTTTTAAATTTGTGAACAAAAATTAATAACAGGATCATTTTCTTACCTTCTGAACATTTTTAAAAATTTTGATTTTTTTTATTCTGAAAACAAAAAAGAGGAGAAAAATAAATTTATAAATAAATATAAAAAACGAAATAAAGAAATAAAAAAGAAAAATAAACAATGAAACGAAAAAATAGAGATTGAAAGAAAAATAAAAAAAGAAACAAAAAAATCAGGAACCTTAAGGTTCCCGAAACCGCTCAGGAACCTGCTAGAAGGTTCCCAAAACCAGACACTGTAGTGTGTATGTTATCTCATAATTGGGCCAGCCTCGTCACTGTCGCTAGGTCGCTCGGCTCTGTGCGAATCAGCGACAACTTGACGCAACGTGCAACAGATTTGTTGAAAATCATACATATTGATGTATGTGGTCCAATGAATATTGAGGCTCGCGGTGGGTATCATTATTTTCTCACCTTCACAGATGATTTGAGCAGATATGGGTATATCGACTTAATGAAACATAAGTCTGAAACATTTGAAAAGTTCAAAGAATTTCAGAGTGAAGTGGAAAATCATCGTAACAAGAAAATAAAGTTTCTATGATCTGATCGTGGAGGAGAATATTTGAGTTACGAGTTTGGTCTACATGTGAAACAATGCGGAATAGTTTCACAACTCACGCCACCCGGAACACCACAGCATAATGGTGTGTTCGAACGTCGTAATCGTACTTTACTAGATATGGTGCGATCTATGATGTCTCTTACTGATTTACCGCTATCGTTTTGGGGTTATGCTTTAGAGACAACTGCATTCACGTTAAATAGGGCACCATCGAAATCCGTTGAGACGACGCCTTATGAACTGTGGTTTGGCAAGAAACCAAAGTTGTCATTTCTTAGAGTTTGGGGCTGTGATGCTTATATGAAAAAGGTTCAACCTGATAAGCTCGAACCCAAATCAGAGAAATGTGTCTTCATAGGATACCCAAAGGAAACTGTTGGGTACACCTTCTATCACAGATCCGAAGGCAAGACATTCGTTGCTAAGAATTGATCCTTTCTAGAGAAGGAGTTTCTCTCGAAAGAAGTGAGTGGGAGAAAAGTAGAACTTGATGAGGTAACTATACCTGCTCCCTTATTGGAAAGTAGCTCATCACAGAAATCTGTTTCTATAACTCCTACACCAATTAGTGAGGAAGCTAATGATGATGATCATATAACTTCAGATCAAGTTACTACCGAACCTTGTAGGTCAATCAGAGTAAGATTCACACCAGAGTGGTACGGTGATCCTATTCTGTTGATTGGAAATGATATAGAATTTCTGGATAGCATAAAAGAATACTTGAACAAAAGTTTTTCAATGAAAGATCTCGGTGAAGCTGCTTATATATTAGGCATCAAGATCTATAGAGATAGATCAAGACGCTTAATTAGAATTTCACAAAGCACATACCTTGATAAAGTTTTGAAAAAGTTCAAAATGGATCAAGCAAAGAAAGGGTTCTTACCTGTATTACAAGGTGTGAAGTTGAGTCAGACTCAATGCCGACCACTGCAGAAGATAGAGAGAAAATGAAAAGTGTTCCCTATGCTTCAGCCATAGGTTCTATCATGTATGCAATGCTATGTACCAGACCTGATGTGTGCCTTGCTATTAGTTTAGCAGGGAGGTACCAAAATAATGCAGGAGTGGATCACTGGACAGCGGTCAAGAACATCCTGAAATACCTGAAAAGGACTAAGAAAATGTTTATCATTTATGGAGGTGACAAAGAGCTCGTCGTAAATGGTTACGTCGATGCAAGCTTTGAAACTGATCCGGACGATTCTAAATCGCAAACCGGATACGTGTTTTTATTGAATGGTGGAGCTGTTAGTTGGTGCGGTTCTAAACAAAGCGTCGTGGCGGGATCTACGTGTGAAGCGGAGTACATAGCTGCTTCCTAAGCAGCAAATGAAGGAGTCTGGATGAAGGAGTTCATATCCGATCTAGGTGTCATACCTAGTGCATCGGGTCCAATGAAAATCTTTTATGACAATACTGGTGCAATTGCCTTGGCAAAGGAATCCAGATTTCACAAGAGGACCAAGCACATCAAGAGACGCTTCAATTCCATCTGGGATCAAGTCCAGGAGGGAGACATAGAGATTTGCAAGATACATACGGATCTGAATGTTGCAGACCCGTTGACTAAGCCTCTTCCATGAGCAAAACATGATCAACACCAAGACTCCATGGGTGTTAGAATCATTACTGTGTAATCTAGATTATTGACTCTAGTGCAAGTGGGGGACTGAAGGAAATATGCCCTAGAGGCAATAATAAAGTTATTATTTATTTCCTCATATCATGATAAATGTTTATTATTCATGCTAGAATTGTATTAACCAGAAACATAATACATGTGTGAATACATAGACAAACATAGTGTCACTAGTATGCCTCTACTTGACTAGCTCGTTGATCAAAGATGGTTAAGTTTCCTAGCCATGGACATGAGTTGTCATTTGATTAACGAGGTCACATCATTAGGAGAATAATGTGATTGACTTGACCCATTTCGTTAGCTTAGCACTTGATCGTTTAGTTTACTGCTATTGCTTTCTCCATGACTTATACATGTTCCTATGACTATGAGATTATACAACTCCCGAATACCGGAGGAACACTTTGTGTGCTACCAAACGTCACAACGTAACTGGGTGATTATAAAGGTGCTCTGCAAGTGTCTCCGATGGTGTTCGTAGAGTTGGCATAGATCAATATTAGGATTTGTCACTCCGATTGTCGGAGAGGTATCTCTGGGCCCTCTCGGTAATGCACATCGCTATAAGCCTTGCAAGCAATGTGACTAATGAGTTAGTTGCGGGATGATGCATTACGGAACGAGTAAAGAGACTTGCCGGTAACGAGATTGAGCTAGGTATTGAGATACTGACGATCGAATCTTGGGCAAGTAACATACCGATGAAAAAGGGAACAACGTATGTTGTTATGCGGTTTGACCGATAAAGATCTTCGTAGAATATGTAGGAACCAATATGAGCATCCAGGTTCCGCTATTGGTTATTGACCGGAGACATGTCTCGGTCATGTCTACATAGTTCTCGAACCCGTAGGGTCCACACGCTTAAAGTTCTGTGACGATCGGTATTATGAGTTTTTGTGTTTTGATGTACCGAAGGTAGTTCGGAATCCCGGATATGATCACGGACATGACGAGGAGTCTCGAAATGGTCGAGACGTAAAGATCAATATATTGGACGACTATGTTCGGACACCGGAAGTGTTTCGGGAGGTTTCGGACATATACCGGAGTACCGGGGGTTAACGGAACCCCCCGGGAGTGTAATGGGCCTATTGGGCCTTAGTGTGGAGAAGAGGAGGGGCAGCCAGGGCAGGCCGCGCGCCCCCTCCCCCTCTAGTCCGAATTGGACAAGGAGGGGGGTGGCGCCCCCCTTTCCTTCCTCCTCTCTCCTTCCCTTCCCCCTTCTCCTACTCAGGACTCCCCCCTTGGCGCGCCCTCCTCCTTGGCCGGCCGCCTACCCCCTAGCTCCTTTATATACGGGGGCAGGGGGCACCCCAAGACACAACAATTGATCATTCATCTCTTAGCCGTGTGCGGTGCCCCTTCCACCATAATCCACCTCGGTCATATCGTAGCGGTGCTTAGGCGAAGCCCTGCGTCGGTAACTTCATCAACATCGTCACCACGTCGTCGTGCTGATGAAGCTCTTCCCGGAAGCTCTACTGGATCGTGAGTTCACGGGACGTCACCGAGCTGAACGTGTGCTGAATGCGGAGGTGTCGTACGTTCGGTACCGAGGATCGGTCGATCGTGAGAACGTACGACTACATCAACCGCGTTGTCATAACGCTTCCGCTTACGGTCTACGAGGGTACGTAGACGACACTCTCCTCTCTCGTTGCTATGCATCACCATGATCTTGCGTGTGCGTAGGATTTTTTTTGAAATTACTACGTTCCCCAACAGAAATTTATGTAAACTGATCGATATTCAACAAAGTTTGGATAGAAAATAGCACAAATTATCCATACATACCATGCAAATTAAGTCTAGTACAACAATGTCTCTAACTCGACTAGATCTCAAATGTCCAACAAGTTTTTCATGAACGGATCATGTCGTTTCACACATGCTCCCCTTCAACTTCATCCAACAGTGTGTGCACGTAAATGGTCATTCATTTGTCCTGTGGTACACCACGGCGGCGCGTGCGGGCTACATATAATGTGTAGCCCAACATTGAGTGAATGAATCAATCAAAAATTTAACTAGAGGAAGTAAAACTTATGATCTCGTCCTCTGCCGCATGCAATGGCCACCTTGCTTCGAGCTGACGAAGCACGTCACAAAACTTGGTGACATTGATCTGAATAGCGTTCCAGAGATACGACAACGAGCTCATGTTGCGTGGTTGAATAATGTACATGTTGTAGATCGCAATGTGCTTTCGCGTGTGAAACTTTTCATGCACTTGCTCCTAGAAGGGCTCCCCTCTGGTCCTGTCTACTAAATCCGCGGATACGGCCAACCACGCATCGCACAACAACTCATCCTCCATGGTCGAATAGCTCACCATCCTTCGTACTCTAAAAACGACATATCATTTGAAAATAAGCTCAATGGCATTTGAATGAACACCAACCGAGTATGGTGTCCGCCATGAAGCTCGTCAACAGGGGGCGGAGTGTACCTGGGTACAAACATCTCCAGGGTGGACAGCTTCGTCAAAGCGGGTGCGTCGGTGCTGGTTGCGAACGTCCGACAATGCCTCTATGGCGGCCGGAGACGTACAACGGCGGCGGCGGAGGTGGACGGTGCAGACGCAAAGTAAGATGAAGAGAAAAGGCGGAGTGGAAGAAAATAAGACCGAGAAAGAAGATTAGGTGGGCTGGGGATGTTGGAGTCCTACATTTCGGGTGTTCGGACTCCTATAAATCTCCCTCACTTTATCTTAAATTGATGGGAGAAAGCGCATCCGGACGGTTACGGAACCGCGTTGGAGATGCCCTTAACGGAGGACGTGTGACCTCATCTGCCTCAAGTTGTGGCCTTCATACAGTAGATTGGTAAAAAAAACACTGCATTGAGCATGTCACATACTAAGCACATGGCTGATGTATCCATCCCAGCACAAACTTGGCATTCCAGCATTTTTTGGAGTTTAGCCCCAGATACTCAGACCTCTTCGTCCACAACCAAATTTAAATCCATTTTGATAAAACAAAAAGAAGGATCACTGACGAAAAATCGAAAACCCATTGCGCGGCAGGATCATTTACCATCTGAACTTCTCGCGTCGGCCAAATAATGCGGCGTGAGAGGTAATAAATTGCTTTCCAGTTCCAATCATAAGGCTGCCGCGTGCGTGTGACTAATGCCGCTTGTATGCTGTTTATTATTACTAGCAAAAGAGCCCTTGCGTTGCAACGGGAGAAAAAATACAACACACACTCTTAACCGAGCAACCATCACTCAAGACCACAATAGGTCCATCTCCTTTATTTTAGCGACGCATCATATTTGTGTTGCCGCTTATCCTTCTTCTCACCCTCGCCGGCGATGGCCTTAGTGTTCACACAAAGCAAAACGTGTTTGAATGTGGTTAATCCTAAGACGTCTCTCTCTCTCCCTCTCTCGTCCCTCTCCCTCCTCTCTCTCTCTCTCTCTCTCGCTCGCTCGCTTTCTCTCACACTCGCGATGAGAAATCTATTGTTTTCCCTTGCGATGTATTCAGAGGTATGCATGTGTAGTTTTTGATGTTTTATTTTTCCTATATGACTATAGTGGGTGTTTATTTGCAACCCGGATCGCCGCCTGTACGAAAGAAAAATGGATCGTGCGCTATAGTTATAAATTTGCTTCCAAAACAACATCTAAAAAATATTTAACAGGTAAAATTTACATCATATTCAGATTTCACACATTTTTCTAATCAAATTTCATATGTAACATGTTAAAATCGGAGTTACGGTTTAAAAGATACGTATAATTTAGAAAACCATTTGTTTGACTTAAATATCTTCCAAAATAATATTTATAAATACTTAACAGGTTAAAATAATGTTATATTCATATTCTACATATTTTTCTAATCAAATTTCATATATAACATGTTTAAATCGGAGTTACGGTTTAAAAGATATGGATGGTTTAAAAAAGTATTTGTTTGACTTAAATATGATCCGCGGATGGAATATCTAAAAAGTCAGGGGGGTTTAAAAAACTGTAAAATAACGGTTCGGTGTGACTTAAGTCCGGACTGCGGGTTGATTTCATGGAAACGCAAGGGCTTTTTTGCAAAACGGTGCAACGGACGGGTAGAAACCCTGCGTGCTTTATTATTAGGTAGAGATGTCCACTCGATTTGGAGCCTCTTGTCACGTACTACCAACTTGGACCATTATATTTTATCAAAAAAAAAACTTGGACCATTATATTTTTGGCCCTATGCAACTTATTTGCTCCAAAGACCAACATATGAAGGGCCCATTTGGTTCAAACGAATTCAACTGGAGTTTTGGAGGATTTAGATCCTTAGGAATTTTTTCCTTGCTTTGCCCACTATTTCAGAGGGAAAAAAACAGTTCAACCAAACATCTTTGCTGCGACATCAAACACTCTTTGATTCAATTCAAATTCCCGTGGTTTCCTAATCCTACAAGTTTCCAGAGAACATCCATCGCAATTTTTCCTATTCCTGTCTTTTGAGAATCTTGCAAATCAAAGAGGTCCGGAACCTCTATGATCTTGCACTATTATTAACTTCTCAATTTCATACCCACTGATTCTGAACTTTGAATAGTGGAGTAGTTTTTAGGCTCAGTTTATGGTCATTGGACTAAGTTGTGCCGGACTTACTTTGTAACTGGTATGAAAAATAGGCATAGCTAAGTTTAGTTAACCAAATGGTGAGTTAAAATACAAAAACTGGTTAGGCAAACAGGATTATCATAATCTCACACACATGTAAACGCATCAAGCGTTAAACCAGTATGACATACTGTTGCAAAAATACACCGGTTATTCCACAAAAAGAAAAATCCCAACGGTTACAAGTTACAACAGAATTAACCATGCCATTTACTGATTGAAAGCAATGTTTTTCTATTCAAGGATGGATGCTGAAATGCTTGAAATAGAGATAATTCTTCCCTTTGCATTTTTTTTCTCCTTTCCATCCCGACCTTAGCTGTCGCGGTCAGAAAAGTTTCCAGTTAGAGATTCTATGGTTCAGCGTATTCTAAAAACATGGACATGGGGAAAAAAGTTTCCAGAAAATAATGTGTATGTGCAATGTTGCTTCTATTCAGTATGTAGACAGCTTTGAAATAAGCAAACTGGATGTAACATAGAAACTCAAATTTTTATAGCAGAATGAATGCATGTTTCAAGTTTGTATAGGAAGAAAAATAGCAAAATGGTCAGCATGACATCCACAGTAAAGGAGCAAAGCAATGATCAACAGAACAGCATGATCATGCACATCATAAGCAGGCCACAGTATGACGTGTATAGGTTTGACATATGTGGCATAACATACACAGCTCTCATCCAGAGTAGCATAAGATGACCATAGAAGAGTAGGAGCATATGAGTAACATGATCACCAGATACAGTACAGTGAAGTCAATTTGTTGGTACATGCATGCTACAGGAAGATTGATTATACAACCATAGTGACAACATTCAAACAATGATTGTTCAGACCAATGCAATGGATGTTTCATAGAAACCTTCCCTTAAACTAGTAATAACATGTACAGAACAATTGCGACGTAAAAATAATAACTTCCAAAGTTCCAATCCAGACAAAACATGGCATGACCCAGGGAATAGAATGCTGTGACTGCATCTTCAGATAGTTGTTGGCTCTTCTGCAGTTGCATAACTTCCCTACAGCAAAGCTCAGCCACTTATATCCTCTGCAGCGCCCCATTCCTCAGCTAGCATAGCTCATCCACCTGCCAAAACAAAACATTTAATGACCTGCCATCAGCCACTTTTCCAAACGAATCAAAAATCACCACTCTTAAGTGTTTGACATATGAAAAATTACAACGAAACCCATGCATGTAGTTGTTGGGTAGGAATTCACAAGGACAACTTTCCACCCACCATCTACTTGTGTGGGGTTTTCTTTTCTCATAATTTTTCACAGCTTACAAAAACAACTTTCTCCAAGTTTTCAAAATTGGGTTCACATGTACCCAGGTTCCAAAAATGCGCTCTCATGACGGTGCCATTGTAACATAACACATTTCAGTCTCAGTTGTATGGAAGTGTGGCATGCCATTGGGTCTAGGAAAAATGAACAGCAAAAGGATCAAATAAATACCTTCAAACAGCTGAAACAGGAGTCTGAGTTTTCATGGAGCTTGAGATCGGTAGAGCATTGTGCCCAGCCAAGGTATGTTTTTTGTTTTTGCGCTTCAACTGGGGCCTATATTAACCAGTTACAACAGGGCCCAAGTTAGATGTGAATAATCTCTAACAGGACATATACTAGTAAGTGGGAACCAAGAGAAACTCATGATTATACTTTGGTTACATTGCTAGACAGACTTGTCAAATAACGGTAGCACCGTGCAACAATAAAAAATTGGGGATCTAAACTTTAGTGAATTGATAGTTCTTAAACAACAAGTATACTATCTTCATAAAGGGAAAAAAAACTTCTAAATAAATGGCAAACTCCTTACCTTGGGGCTACATGACCTTTGATTACTTTTTCTTCTTCCTCGGTGAACATAAACCACTTGTCAGTGTTCTCTGTTGCGTCAAACTCTGATACAAATATGATATTAGTAGTCACTAACTACAACAATATAAATGAGTAACATGAAGGGTATTGCATAATAACTTCAGACAAACCTTGGCGCATTATTGCTGTCTTATCACAATAACCATCCAGCTTCCAGTACGCAACCCCTTCGTCTATCCTGACAGGCTTTTTCCTAACTAGACCTCCCAGCTTCTCCTCTGATGTTGCCATAATTGAGAGGTAACAGAAGATAATTAGTTCACACAGCTCAGTGCCTTGCACATTACAGAATAAGATATATATTTTTTAAACAGTGTTCTGTTTGGAATGAAACTGAAGGCTGAGCATGTTCTTTAGTTACTTCACATCCAGAAAAAGGCACATGGCTACATGTAACTAAGAAACTTAGTAAGTGCATACATGTTTAATGTTCTGTTGAGCTGCAGAAAAATATTAGTACCACAATGAAAATATACACAGGCTTAACACTCAATTAACAAAACTGAAGTGAATTCACATATACAGGGGTATAAATGAACTGGTGACATTTCTTGAACACAAACTCAAGCTAAATCTTGAAGAAAGTGCAGAAAGCTAAACCAAGCACAATACAAAAAGATATATTAAAGAAACTGCAAAACATCAAGCATACAGAGAACTAATGAGATGCAGAAAGATAAAAAAAAATGTAGATATATAAATTCATAATGTTCAGACCATCTATTACTGCCTTCTTGTCTTCATATGCCTCCTTAATTTGAGAAACAAGACTATTAATTTCTGCTCCATTTCTCAAAAACCTTGGTTTAGCCATCTTAATCGTTAGTTTTTCTTTAAGCTCCTTTTCCTATAAAACCAGAGGAAAGTGGTTGTTTATTAGTGTAAAAAAAAAGCAAGTGACTAGACACACATAAAAAAGGTTGCCCAAGCTCTCTTACCTTTTCTTTGACAGCACGGAATTTTTCCCTTGCAGCAACCTTTCTCTCAGTTGCACTTTCATGCTGTTTGAGAACCCAGTTCTTTAATGTTCTGAACAAAAACAAAATATTATTGATATGAAAGTAAAATAGCGAAGTGAACTACTACAGCAAATACAGTAGGCAGTACTTACGTAGTAGAAAGGGCCTCATCACACAGAAAATTCAGCACATGCAGCTTTAAAGAAGGGCTCAATTTTTTATATCCTAATACCCCTTGACTTAAACAATCAAGAGGCAGTTCCTTCGAGATAACTGTGGATTCACTAATATATTTCCCAGTATCAATTATCCAAGCATCACCATTCCTTGAATAGTCCGAAGGGCTATGAACAAAATAACCTCATTTAGTCATTTAACAATCAGTTTAAACACAACAACAAAGAAATATCAATTCAGAATGTAAGTACTTCTCTTCTCTGTCTTCTTGGATGACAGATAACAAACTAATGTGAAGGTCAGCAACAACTGAAGGCACCTCTCGCCCGATACGGCCTCCTCCAGTGATGACTTGAAGAATTTTTTCTGGCTGTCCCTTTCTTATTTTAAGCACCTGCGCAAAAAAATCATTTGCAACATTATTCCATTTACAAAACAAATTATATTCCAACAGCCACAAGGTGCCATATTAACATGTTAAACCATGGAAACAAGACCTGTTTTTAAGACTAGCTTATGAAGACAAAAGGCTGCTCTAAGAAAAATAAGCAATTCAATATAATATACTATCACTGTGCCTTCTAAAATCTTACAATTTAACCAAATATTCACGCTCCACACAAACAAGTATTAGAATATATTGCAACCAACTCCCACAGCAGCATGCAGGGTATCATCTGGTGTATAAAATTATCCATGACAATATAGGATGAATCTGAGATGTAAGACAAATATTACACTTTCTGGTGGTTGGTCAAATCACACATGCAGATCATCAGAGATAGATGCACTAGCATACACACACGTCCTGATCACCAATAGTCTTAAAATGCAATTGTCTGCATGAGCAAATAAATATCTTTGAAATTTAGACAACTTATTTGGATCGTCTCAAAACAGTGTTACCATTATCACGTGTCAGTATTTCACCATGGCTGCCACTCTCATTCTGGACAACTATGAATTTTGTATAACTTTAAAATACTATTTGCATTTGATTAAATATGTGCACTAAAGCCTAATGGCATGGCTGACTGCTCTACAACAGAACAAACATAGGATAATGTAACAAAAAAAGGAGAAGCTGCTAACATCACTTTGCTTTAGTTCTAACATTGGCCTGAAAGGCTGAAACAATAATTACATAATGCAACAACACCTTTTTCTGTTCTGCAGACATAAACTTTTTTTAAACAGAACCAGTTATACATAACCAATGACAAACCTTGCATCAACATAAAAAGAAATGCAGCACAAGAATATTTTCTTTAGTCCATAAGAGAGCTCATGGCGCTTGTATTGCACAACAGAACAAGAAAGTAAAAGCTGAAAGATTGTCTTGACATAAGTACCTCTGCAAATGTGCGGCAGAATTCATGAAACTGAAGTGCAGACCCAACATCATCAACCTCCAGCTCAGCCCCTGCAATGTCAGTGACTGGAGTACCTATGGGTAGCTCAATTTTGGTCTCTGGGACATCAGTGCTCTCATTCCTAATGTGAAGTTCGCCCTTAATTTCAACAGGGCACTTTTCATCAGCAGTCATGTCATTTACCATGTGGTTGCCCTTTTTCAGCTTCTTGCTGATGGGAACTGGAGGAAGTGCATTGAGATCAGTCCCTGTATTGTCATCCCCTTGAGCCAACAATCCATCAGTACCATCATCTGTCCCTAGGGCCCTCTTTATGTTGCCCTTCTTGCGTTCCTAACAAAGGGGCCAGCAAAACAGATCAGTAATAATGAACAATTACATTATAAAACAGAGAGTTACCAAGCAAAAAATGCACCACCTTCTTGATCTTCTTCAGCTCCTTGTCGGTATGAACTGAAGGAACTGCATTGAGATCAGTCCTTGCATTCTCACCCCCTTCAGCCAACAATCCATCAGTACCATCATCTGTCCCTAGGGCCTTCTTTATGTTTCCCTTCTTGCGTTCCTAACAAAGGGGCCAGCAAAACGGATCAGTAATAATGAAACAATTACATTATAAAATAGAGAATTACCGAGCAAAAAATGTACCACCTTCTTGATCTTCTTCAGCTCCTTGTTGGTAGGAACTGAAGGAAATGCATTGAGATCAGTGTTTGTATTCTCATCCCCTTCAGTCAACAGTCCATCAGTAGCATCGCCTGTCCCTGGCACCTTCTTTATGTTGCCCTCCTTGTGTTCCTAACAAAGGGGCCAGCAAAACAGATCAACAATAACGAACAACTACATTACACAACAGAGAATTGCCAGGCAAAAATGTACCTTCTTGATCTTCTTCAGCTTCTTTTTGATAGGAACTGAAGGAAGTGCATTGAGATCAGTCTTAATATTCTCATCCCCTTCAGCGAACAATCCACCGGTAGCATCATCTGTCCCTAGCGCCCTCTTTAAGCTGCCCTCCTTGCGTTCCTAACAAAGGGACCAACAAAGCAGATGAACAATGATGAGCAATTACATTATACAGCAGAGTTACCAAGCGAAAAATTGTACCTTCTTGATCTTCTTAGGGAGCGAGGACAGCGTCTGTGCAGCAACCACCATGTCGGAGCCCTTTATCAGCAAATCATGGACGGACGAGTGCCCTGACGCCTTGGCAGCATGGGCCAGTATTCCTGTAGGCGTCTCCCCTTTCTTCTTTCTGTCAAACAAAACCAAGCTAAGCAAGAAATACACAAGTCCCAGTATAACCGTGCATCAGCTTCGTTGGCTGACCTGCAGAAGCTGCAGTTGCAGATGCCCCTGCATTTGGGGCAGGTCCAGCCCGCCTCCTTGGTCATATCCTCGGCGTTCTCACCATACCTAAACAAGCCATGAAGAACCAAACCAGATTAGACCAAGAGGCTCTACGATGGCCAGCTTGCTCGACCACGGAGATGATGGTGGCTTGAAACTGTGTGAAGAAATTCTTTTACCTGTTGAGGAGGCACTTGTGGCAGAAGTGGATTGGACAAAGCCCCTTCTTCCGGGGCTGCGTGCAAGCCACCGAGAAGTCCATCGTCTTCTGGCGACACTGCGAGCGCGTGACGAAAACAACAACAACGAAGGGTCAGCCAAATCCGCCCCCGACAGATCGAGAAGGGTGGGGGAGATGCGCCACGGCAGGCGCTCACCTGGTGGCAGGTCTTCCCGTTCTCCGGGTCATAGATCCGGCCGCCGACGCAGCGGATTCCGGGGCACGGGTTGCGCTTCCGGGGAGGGCCTTGCTTGGCCTCCTCCGTCTGCCCCGGCACGACCACGCTCTCCTCACCGCCGGCGCCTTTCTTGGCCATGGAGACGCGCTCGAGGAAGGGCGGGAGAAGTGGGGTGTGAAATGAGGAGGAAGCTCGGGAGGTGGGTGCCCCGGGAGACACGGGAGGTGTTTGATGTGATGAATTTTGGGGGCGGAAGGGGGGTCAGATCTCGGATTATGGCGCCGCGACGCGGAAGAAGGGCGGGAGTAGCTGGTGTCGGATGGCGCCAGTGAATTGCCCCGGAAATTTTGAAATTTTCCCTTCTCGGCGCTGTCCCGTCTCCTCCCCCGCCTTTGCTCGATGTTTTCCCTCCCACAGCTCGTCCTCGCTTTTCGGGTTGGTGGGCAACTTTTTTTTGTGTGTGTTGGTGAGCACCGTGCTTCCTCGGTTTAGGTGCATAGGGCTTTTAATGAGGAACGGCGTAACCTAGACGCATAATACTTGGGTGAAAAAAATATATCATGAAAATAGAATAGAACCAGTCAACCAACATGTTTTGTTTTGGCCGCAATAATTGCATATGATTAACGCTGGAAATCCTCACCAGCTGGCCGATTAATGAGGCGGTCATTCAAGGGCCGCTGGCGTGCGATGTACTCCCTCCGTCCGAAAATACTTGTCATCAAAATGAATAAAAGGGGATGTATCTAGATGTATTTTAGTTCTAGATACATCCTTTTTTGTCCATTTTGATGACAAGTATTTCCGGACGGAGGGAGTAGGTGGGAGGTGGATTCCAAAGTGGATCGGGTGCAGGTGGATCGCAGAAGGGGCATCCGGTGTGGCCGGTGCGCGTGTGACCGTGGGTGTGGGTGGGGTATACGGGAGTATTGTTATAACATTGCAAGAAATGATGACACGGCGGGATTGGAGCTAATTTATGGACCGAGGAGCTAATTTGTGGGGGCTAGTGGCGTAGAGATTTGAAAAGCATAAGCAGCCGAAAACTCGTAGATGGTCATAGCGAGGATGTGTGCTGGTGAGAAGGAAATAGGGGGTATTTGGTGTGGTTTTAGTGGATGGGCGTCGGGTGAGGTGTGTGGCGGTGTGCAACGCCTTCGCCCAAAAGATTGGCGTGTAGGAGAAGAGTGTGAACGCCATCGTTGGTAGTGCGAATCATGCGCTAGCCCTTGCCGTTTCGGGGAGAACATTGAGGGCAAGAGAGACAGTAAATAATGTTGTCGTTCGAGAAAAAGATGTGCAATGAGGTGTTGATAAATTCACCGTCGTTGTCACACTGCATACATTTGATGAGTGCGGAAATGGGTAAGAATGTAGGTGAATAATGATGGATAACGTTGCATGGAAAAACAAAAAAATCCTACGAAACACCCAAAGATCTATCTATGAAGGTGCTAGCAACGGATGGGAGTGTGTGTCTACATACCCTTCTAGACCGAAAGTGTCAACGATCTAAAGATCGTGGTTGACGTAGTCGTACTTGTGTCACGATCCATCCACAAGCACAGCACGTGCGGCACCTCCGAGATTAGCACACGTTTGGCTCGGTGGCGTCATCTACTTCTTGATTCAACAAGTTAGGGGGAGGAGGTAGATGAGATCTAAACCAACATGACGACGTGGTGGTGGCGGCAGTGGAACTGCAGCAGGGCTTAGTCAAGCATCCGCGCGAGGTAGAGTAGTTGTAACGGGAGGAAGACGGACAAGTGTGGAAGGGTGGCTGCCCCCAACACCTCTCCACCTTTATATACGCGTTGAGGGGGCTGGTGGCTTGCCCTCCAAGCCCCTAGGGTCGTTGACCAAGAGGGAGAAGGAAATTTCTCATTTCCTTTCCCATCGATCGCTATCCCCTTTTTTAGGGATCTCGATCTTATCCCTTCGGGATATGATCCTATTCCTTTTAGGGGAGGATCTTGGTGAGCCTAGACCAGGGGTGTGGGACCTTGCCCCGCTACTCACGTCCATGTGGGCCCCATGCAGGTGGGCCCCACTCCGGAACCTTCTTGGTACAATATCGAAAAAAACTAAACATTCTCTGGAACCCTGAATATGACTTTCATACATAAATCTTTACCTCCGGATCATTCCGGAGCTCCTCGTGATGTCCCGGATCCCATCCGGGACTCTGAACTACTTTCGAACTTCACCATATGAATATCTCAATACTACCCTGCGCTATCGAACGTTAAGTGTGTGACCCTACGGGTTCGAGAACATGCCGATATGACCTAGACTCCTCTTCGATCAATAATCTATAGCGGGACCTGGATGCCCATATTGACTCCCACATATTCAACGAAGATATTTATAGGTTGAACCACATTGTCAAGGATTTGGTTAATCCTGTATGCAATTCCTTTGTCCAGCGATATGTTACTTGCCCGAGATTCGATTGTCGGTATCTCCATACCTAGTTCAATCTCGTTACCGGGAAGTCTCGTCACTCGTTCCGTAATACAAGGCCCATGACTAAACTCATTAATCACATGCTTGCAAGCTTCTTCTAATGTTGTATTACTGAGAGGGCCTAGAGATATCTCTCTGCCACACGGAGTGACAAATCCCAATCTCGATCCATGCAACCCAACAAACACCTTTGGATCGCTGGACCAGTCCATAGATGGATCGCTGGAGCTTGCATACCTTATTAGCATCCTTAGGATCGACAAAACCTTTTGGTTGCATCATATATAACTCTTCCTGTCAGGAAACCATTAAGGAACGTTGTTTTGACGTCCATCTGCCAGATTTCATAATCGAAAATGCAGAAGTTGCTAACATAATCTTAACAGATTTCAACATTGCTACGGGTGAGAAAGTCTCATCGTAGTCAACTCCGTGAACTTGTGGAAAACCCTTTGCAGCAAGTCAAGCTTTATAGACGGTGACATTACCATCAACATTTGTCTTCTTCTTAAAGATCCATTTGTTCTCAATGGCCTGCTGGTTATCAGGCAGGTCCACCAAAGTCCATACTCGGTTTTTCGTAGATGGATCCTATCTGGGATTTCATGTCCTCAAGCCATTTGTCAGAATATGAGCTCATCATTGCTTCTTCATAGTTCGTAGGTTCATCGTTGAACAATAACATGACTTCTGGGACAAGAATATCGTACCACTCTTGTGCGGAACGTGTCCTGGTCGACCTAGGAAGTTCAGGAATAGCTTGATTCGAAGTATTATGATCATCATCATTAGCTTCCTATCCGGCTAGTGTAGGCATCACAGGAACTTCTTTCTGCGATGCACTACTCTCCAATTTGAGAGAAGGCACGGTTACCTCATCAAGCTCTACCTTCCTCTCACTCACTTCTTTCGAGAGAAACTCCTTCTCTAGAAAGGATCCATTCTTGGCAAGAAAGATCTTGCCCTCGGATCTGTGATAGAAGATATATCTAATGGTCTCTTTAGGGTATCATATGAAGAAGCACTTCTCTGCTCTGGGTTCAGCTTATCAGGCTAAAACCTCTTGACATAAGGGTCGCATCCCCAAACTTGAAAAAACGACAATTTAGGTTTCTTGCCAAACCATAATTTATATTGCGTCATCTCAGCGGATTTAGATGGTGCCCTGTTTAAAGTGAATGCGGCCATCTCTAATGCATAACCCTAAAAGATAGTTACAAATCGGTAAGAGATATCATAGGATGCACCATATCCAATAGAGTAGGATTACGACGTTCAGACACACCATTACGCTGTGGTGTTTCAGGTGGCGTGAGTTGTGAAACAATTCCACATTGTCTTAAATGTGTGCCAAACTCGTAACTCAGATATTCACCTCCACTATCAGATCGTAGTAATTTTATTTTCTTGTTACAATGATTCTCTACTTCACTCTGAAACTCCTTGAACTTTTCAGATTTGTGTTTCATTAAGTAAATATACCCATATATACTCAAATCATCCGTGAAGGTAAGAAAATAACGATATCCACCACGTGCTCCAACACTCATTGGACCGCATACATTAGTATGTATTATTTTCAACAAGTCACTTGCCCGCTTCATTGTACCGGAAAACAAGGTTTTCGTCATCTTGCCCATGAGGCATGGTTCACATGTTTCAAATGATTCATAATCAAGTGATTCCAAAAGTCCATCAGCATGTAGTTTCTTCATGCGCTTTACACCAATATAACCCAAGCGGTAGTTTCACGAGAATAAACCATTAACTTTGCATCTTTTGGCATTAATATTATGAACATGTGTATCACTACGGTCGAGATTCAACAAGAATAAACCATTCACATTAGGTGCATGACCATAAAAGATATTATTCATATAAATAGAACAACCATTATTCTTTGACTTAAATGAATATCCATCTCACAATAAACAAGAGCCAGATATAATGTTCATGCTCAAAACAGACACCAAATAACAATTATTTAGGTTTAAAACTAATCCCGAATTTAGACATAGAGGGGGCATGCCGACGGTGATCACATCAACCTTGGAGCCATTCCTAACGCGCATCGTCACACAAAAAATTATACCTTCTTGATCTTCTTAGGGAATGAGGACAACGTCTGTGCAGCAGCCACCATCTCGGAGCGCTTTATCAGCAGATCATGGACGGATGAGTGCCCTAACGCCTTGGCGGCATGAGCCAGTATTCCTGTAGGTGTCTCCCCTTTCTTCTTTCTGCCAAACAAAACCATGCTGAGAAAGAAATACACAAGAAATCCCATTATGACCATGCATCAGCTTTGTTGGCTCACCTGCACAAGCTGCAGTTGCAGATGCCCCTGCATTTCGGGCAGGTCCAGCCCGCCTCCTTGGCCTTGTCCTTGGCATCCTCACCATACCTAAACAAGCCAGGGGGAAGCAAACCAAATCAGAATAAGCGGCCCTACGATGGTTAGTTTGTTGGACCACAAAGATGATGAACTGTATGAAAAAAATATTTTACCTATTGGACAAGCACTTGTGGCAGAAGTGGATTGGACAAAGCCCCTTCTTCCGAGGCTGCCTGCAAGCCACCATGAAGTCCGTTGTCTTCTGACGACACTGCAAGAACAACAACAAAGGGTCAACCAAATCCACCCCCCGACAGATCCAGAAGGATGGAGGAGATGCGCGACGGCAGGCGCTCACCTGGTGGCAGGTCTTCCCGTTCTTCGGGTCATAGATCCGGCCGGCGACGCAACGGATTCCGGGGCACGGGTTGCGCTTTCGGGGAGGGCCTCGCTTGGCCTTTCTCGTCTGCGCCGACACGACCACGCTCTCCTCACCGCCGGTGCCTTTCTTCGACATGGAGACGCGCTCGAGGAAGGGCAGGAGAGGTAGGGGGAATAGGGATGCTGAGACTTTGGGTGTCCGGGAGAGGCGAGAGGTGTTTGATGTGATGAATTCTGGGGGCGGAAGGGTCAGATCTAAGATTATGGCACTGCACCGTGAAAGAAGGGCTAGAGTAGATGGTGTCGGATGGCGCCGGTGAATTGCCCGGTAAATTAAAAAAATCCCTTCTCGGCACTGTCCCATCTCCTCCCCCATCTTTGCTCCATGCTTTTCCTCCCAGGCTCATCCTCGCTTTTCGGTTTGGTGGGCAACCTTTGTTTGCGAGTACTATACTTCCTCCGTCTAGGTGCATAGGGCTTCTAAGAAGGAAGAGTGTAACCTAGGCATGCAACAATTAGGCGAGAGAAAAAAACGTACAATAGAAATACTAGCCAACCAACATGTTTTGTTTTGGTCACAATAATTACGTAATTAATGCTGGAAAAAATCCTCATAGACTGGCCGATTAATGAGGCAGTCATTCAAGGGCTGCTGGCGTCCGAGGTAGGTGGGAGAGGATCAGGCGCAGGTGGGTCGCTGAGGGGGGATCCGGTGTGGCCGGTGGGCCTATGACCGTGGTGTGGGTGGGGTATACGTAAGTATTGTTTCGTCAACAATAACACGGCGCGAAACAATGATGCGCACAGGATTCGATGAAAACACAAACATGTGGACTGAGGAGCTAATTTGTGGGGGCTAGTGGCATAAAGATATGGAAAGCATTAGCAGCCGAAAACTCATAGGTGATCATAGCGAGGATGTGTGCCGGTGAGAAGGAAATAGGGGGTGTGGTTTTAGTGGATGAGCATCGGTTGAGAAGGTGTGTGGCGGTGTGCAATGCCTCCACCCAAAACGGTGAAGAAGACTAGCGTGGTGGAGAAGAGTGTGAACGACATCACTAGTAGTGCAAATCATGTGCTCGGCCTTACCATTTTGGGGAGAAGTATGAAGTCAAGAGAGACGGTGAAATATGCCAAAAAAATGGAAATCGTGTCTATTGAAACTCGTGTGAAATCTCTGTGACTTATTTATGAAAAGTTCTACAATATGAAAAGATAGTTGAATTCTAGGTGTCTTTTTTGTAAAAAAAATCAAAACAATGAAATATGCAAAAAAAACTTTTGGAAATGCAATAGATAAAATAAACCGTTTCACGCAAAAATACGTTGAAAATGTTTAGTTTGGAACAATCCAATGTTTTATTTATTGATTTCAAATATAACTAGAACAATAAAATAAAAATTAGTTAAAAATTATCAGAGGTTGATTTTGTTCTGGGGGTCTTCTTGTCGTATGAATTGAGATATATAATGATTTTCAAAAAAGTAATATTTTGTTCAACAATATCAATCATTCAAAATATAACAAAATAAATAAATAGTAATCTTTTGTACAGTGAAAGAGAACTCACTCACTCTCCTGACAAAAGGCCAACAACGCCCCACAAAAGCATTTGTGTCCATTCAAACCCTTCGGTAAAAAGAATTGTTCAATCCATACCTACAAACTACTACGAATCTTGATGTGCGTTTTTAGGGGGGTCTCTATGTATACTATGCTTCGGCCATGATGGTGGCTTTAGGGAGGTCTCGATGTACGCTATGCTTCGAGTTACTGGCCATGATGGTAGCTTGAGGCCAAAACATGATGGTGCATATAGTGGGGAAGCCCACTTACACTTTGCCTACCGAGGGCAGCTCATGTGATTGTTGCATTGAAGAACAAGGAAGATATTGCCATCTAGCTACTATGATGGACTCATAGTTTAAGAACACTACTCACACATAAGCACGACGACAGCAAGGATGATGAACATGACTCTGATGATGGGTTCCCCCTCTGGCAGAGTAACAGAAAAGGTATCCAGATTGGAACTCCATGAAACAGAGGGGCGACGGCAAAAAAACTCGATTTAGGGTTCCGGTGATACATAAAGGCAGGGAGTCGAGGTGGTGGAGGGGTGGCATGTGGGCCCCCACGCGCACCCACCTCTTCGCCCAGAGCTTGGACGCAAGCCAGGGCTCGTGAGCCCCACAGGGCACCCCCGTGTTGGCTCGTATACTAGTTAGTTTCGTCCTAGTTTGAAACTTCATGACGTATTTTTATTTGATGCTTTGGTCCTTGAAAAGTTGATTTTTTTCTTCTAAAAAGTCCAAAATAGCTGAAAAACAACAACTTGCACTTGTTGCTGAATTAATAGGTTAGCCCAAAAAGATAAAAATTGGTGCTAAAATTATGCAATTGTGATTAAAAAATACAACACAAAAGCAAGCAAAAAGTATAGATACGCTTGAGAAGTATTAGAGGCCCACTGCCACCCCTCTGGTGGGTCCTGATCCCTCTGGCTCCATCTCGGCTGGAAACTCCAGGGAATAATTCCCAGGTTTTTTCATCCTTGAAAGTGATGTTTTTTTGAAAAGTCTAAAACATGAAAAACAAGAATTTACACTGGACATTGGATTAATATGTCGGTGTAATAATTTGATAAAAATTGTGCCAAAACTATACCAAAGTGATATAAAAGTAACATGGACATAACAAAAATTATAGACACATTTGAGACGTATCAACACACACTCGTAGAAGTTTGTGAGTAAATCAGAGGAGGTCTCATCAAGGGGCATCTGGACTGTATGCAGTTCCTGAGCATCAAGGTGAAAATAGACCACATTGACAACATATATACAAGCGTTCAATGCCATGTGTTGGGAAGTGAGCTGATGTAGGATCCCCGCTTGCACTGTGCACTAGATAAGAGAGTTCAACACGTCAATGAAAAACATGAGTAACATTGGCAAGCATGCTCGTTGTTGAGAGAAGAATTGACACTCACTCACTTCAACACGAACTGAAGCCTGGAGCTCATCACCTGTTGCACGAGCAAGAGGTTGTCGTGGATACATCGACCGGAAATGAATGCACTCCGGTTGGAAGAAACGAGCTCTCCCAACCTTGGCACAAGCCGAGGGGGGCGCACTTTTGCCACCAGCTCCGCCAGGATGTGGATCAAACTGATCGAATGATAATCAATGAGGATTAAGCCTGAACCTTGATACGTGTCTCCAATGTATCTATAAATTTTGATTATTCTATGTTGTTATATTATCAATCTTGGATGTTTTATATACATTTAAAAGCAATTATATATCATTTTTGGGGACTAACCTATTAATATCAAACGAAATCCAAATGGCACGAAACTTTCTGGAGATTTTTTCTGGACATAAGGAACACTAGAAGCTTCGGGAGAGGGCTAGAAGACAGAAGGGGTGGCCACGAGCCACCAGGGCATGCCTAGGGGGAGGCACGCCCTGGTGCCTCGTGGGCCCCCCTTTGCTCCGTTTGACCTAATTCCACCTCTATAAATACCCATAAATTGGGAAACCAACAGGGGAGTCCACGAAATACTTTTTCCGCCGCTGCAAGCCTCCGTTCTCGAGAGACTGAAAGGATCGAGAAGAGGTGTCTAGAGGGGGGGTGATTAGACACTAAGTGCCAAAAGTTACAGTTTTTAATATTCTTAAGTTTAAGTGGAGTTTAAGCACAAGTTTAACAAACACAATACATATCAAGCAAGCAATGCAATGAGTATATGAGCAACGGAAAGTAAAGCATGCAACTTGCAAGAATGTAAAGGGAAGGGTTTGGAGTATTCAAACGCAATTGGAGACATGGATGTTTTTGTCGTGGTTCCGCTAGGTGGTTCTATCGTACATCCACGTTGATGGAGACTTCAACCCACGGAGGGTAACGGTTGCGCGAGGCCATGGAGGGCTCCACCCACGAAGGGGCCACGAAGAAGCAACCTTGTCTATTCCATCATGGTCGTCACGCACGAAGGACTTGCCTCACTAGCGGTAGATCTTCACGCAGTAGGCGATCTCCTTGCCCTTACAAACTCCTTGGTTCAACTCCACAATCTTGTTGGAGGCTCCCAAGTGACACCTAGCCAATCTAGGAGACACCACTCTCCAAGAAGTAACAAATGGTGTGTTGATGATGAACTCCTTGCTCTTGTGCTTCAAATGATAGTCTCCCCAACACTCAACTCTCTCTCACAGGATTTGTTTGGTGGAAAGAAGATTTGAGTGGAAAGCAACTTGGGAAAGGCTAGAGATCAAGATTCATATGGTTGGAATGGAATATCTTGACCTCAACACATGAGTAGGTAGTTCTCTCTCAGAAAATGTGTATTGGAAGTGTAGGTATGTTCTGATGGCTCTCTCCACGAATGAAGAGTGGGTGGAGGGGTATATATAGCCTCCACACAAAATCTAACCGTTACACACGATTAGCCAAACTCGGTGGGACCGAATAGTTAAACTCGGTCGGACCGATTCAGCAAACCTAGTGACCATTAGGATTTTCGGTGGGACTGAGATGCAACTCGGTAGGACCGATATGGTTAGGGTTAGGGCATAACGTAATCTCGGTGTGACGGATTGCACAAACTCGGTGGGACCGATTTTGGTAATAAGCTAACCAGAGGGTTTGCATTGTAATCTCGGTAGTACCGATTGCTCAAACTCGGTGAGACCGATTTTGGTAATGGACATACGCAGAGAGATTACAATCCCATCTCGGTGAGACCGAGATCCCTATCGGTGAAACCGATTTGCTAGGGTTTGTGGCAGTGGCTATGACATCTGAAACTCGGTGGCGCCGGATAGAAAGAATCGGTGGGGCCGAGTTTGACTTTTGGTTTAGGTCATATGTGGATGTGGGAAAGTAGTTGAGGGTTTTGTAGCATATCGCTAAGCACTTTGAGCAAGCAAGCCATTAAGCAACACCTCATACCCTCTTGATAGTATTGGCTTTTCCTATAGACTCAATGTGATCTTGGATCACTAAAATAGAAAATGTAGAGTCTTGATCTTGAAGCTTGAGCCAATTCTTTGTCCTTAGCATCTTGAAGGGGTTCCACATCCTCTAGTCCATGCCACTCCATTGTTGAACTTATCTGAAACATACTAGGTAAAAGTGTTAGTCCAACAAGAGATATGTTGACATTAATTACCAAAACCACCGAGGGAGCACTTGTGCTTTCAATCTCCCCCTTTTTGGAAATTGATGACAACATACATCAAAGCTTTAGATAAAGATATAGACGATAGCAAGTAAATCTTTGGAAAGACATGTAACATGCATAGGCTCCCCCTACATGTATGCAATCATGTGAATATTGAATATAGGAGCATGTGAATGCATAAACATGACAGAGTAAGCAATGTGTTACATGTATCTTGGCTATATGCATCAGAGCAAATAATGTGAATATGAGAAATGTACCTTCATGCTCATGAGTCCTTCTTGCAAACAGTATGTACATCAGCAAGAATTTCTCATTCACATGACTGAGATGCATATACTTACCTTGTGGTCTTGAGTTGGCTTAGGATGGGATGAACCTGCGCAAACAAGGTTAGATAACACAGATACACCTACTGACCAGAGCAAACACGAGAAACCACAAGAGAACCAAGACTGGGATGACATGTAGAGTGAGTACTAAGTACCACATTGGATATAGACATGTCCCCAAAGGTAAAGATATGCAATAAAATCAGAGATTTCCTTCCCTTAGATGTCTTGCTCCCCCTGAATCTGCATGGGATATTGGGAGAAGATAGGGAACAGAAAATCAGAGCAACAGAAAAGAAACAACAGAACTTGAGCTAAAGCAAGCAAACAAACATGTCTTTCCCCTCTTAAAGACATGTGACGTCTCTCCTCTTGAACACCAAGCATCTGGGGTCTTTGATGATATTACTTTATCCTAGTTGAGAAACTCTCTCCCCCTGAGTATTCTCTCTCCCCCTATAGGAAGAATTAAGCTTTGATGTGATCTCTCTCTCTCTCCCCCTTTGACATCAATTTCCAAGAAGGGCTCTTCTGGACATGTGATACAAATGGGTTGGTCCTTGAGTCACAGAGCAAAGCAGCATGTCTAATATGATGCTGGTAGAGGACAAGAATCATTGAGTGGAGCTGGAGCAAACAGAAATCAGGAATAAGTGGCAAGTTGGTTTTCCTGTGGTGGAATCGGTGACTCCGAGTTGTGTGCTTCGGTTGCACCGAAAGATTTCGGTTGGGCCGAAGAGAACAAACCGGTGTGACCAAGTTCATTAGAGTGAAACCACTTGTCACCTCAGCTCACTAGACAAGTAAGATCTCACAAGGATATGCAAGGAATTAACTGAAAGATTTGCAATGAATTGGATGCAGAAAATGCAGAACAAAAAGAAAAGACAAGAAAAGATCTAGATGAAGTTTTTTTTGAAAGGGGAAACAAATATGCAAATACAAAAGCACGGAGAAACACTAGAGAACTTCATCTAGAAATGGTCGGTGAAAAAGTCACCTATGTTAGAGTATATTGACTTAGGAGTCAAGTGAGAGCACTTGATCATAGGTCATACTCATCGTTTAAGCTCAAAATGGGGTTACCATTTTTCGTTTAAGCATCTTGATGTATTCACATCTTGTCGAGTTGCTTTGACTCATGACTTGGAGTAAAGCTTCTCTAAGATGGAATAACATACCTTGGGTGGTGGTGTTGAACTTGATCATGTAGTTGAACTTGTGTGGGTTGCTCAAGGTTGATGTAGTTCATCAAGAGTTGGGAGCACCACTTGGAGTTTGAGTTCATCTACCTACATGGGTTAGTCTTGCAAGGAAGAGCACTTGTGTATCCAAAATGACAATTATAAGATTTAACCATAGAATTTGTCAAAGGATATGTTTGAATGGTTTCATGCTTCCTTGTCTTCAACCACCATTGTGTAGAGACTTGGTGATATAGAAATTTGCTCAAGGTGTGAGTGAGTGGCAATCTCATAGATTTAGATTCATCCAAATACCTACACGGGTTAGATAACATGCAAGGTACAAATATATCCAAGACATATGAATAGCATCATAAGAGAAATATCGAGGATTAGTCATAGGCTCATGCCCCGCATGTATCAAATGGAGTTCCTACTCCAAGTTTGAAGCATCAATGATGTTCAATTCACCTCTCAACCTGCAAAACACTTTCTCATCAAGTGGTTTAGTGAATATATCCGCCAATTGCTTATCGGTGCGAACATGCTTAAGGTTAATGTCCCCTTTGGCAACATGATCTCGAATGAAATGATGCCGAACTTCAATATGCTTAGTTCGAGAGTGTTGCACGGGATTGTGAGCAATCTTAATAGCACTTTCATTGTCACATAGCAATGGAACATATTTCACATATATCCCATAATCTTTAAGAGTTTGGGTCATCCAAAGTAATTGAGCACAACATGAACCAGCGGCAATGTATTCTGCTTCGGCAGTGGATAAGGATACCGAGTTTTGTTTCTTGGAAGACCAATACACAAGAGATCTACCAAGAAATTGACAAGTACCCGAAGTGGACTTTCTATCAACCTTGTCTCCGGCATAGTCCGAATCGGAGTAGCCAACAAGATCAAAAGAGGACCTCTTAGGATACCAAATGCCAAAATTTGGTGTATGGATCAGGCATCTCACTATCCTTTTCACAGCCTTAAGATGACATTCTTTAGGAGCAGCTTGATATCGTGCACACATGCACACACTTAGCATAATATCGGGACGAGAGGCACATAGATATAACAATGAACCAATCATAGAGCGATAAACCTTTTGATCAACCGGTTCACCATCTTTGGTCAAATCAAGATGTCCACTAGTAGGCATGGGTGTAGTCATACCTTTGCATTCTTGCATATTGAACTTCTTGAATAAGTCCTTGGTGTACTTCGTTTGAGAGACAAAGGTACCTTCCTTAGTTTGCTTGATTTGCAAACCGAGAAAGAATTTGAGTTCACTCATCATAGACATCTCAAACTTCTCCGACATTAGCTTTCCAAACTTTTCACTAAAATGAGGGTTAGTTGAACCAAATATGATATCATCAACATAAATTTGGCACACAAAAAGTTCTCCATTAACCCTTTTAGTAAAAAGAGTAGAATCAATTTTACCAATTTCAAAGCCTTTTTCAATAAGGAACTTGGTCAAGCATTTATACCATGCTCTAGGAGCTTGTTTAAGACCATAAAGGGCTTTGTGAAGTTTGTAAACATGATTAGGTTTCTTAGGATTGACGAAGATGGGAGGTTGCTTAACATAAACTTCCTCCTCAATTTTGCCATTTAGAAAAGCACTTTTAATGTCCATTTAGTACAAGGTGATATCATGGTGATTAGCATAAGCAAGTAAGATGCGAATGGACTCAAGTCTAGCAACGGGAGCATATGTCTCACCATAGTCCATACCTTCAACTTGTGTGTAGCCTTGGGCGACGAGACGTGCTTTGTTGCGAACCACTTGTCCATCTTCATCTTGCTTGTTGCGAAACACCCATTTGGTACCAATGATGTTGTGGTTGTTGTCGGGCTTCTCGACCAATGTCCACACTTGATTTCTCTCAAAGTTGTGTAGCTCTTCATGCATAGCGTTTATCCAGTCCGGATCCTCCAATGCTTCTTCAACCTTCATAGGTTCAATGCTAGAGATGAATGAGTAATGTTCACAAATGTTAGCTAAACGAGTTTTAGAGCGAGTGATTCTCCCGGTTTGGATATCATTGTAGATTTGCTCGACGGGATGATCTTTGGCAATTCTTGCTCGAACTCGTGAAAGCTTTTGCTTGGGTCAGGGTGGAACATCCTCTTCATCTTGTGCTTCTTCTTGGCCTTCTTCATTGTTGACGTTGTCGTTCTCTTGTCGTGGTGGAGAAGGAGGTTGTTGATGTTCATCTTGGTGTGCTTCCTCGTTTTCTTCATCTTGGCGTGTTCCACTTGTGGATGCTTCCGTATCAACTCTTGGTTCACCTTGTCGTGAGGTAGAAGCTTCCACTTGGACGGACGAGGTACTCTCCTTCACTTCCGTTGGACGAATATTGCCAATGGACAAGTCTTGAATTGCTTCCAAAGGGTCTTTGTCTCCTACATTAATTGGCAAATTGCTCTACTTGCGAGACGTTAGATTCATCAAACTTCACATCTACCGTCTCTTCAACCTTTCGGGTGAAATTGTTGTAGACACGGTAAGTGTGGGAGTTTGAGCCATAACCAAGTAGGAAACCTTCATGAGATTTAGGAGCAAATTTAGAACGACGTTGCTTATCAAGAATGTAGCACTTTGAGCCGAATACTCGAAAGTATCCAACTTGGGGTTTGTTACCGGTGAGGAGCTCGTATGCCGTCTTGCCGAGTAGCTTGTGAAGATACAAGCGATTTGTTGCATGACAAGCTGTCTCAACCGCTTCCGCCCAAAAGTGCTTTGGCGTTTTGTACTCATCAAGCATCGTTCTTGCCATCTCGGTAAGAGTCCGGTTCTTCCTTTCAACAACTCCATTTTGTTGAGGTGTGTACGTAGCCGAGAACTCGTGTGAAATCCCTTCTTCGTCAAGAAAGGTGTCCACATTTGTGTTCTTGAACTCCGTTCTGTTGTCGCTCCGAACCTTCTTGATCTTCACGTCAAACTGATTTTGGGCCTTCCTAGCGAAGTTTTTTGAAGATCTTTTGGACCTGCGATTTTTCATCAAGAAAGAACACCCACGTAAATCTTGAAAAATCATCAACTATGACTAGACCAAATGAGTTACCACCGAGACTCTTGTAGGCATTTGGACCAAAGAGATCCATGTGAAGTAGCTCGAGTGGTCTTCTTGTGGTCATGATGTTCTTCGCGCGGTGACTTCCTCCAACTTGTTTTCCTGCTTGACAAGCACTACAAAGTCTATCCTTGTCAAATATGACATCTTTTATTCCAAGGATATGATCACCTTTAATAAGCTTATCAAGATTTCGCATACCAACATGACCTAGTCTTCTATGCCACAACCAGCCTTTAGAAGATTTAGCAATTAAGCAAGTTCTAGGTTGAGCCTTTTTAGTGAAATCAACAATGTAAAGATCTCCTCTACGTATACCAGTAAATACCATTTTATGATTGTCTCTACGGAACACTTGGCAATCTACTTCAGTGAATAGGACATTGAAACCGAAATCAGCAAGTCTGGAAACTGAAAGTAAATTGTATCCAAGGGATTCAACGAGCATGACATTTTGTATGGAGCTATCATGTGAGATGGCCACCTTACCAAGGCCAACCACCTTACCCTTTGAATTATCACCAAAAGTGACATATTTTCGAGGGCCGTCGTTTTCAGCAAGCTCACGGGACATATCTTCATCTCCGGTCATATGATCAGTACATCCACTATCAAGGACCCATTCCTTTCCTCCAGCCATGTAGCCGCGAAGATTTGCCATAAGACCAAAATGCCTCATTGCATCATCAAGATCATAGTCACTATCATCATCTTCATCATAGTATCCATGTTCAACATCATCTTGTGATTGATCAATTCCTAGAGAGGGTAATTCATTAGATAAATGATCATCACAATGGTTACCTTTATGAATTCTAATAGCTTCGGATATAATATTGCTAAAGATTCCAACATTTCCTTTAGCACGCATGAGATTGGTAAGCTCAAATAGACAATCACCAAAGCTAGGATCACTAGAGTTCATCTTACTCAAGACAATAGACTTATGGAGAATTTCGTCTAAATTTTTCAAGGAATAATCTGGAAATCGTTCCTCAAGAAATTTCCATATAGTATAGGCACAATCAAGAGTAGGCAAACTAGCAATCAAATTTTTGGGCAATCCTCTTATGATAAGATTGATGGTTCTAAGATTGCGAATCATGTCAAGATCTTCTTCGGGTGTGGGATGCAAGGGATCAATATGAGGTGCACAAGGACTAGCAATGTACTTGTTCAAGTGATATTCATTGAAAATCTCAAGCATTTCATTTTTCCACTCATGAAAATACTCTTCATCAAGAATAGGCACTCTATGTCTAAGACTCCCCAAAGTAGACACATCCATCTTCCTCCAAAGGTGTTTAAACCAAGGCAATGGAAGACCAATGCTCTGATACCAATTGAAAGGATCGAGAAGAGGTGTCTAGAGGGGGGTGATTAGACACTAAGTGCCAAAAGTTGCAGTTTTTAATATTCTTAAGTTTAAGTGGAGTTTAAGCACAAGTTTAACAAACACAATACATATCAAGCAAGCATGCAATGAGTATATGAGCAGCGGAAAGTAAAGCATGCAACTTGCAAGAATGTAAAGGGAAGGGTTTGGAGTATTCAAACGCAATTGGAGACATGGATGTTTTTGTCGTGGTTCCGATAGGTGGTGCTATCGTACATCCACGTTGATGGAGACTTCAACCCACGGAGGGTAACGGTTGCGCGAGTCCACGGAGGGCTCCACCCACGAAGGGTCACGAAGAAGCAACCTTGTCTATTCCATCACGGCCGTCGCCCACGAAGGACTTGCCTCACTAGCGGTAGATCTTCACGAAGTAGGCGATCTCCTTGCCCTTACAAACTCCTTGGTTCAACTCCGCAATCTTGTTGGAGGCTCCCAAGTGACACCTAGCCAATCTAGGAGACACCACTCTCCAAAGAAGTAACAAATGGTGTGTTGATGATGAACTCCTTGCTCTTGTACTTCAAATGATAGTCTCCCCAACACTCAACTCTCTCTCACAGGATTTGGATTTGGTGGAAAAGAATATTTGAGTGGAAAGCAACTTGGGGAAGGCTAGAGATCAAGATTCATATGGTTGGAATGGAATATCTTGACCTCAACACAAGTGTAGGTGGTTCTCTCTCAGAAAATGTGTATTGGAAGTGTAGGTATGTTCTGATGGCTCTCTCCATGAATGAAGAGTGGGTGGAGGGGTATATATAGCCTCCACACAAAATCTCAACCGTTACACACAATTAGCCAAACTCGGTGGGGACCGAATAGTTAAACTCGGTCAGACCTAGTGACCGTTAGGAATTTCGGTGGGACTGACATGCAACTCGGTAGGACCGATATGGTTAGGGTTAGGGCATAACGTAATCTCGGTGTGACGGATTGCACAAACTCGGTGGGACCGATTTTGGTAATAAGCTAACCAGAGGGTTTGCATTGTAATCTCGGTAGTACCGATTGCTCAAACTCGGTGAGACCGATTTTGGTAATGGACATACGCAGAGAGATTACAATCCCATCTCGGTGAGACCGAGATCCCTATCGGTGAAACCGATTTGCTAGGGTTTGTGGCAGTGGCTATGACATCTGAAACTCGGTGGCGCCGGATAGAAAGAATCGGTGGGGCCGAGTTTGACTTTTGGTTTAGGTCATATGTGGATGTGGGAAAGTAGTTGAGGGTTTTGGAGCATATCACTAAGCACTTTGAGCAAGCAAGCCATTAAGCAACACCTCATCCCCTCTTGATAGTATTGGCTTTTCCTATAGACTCAATGTGATCTTGGATCACTAAAATAGAAAATGTAGAGTCTTGATCTTGAAGCTTGAGCCAATTCTTTGTCCTTAGCATCTTGAAGGGGTTCCACATCCTCTAGTCCATGCCACTCCATTGTTGAACTTATCTGAAACATACTAGGTAAAAGTGTTAGTCCAACAAGAGATATGTTGACATTAATTACCAAAACCACCCAGGGAGCACTTGTGCTTTCAGATCCCATCTGAAGGCTTTCTCCGGTACTCCGCCGGAGGGGGAATCAATCACGGAGGGGCTCTACATCAACTATGCTACCCTTCCGATGATGCGTGAGTAGTTTACCATAGACCTTCGGGTCCATAGTTAGTAGCTAGATTGCTTATTCTCTCTTTCTGATCTTCAATACAATGTTCTCCTCGATGTTCTTGGAGTTCTATCCGATGTAATGACTTTTTGCGATGTGTTTGTTGGGATCCGATGAATTATGAGTTTATGATTAGATTTATTATCCATGATTATTATTTGAGTTATTTGATTCTTCTCTGAACCCTTTTATGCATGATTGTTATAGCATCGTATTTTTCTTTGATCTATTGATTTGGTTTGGCCAACTAGATTGATTTGTCTTGCAATGGGTTTGATCTTGTGGTGCTCAGCCCTAGTGACAGAAAGGGACTCAACACGTATGTATCGTCGCTATCAAGGGTAAAAAGATGGGCTTTATTCATGTGTGAGTTTATCTTGTCTACATCATGTCATCTTGCTTGAGGCATTACTCCGTTTTTTATGAACTTAATACTCTAGATGCATGCTGGATAGCGGTCGATGTGTGGAGTAATAGTAGTAGATGCAGAATCGTTTCGGTCTACTTGTCTCGGACATGATGCCTATATACATGATCATTGCCTTGGATATCGTCATGATTATTTGCTTTTCTATCAATTGCCAACAGTAATTTGTTCACCCATCGTATGTTATTTTTATGAGAGAAGCCTCTAGTGAAAACTATGACCCCCGACTCTACTTTTATCATTTACTAAAAATCCTAAAAATACTTTGTTGAACTTTTACTTTATTTATTTTATTTTGTATTATTGTTTAATCTATCTATCCCATACAATTTAATCTTACACTTTACCATTGAGGGATTGACAACCCCTTGTTCGCGTTGGGTGTGAGGAGTTGTTTGTTTGTGTGCAAGTGTTGTTAACGAGTTGTTGCTTGATTCTCCTACTGGATTTATAACCTTGGTTTCATAACTGAGGGAAATACTTATCTCTAATACACTGCATCATCCTCTCCTCTTCGAGGAAAATACCAACGCAGTATACAAGTAGCAGGAAGAATTTCCGGCGCCGTTTCCGGGGAGACATCATCAACAACTATCAAGTACGTAAGCATAAACTCTCATCTCCTTGCATTTACTTTTATTTTCCTTTGCCTCTTGTTTTCATCTCCCCCCTTTTGAAAAGTTATTTTGCAAAAATAAAAATATAATTTTTGCTTGCCTTTCTTTTGCTTGCTCGTTTTATCGTTATGGCTAGTTCTTCTCTTTCTACGTGTACCCCTGAAAATGAAGTTCTTAATTTTAAACAAAGGGGGGAGAATTTAAAGGATGCTTGGTATAGGATTTGCGATGCTCATAATAGATCAACTCGTAAGCAATCCACTACTATTATTCTTCGCAATTTTTATGTGGGCATTACTACATGGTATAGATTTGTGTTTGACACTATTACTAGAGGAAATTTCTTGATGTGTCCCTCATGGATGCTCTCAATGCTGTGGGAAATTTAGTGGGATCACCACCTATCACTATTAATGAAACAATCTTACCTTGGAACATGTTATGCAAAGGTTAGAACTTATTGAGAATAAAATTCCTACTACCGAACATCTTGAGTATTTTGAGAAAAAACTTCATAATCATATCACTAAATTTGGTTTAAAGTAGGAATTGCATTAAAAACCTTGAAGGAAAAGGAGCCGGTGATTAATGAGAAATTAGAACAAAGCCCCACTAGAATCGATAAGTTAGAAGAAATTATTAATAAGTTGGGCTCGACTTTTTCCTCCGATAAGAATATTGATAAGACTCCTCCCAATAAAAAATGCAAGTATATGTATGTACCTAAAACTAAAGGTGTTACTCCTAATAAGGAGAATGAGGATCTTAAGATGATTAACATACACCCAAATTTTGTTGATGTGATAAAAGAACCTGTCTATAAGAACAAAAAAATTGATTTTGTGCTTAGGAGTGTGATTATGAGAATAGATCATGTGGGCTTCCTAAAATAAGTGGTTGTGTAATTGAGGAGTTGGAAACCAAACATGACAATACATGAAAAGTATGTATCATGCCTAGCTAGGGGCATAAAACGATAGCGCTTGTTGGGAGGCAACCCAATGAATAAAATAATTTTTTACTTTTTGTTTCTGTTCATGTGTGTTTACATAATTATAGCCTCTGTTATGATTGTGTTTTTATGTTTCAATTAGTGGTTGTGCCAAGTAAGACCGTTGGGATAGTTTGGATGATAGTTGATTTGATTCTGTGCAAAAAGAGAAACTTTTGAGCCCAATGCATGAATTTTTAAAAATCATCAAATCGTCAAAAGCTTCTAATTTTTTTACCCATGATTGATATGAAAATTTTCCACGTTGTACTAATTTTGCAGAATTTTTAGAGTTACAGCTCTAATCAAGTTACCGACTACTCAGCTTTTCAGGATCCAAGAGAAACACCAATGCCACAACAGGTTCCTTTTGCAAAAATTGTTTGTTTAACTGCTTTGCTGCTGCAACTAGTTGCTCTAATCACATTAGTGGCTACTCAACTTTTTAGATCCAAGAGAAACTCCAATGCCACAACAGTTACCTTTTGCAAAACTTGTTTGTCTAACTGCTTTGCTGCTGCAACCGGTTACAATGATGTTAATAACTACTTTTCAGCATCCAATTGAAACTCTTTAATTCCTTATTTGTTTAACTGGTTTGCTGTTATAACTCCCAGTTGAGATGTTTTGCTAACTTCAACTTTTCGGAATCCAATCGGAACTTTAATGGCAAAACAGGTTAGCCCAAGATCAAAGAGCGAGGTCCCCATGGACGTTGTATCATCCCACGGCAATGGCACTGGCCCAATCGTGCATCATGAATTGCCAACTATTGATGCTCTAGAGGCTAAACTATTGGTAGAAAGAGATTCTGCTTCTGCACTTAGAGATGAAGTTGACATGTTGAGGAAGCAAACATCACAATCACAAGCAGTACTCAAGACAACCATTAAATATTTGATGGATTTCAAAACGAAGCAAGCTGAGACTGACCGCATTGTTAAGGTCCTGAAGGAAAAAAGGAAATTAAATTCCCACTTGATAAATCATAGGTGAACTGTTCTTTCCATCGTTGAATAACCTTTGTGTTGTTTGTTCATGTAATTGATCAAACCATTTGTTTTAGAGATCATGTAATAGTTTTTTTGTTTTTTGGTTTGTAATTTGTTTTGAGCACAAGTCTGTATTAATTGATAAGACTCTGAGACATTTCATTTTGATTGTTGTGCCAGACCTACAAAAATGCCAATCGGGTTGAATGTGCATTCAACAATAATTGTAGTATAGATGGACCTTAAGTGGCACGCATCGGAAAGGGACAAGATGTTGTACTAGCTTCGCTAAAAAGGATGCTCTTCTAGCAAAAAAAGTATAGCGGGCTGGCTTATTTATGTTAGTTGATATTATTGATCCATGTACTCTATAAGTGTTTATATGTATATTAGTTTTGTACATTATTGGTTGATTGACTCGGTATTTGAATCTTGATACATCGCTTGTGTACATATCTAAATGGGAGTACACATTATGCTGCGTGTGACACTTGAGTTGGACATAAAGTGGTTTCAAATATTCGAATTCACCTTAAACTGGATTCTAGCTTCTGAATTCGAGTATCGGCATTTGTAAATCATATTCATATATGATAGTGGAATACATCTTTGTCGTGCTTTTGAAGATATATAAGAACACATAGAATGATTTATAAAGATTCGTATAGGAATACAAAATGGATTCAAATTTAGTTGCCAGGGTAAAGGTGGATGCTTATTGTCCCAAAATTCGAAAGAAGCGGCAAAATGTCCACTCCCATGTTGGCTGCCCGAAGCCAGTGTTTGGGAGATGGAAATCACTGCCTACCCCTTACACGGACAATCCATCGGCCCGATTTCCACTGCTCTCAATAGGGGTAGGTTAGTAACTTCAATTAGACGTGACACGACCGCCTCTGATCCCATTCCGACATGGTGGGCGCCAAACATGGGCGGCCAAACACATCTGATTCAAGCTCGTCTGAAAGACCTGTGTCTCTCCCTCCATTTGCCCATTCATACACGGTGGGCGGCAAAACAAACTCGACTCGCTCAAAATCGATGTAGGCAAATATTTTCAATAGGGGCAGGTTTGTAACTTCACTCGGACGTGACACAACCGTCCTACTTGTCAGCCCTGTTCATACACTATGGGCGCCAATCGTGGGCGCCAAAACACCCTCTCCTCGCCCAAAATCGCTCTGGGCAAATATTGGCGAGATGCGAGATTTCCAAATTTTAAACAGGGGCTAAGTTCGTAACTTTCCCATATTTCAGACAGGCGCGTCCCAAAAACATGGTTCCCCGTACCTCTCCCTCCATTTTCCCATTCATACACCATCCGCGCTAGAACACCATCCCCACACCAGCCTCCTCCGTCCGCCACCCCATCCATCGCCGCCGTCCTCCACCCCATCCATCGCCACCATCCTCCACCATGCTAGAGTGCCTACCAAGACTGCGTCGTCCACTGCTAGAGATGGATGTTTCTCATCCACGACGACGGACCAGGAGCCTTGCATCGCGTCCTCTCGCTTCATCGGCGCCGTCGTCCTCTTTGTCGGGGCTGCTCACACAGTCACACGACCTTCTCGTCCACCGCAACGGGACTTATCCCCCGATGCACCCGTCTATCATCGTAGATCTACTTCAACACCACCGACAACCATCGCACCCCCGATGCCTACATGGCGAGGTGGTACTTCATATCTCCTCAACTTTTTGATCTCAACCATAAAATAGATCGTAACTTGGTTACTGTACTTTCTTTTTAGCTCTTAGAATTTACTTCTTAGTTCGAAGCAAACAATGGATGCTAAATAGCATTTCCGCAGTTTGCAGCTTTAAATCTGCCATGTCATAGTCATAATTGGGTTTAATTGATCATGCTTAGGGTTTAATTGATCATGTTGGTTCCATGGTGGTTTCTTTAATAGAAATCGGAGGGGAAACCCTCTTTTGCTCAATTTTTTTGCTTAGGGTTCCCCCCATTTATGATCACTATACGATCAGCATACGTGCTTCGTGTCATAATAGCACTGCTCCACCCATCAAGCTAAACAAGCTTAGTTTTTCAAATACGAATATGATATTATTAAAACAAAGTCGTTTAATTGGTCAGCTAAATGTTCCTAATTTAGTCTCGAAAATTCATGTTTGCCGCTCGGGTGTGTATCTCTACAGGGTGCCCACGGTGGGCCGCGGCCCACCCTGGGATTTTGGGTCGGCCCAGGCCCCGATTCCCCTCTGTCTTCCGATCTCTACTCGCCCCAGCCGCTTGCCTCGCCGACGACTTGCCATCCCCGGATGTCATGACTCTAGGAGGAGACGCCGGACTAACAGGAGGTCAGGAGCCGCTCGCCCAACAGCGTCACCGCTGCCCGGGCGCGCCGCCGTGCCTACCTTCCCAGTCCGTTCAGGGCTCAGGCGTGCAGCACCCACTAAGCCAACCCGATTTATCCTGAGATACGTCCTCAACACTCAGCAGCCATTCCTCATCACCCATTTTCTAATTGATTCATTACTCATTAGGCAGGACTGTCATTAGGGTTTGTTGTGTACTGAGTGCTACCTACACTTAATGGTTCAGATGTATTTCAGTAATCTTCAGTACCTGTAAAGTTCACAAGGTTTCAAAATGCCAGCCCTAGGAACAGACACTAGTCATTTTGGATTGTTGGTCGTAGTGACAATGACCCAGATCACTACTGCAGGCCAGGTTTTTTTGACAATTTTACTTGTCTTTCTTACTCATTCGATATGATATCCAATTATTCACATCGATTAGTTGCAAACAATAAGTGCTAGACCAACTTCTTGATTCAGATTTTGGATGGTCTCTTACTGCAGTTGCAATTCTGCATACTTGTCCTAGTAAGCTCACAAGTAATGATTGATTCACTACATCTATGCTTGCCTTGTCATATTTGTTGTCAATATTCTTTTAGGGTTGACCACCCTGTTTCAAAATACTGGAACCGCAGACATGAGTGAATAGTATTTCTTTGTGTGATCTCTTCCATCATGTGTGGGAAACGAACACTGCATTGTATAGAAAGAAAGTGTCATTTCCAGCTTTTACACAGGCTTTGATCTTTTACAAGGAATACAATCTGCCTACTTGCTTTGTGTCGCACTACCAACACTCCACCCTTGAAGCTAAACATTATGCCACTAATAATTCCTTAGTTTATTTGTTCAAATACAAATTTCATATGATTCTAATGTTCCTACTTCAGTTTTGAAATGTGTGTCTGCCTGTTATAGAGACATAAGGGGTTTGTACTTCTGTGTGTGGTCTGGTCAGCACGGTTGGGGGGTGAACTTTGCATATGCAGGGGTTTATAGGGAGACACTCTTCGAGTTGAATCCGCAATGCATTCCATAGATAATCTGACTACTTTTTATGTTTTCATGAATCTCAAATTTTTAACAACATCATAATGATTATGAGCTTGCGCGCATGAAAAGAATAAAGCAGAACAATGCCATGGCTGTCAAACTTGGCATTAAGGGACTGAAATCAAGTCTGAATGCAATGCAATGCAAACGCTCTCCACCTACAGATTCGTGCTCAGAATATGATCCTAACAGTGATTCTGAGCTAGAGGGAGACCTAAGTCAATGTAGCTCCCTAGTGGAGGAGTCAGAGGAAGATGCCCTATCTTATTCACCCATCAAGGTGCTTGCTCTAACTTTCCAAGGTTATATTGGTCGCACATATCTTGCAACTGATGCTTTGCATTGCTTCTACTTTGTTGAGTTGCCATTAGCTTAGTTTACACATTGTGTATGTGAATACGCCCTGCCTATCCATTTTCAGTACATATTCCATCTGTCATCATACCATATTTATCCATTCAAATGCTGTTCTTGTGTATGAGGCGTTCAGAAGGAAGAGGGCGATTGCTGATCGTGGAGGAGCACAAGCAAAGTATTTCAAAAAGGTAGTGGCACCTGATAAATCAAATAGCCCATTAGGTGTAGTTGCAATATCACCTCACCCACAAAACACCCCAACTCTAGCAGACTCTAGCCCTACTACACTGGTCATTTTTGATGCCCCAACTGCAGCAAACAGTATGATTATGCCAGTTGACATAGCACCAGCTCTACGACGCAAAACCCCCATTCCAGCAAAGAGTACACCAAATCCAGTTGCCAAATCCCTTTTCGAACCAGAGAGACCCCAATTACAGCAAATAGGACCCCTGTTCCATTTCTTCCCAGTTTAGAAGACGAAGCTTATATTGTTGTCAGGAACTTTGTGCGCATCTTTCCTTCATGGAAAGATTATACCGCAGACACAGAACAATTTCCAGTCCTCCTCCACAACTTACGCGTAAGTAATGTACTAATGTTATTCATGGTAATTACTTCATATGTTTCTGCTGACAGAAGACACAAGATTTCATTCTTTTAAATAGGCGAGGACCAAACTGGATTGTCAAGACGAGCAAGGGTTGGTTGCACTTTTCAAGCACTCATTGATGAAGTATCGTTCCTACCTGAGGCTAGCGCACTTCGATGGCAAGCCTCTAAACAAAATTTCTGTAAAGTCTCCGGTGCTACATTTATCAGACAGTGACGGGAATAATCTTGTTACACATTGGTCTCGTTTGCAGCGTAAGGTACTGTCTATGATATCACATCACAATTTGAACTACATTCTGCATGTGCCTTAACGTCTCACTTGTACGAAAACTGTTTGAAGAAGAACATTCATTCTCAAGGGATCACAGAATCTCGCAACTATACTGCACACTGCATTACTCTTGTGAGTACCTCTTGCCTTGTATGACCATACTTACTTTCATAGCTGGTTGATTATGTAGCATCACTGCACATGTTAGCCTCGTTATCGTCCATTTGGTGGACATTATAAGATCTGTATGGACTCTTACATAAATTTAGAATCAACCCAATGCTGAAGAGGTTTAGCTCTGCAGTCCTCTTGTAAGGACTGAACGTCGTCTATCACTGTACTTATATTAATAGCCACTCCCTCCGTCCCATAATATAAGAACGTTTTGTATAGTACACCAGTGTTCAAAACACTCTTATATTATGGAAAGAGGGATTGGTTCATTGTGTAGCATTCTGCATTTTATCTCCCTCGCCCACCATTTACTAAAAAATATCAGATCTATATTTAATATTACCAAAAAAGTTGAATACATAGACAATGCCAGTGTAGAAGTGTAGCCCATTGCTCTTGTCAGTACAATTTGTCCTGTAACGCTTGTACTTCCAGGGATTGGTAGTTGATATGTAGCATCAATCTGCATCTTATCTTCATTATCCTCTATCCCTTCTAGTATTATCATATCTGTAATTACTGTCTACAAAATGTAGAGTACAGGCAATGCTTATGAAGAAGATTTTGTGTTGAAATTCTTGAGTTATCCTTCCCTTGACATGGAGAAGGGCATTATAAAGCCGGTGTTAACTGTTAATGTAAGTCAGTCCTTCTAAAGCCTGTGTTAACTATTAATGTAAGTCAGTCCTTCTAAAGCCTTTATCCTCAACTGTTGTTTAATTTGCTCATACTCCCTATCGTTAATTGCTGTTTAGTTTGTTGTTTCTATCAAAATGCATGTTCGCAACAACCATAAGTTCCAAGTTTTACTTGTAAAAACAAATTCCTTGTTCATACCATGCACATTACTCAATACTCCCTATATGTATGCTTGTTTTTGTGGATCTATAATCTAGTGTGTGGTGAAGCAGCCCATATTTGCACCTTGTCATCTCCTGTTTTATCTTACCGATGTGGCTGATGATATGAACAACATGCCATGCACATTAACCAAAATAGATACAATGATTGTCTTTGCCCTTCATCTATGCTTGTTATGTTGACATGGTAATCCAGTAGTGTGGTGAAGCTCCCCACATTATGAAAAATGCCAAATTATGCTATGATATTTTGAACTTACTCTTTATTTTCTAATTTGAAATTGGATGGAATTGACAGCGCAATTGTCATATTTGTTTATACACGTGCAAAACCTGTCATCTCTCTGCTTGCTTCAGGGTGATATGCCTGATGGCATGCACAAGTCTGCTGAAGGCTGTGAGACAAACCCAACATATATTGTAGCAAAGAAGGCAAAACATCTTGAAGATAGCGAGACAACCCCGTCTTGTCTTGATGTAGTGTTCAAGTTACTTGAGACTAGCAGTCAGACAAGCTCACAGAATTCGCTATCTGAATTAGTTCGAATTCTTCAGTCCCAAGTTCTAGCAGAAAGCCATTCTGCAACTCAACTTCGACTTGAAGTCCTATCTCTAAGAAAGATTGCGGAGAACACCAATGAGAACCTCATTGCTAAACAGCTACACCTGGAAGCTATGACCGACATGCTAGGCCGGTCTCACTGCCTTGCTCAGCAGCTTGCGCAGCAGTTCCCGCGCAAGGCTAACCTTTCTTGAACTGTCTTGGAAGTGGTCTTGGTTCAGTATTATTTTGTTACGCTACAATGGTGCCCAGTTTTTGTAATCTGCTTCTTCATTGCGCTTTATGATCACTGGTGGCAAACTTCAATGCCCAGTGGATGTAATATACCATAAATCCTTTATTGTATAGTGTAGGTTTATTCTAAGTTACTATGCCATAATTTCTTTATTGTATAGAGTAGGTTTTTTCTTAATTCCTACTAGTTACTGCCATCATTCGCTATCTGAAAAAATATGATGTAGTCGACCGGGCCGAAACATTTGCCTCTAACGGGCCTGCTTTTTAGCGGGCCACAATTAGGCCGGCCTGTCGGATGTGGGGTTCCGGCAAACCCTTAAGGTTCGAACACTGGGGTGCACCCGAAGTCTTTCCCCCCTACCGATCTACACCCTAGCTCGCTAAGATCTCGCGGACGAACTCGACGAACTCGCAACACAGAGAGACACGAGATTTATACTGGTTCGAGCCACCGTCGTGGTGTAATACCCTACTCCAGTGTGGTGGTGGTGGATTGCCTCTTGGGCTGATGATGAACAGTACAAGGGAAGAACAGCCTCCTGAGGTTGAGGTGTTCTTGTGCTTGGCGGATGAGAGCTGGGTGAATTGCTCGATCCGTTTGAACCTCTACTGTGGTGGCTAGCTCTACTTATATAGGCCCTGATCCTCTTCCCAAATATTGAGCGGGAAGGGAGCCAACAATGGCGAGCAAATTTGAAGGGCACTACAAAAAAAAAACACTTCCGTGATGATACGTGTTTGTCACAGTAGGTCGCATTTTTTGTCATACATGTACATCCATGACAAATTTTTGACAGAATCAAGATAGTCATACCTGTGATGTCGTAGAAGTGTTCCATGACATTACCAAAATTATTATCACGGAAGTGTCCACTTCCATGATGATAAATCACGTGTCACATAAGTGCTTTCGTCAAGGGTGACCGACACGTGGCATCCACCGTAACGGAACGCCGTTAAGCTATCGGGTCGGGTTTTGGATCCGATAACCCATTAACAGCCCCGACCAATGGGAAATTTCCACGTGTAAAATTCTTATTGACCGAACGAAACACGTGTCAGCTCGTCAGTGGGTCAGATAGGTGCCTATGATATGTCAACACGTGCCACGGCCCACCACTGGCCCATTTAGCTTACAAAGCCGGCCCGTTTGACTTGGTCAAAAGTTAACGGGCTGGCCCATGAAAAGCCTGTTAACGGTCTCTTTGCAAATAGCCCATTTTATGGCCCGTTAACACACGACCCGTTAGGCCCTAAAGGAAATCGGCCCAACAACGTCATGTGGGCCGTCGAATATAACACCAGCCCATTTCACTTTTGGCCCATGTATGGCCCACGACGTCTTTCGGCCCATATGAGGCCTTCTATCTTTCGGCCCTTTACAGGCCCACGGTGACTCTAGCCCATAATGAACAATAATTTTCTTTATACCCGTTAACGGCCCATGATTTACATGGGCCGTTTCCAGCCCGTGTTAGCTTTCGGCCTATTGACGGCCCATACGTTCTTGGGCTCCTTTTTGGCCCTCGATTACTTCCGGCCCGTTACTGGCCTGTTCCCCTAATGGGCCAAATTCGGCCCATGGTAAGAGTCGGCCCGTTACTGGCCTGTTCCCCTAATGGGCCAAATTCGGCCCATGGCAAGAGTTGGCCCGTTACTGGCCTGTTACCCTAATGGGCCAAATTTGTCCCATGACAAGAGTCGGCCCATTTCTGGCCTGTTAACCCGTTGCGCCGTTTCCAGCCCGTCCTATATTCTGGCCCATTAACGACCCGTTATGCCTGTGACAGAATTAAGCCTTTGCTGTCCTACGGCCTGTTAACGGCCTGTTACCCTAATGGGCCAAACTCGGCCCATGGCAAGAGTCAGCCCATCTGGCCTGTTAACCCGTTGCGCCGTTTCCAGCCCGTCCTATATTCTGGCCCATTAACGACCCGTTATGCCTGTGACAGAATTAAGCCTTTGCTGTCGCCTGTTACCGTGCTGGGCCGATACCAATTACGCCCGATTACGGCCCATGTAGACCCATTTATCCGACGGCCCGAGGCCCACCAATTACAGGCCCATTTATCGACGGCCCGTAGGAGACCCATGGATCCTACGGCCCGTATATGGCCCATGGTAGTTGCGGCCACTAGCAAACCAGGGAAAAAGAAGACTAGGAAATAAATAAGGCCGAAACTAACGCTAGGATATTAAGGCGATTGCACAGGTTACATCCACTCGGCATCAAAGATCGCCACCGGTGCAAATATAGGGAACACCCTACACTATACAAAAATGGCTTGCTGTTTTCTTCAGCCGGTGGCTGCATGTTAAGAATAAATTTTGTATCGCACCAAAACAAATTACAACTATATAACAAAAGGAAGGTTGGCATAAAACTTAACAGTCTAGCAGATAAATGCACCACCAGAAGTTCAGAAGCTCGGTTCATTTGACCTGACTGTTACGTTTTCATGCTGTATTATCCGATGGAGCACCATAACCCTCGTCTTCATTTCCCCTAGGCTCCTGAACAACATAGAAAATGTCTGATAGTCTGGTTTCAAAACCATGCATATCTTGACGACATTGAGCAATGTTTCTCCTTGTTTCACAAAGGGTCTCTGTTAGGGAATGGACTTGTGTGTGGAGCGCAGATACAACATTGCTTTGAGCTTGCATATCTTGATCATGAGGCAGTTTGGACGATATTGCCTTAACAACCAACCCAGTATTATGCAGGAACGTGCTTTTGGCACTATTAGTGGACAGGTACTGACCCACTGGAGCAAGAGCTGACATTGCGGTTATAGTTGCCTCGCCACCTTCAGAAGGTGGCGATTCCACCATTTTTTCCATAGCTCGCTGAAAAGTTGAGGTTTTACATTAGTACCAGAACAGAAGATATTAAGGAGGCAGCAAAACCAAACAAAATAGCTTTGGTCTATATACAGAACTTATTCTGGTGAACCCATGTAAAATATTAGTTGTATTTTATTGCAAAGTACATAATAAAACCAGGTTCTAAACATATGACCATGTACCATCGCTAATGTTTGTCTATTTCTTCACATTGTATTGACGGCCAAGGATAAAGAGACGAAGTTTATAATACGGTAAGCATAGTATGACATCATTCATATCACAAAACAACTGAGAACAGACAAATAGGCAATTCTAACGTTGTGTGGGCAAGTCCAGCACGGAACTAGATTATGGGTCAAGATCAAAGGAACATGACTCCTCTCTTTTAAACCTTGTAAGGTGCAATGATACGCTAAGACAATTGTGTATAAAATTGAAAAGAGTAATAGACATTGGCTGCAAACCATGCAGTTCAAGGCACAAGTCAGAGTAAGTAGTAGTTAAAAGGCATGAGGATTAAGGACTTACAACAGCAGCTTTGACTGGTGTAGTCATGCCCTTCTTCTTGCTGGTGTGACAGTCCTTGAAGATTTCCACAACATTTGGTTCAGGTACTTTTTGGTCCTTGCGGGCTTTCCTCTGCATTTTGAACAAGTCAATATAGATCTGATAATATGGTACAGTGAAAAGAGTGAAACAACAGCTAATTACAAGAGCCTCGCAGTGTGCAATATAGCTACGAGATCCTGTCGTCTGTTGGAATTTCACTTTTGTACGGTTGGCCTTGTTCTTTGAACAGTTCACCTACAAGAAGATAGATTTGTGTGGCACATGCATAAATAGGACTTCAACATGTGATCTGATCACATATATATATATATAATGTACCTGATACTTCGGATCAGACCAGTGTTTAACAAGTCCCCTCCAGTCTTCATCCGATATATTTTCCACTGGAGATGTTTGGGAAAGTTCACTGTTAGCCTTGCCTTCAAAGTGAGTTTTCCTCAAGTTATACCGATACTATCGCAGAGCAGACTTGAAAACATGAGTGCAAGCTTGTCTGGTTGCATCATCTTGGCTATCCAACTTGAACCTCATCTGTTGAAAATTATGGGAGTCTCATTATCAGCAACCTAGAAAGTATGGGACAGAGCAAGACGATATTACTAGTTTCCATACATAACCATACTTACAGATAAATGGTCGAGGAAGGTGTTGAACCGGGTTTCGTCTTTGTCATTCCTGTACTGAATCCATGTTGGGAGGATACGTACATGACACCTAACGGCAACCGCTGCCTCTGATACTAACTTGGCTGACTCTGTAGCATCACGTGGCCTTTTTAAACCTGCCTCAAAATGGATCTCCATTCTTCCTCCTCTAGATTTAGTTAACCTATCGAGCATTATCCCTGATGTTTGTTTCCTCTTGCGCCTAGGTGCTAGTCCAACAACGAACATAGGAAGTGTTAGTGTACATCAAACAGTGAGACTACATATAAAGAAGCATGCAACTGTAACTTGACTCCAGCAACTACCTTCTTGCTGTTGAAGCTCACAAGGTTCATCTGATGTTGCCAACTCGTCTTGTGTCAAGAGTGCTTGGGAAGTAGTGTCAGGTGGCAAGGAAGCTTGGGAACGTGCTGCTAGCTCAGTTGACGCACGAGTATGTCGTGCAGCTGATAGTACTGTGGTAGGTGTTGCAAGAACTAGGGCTGTCTCTGCTTGTTTGGTGGAAGCTATTTGTTTCTGTTTGGATTTTTTTGCAACTCGTGTAGCATGGGATGTCGTGTTTGTAGAATTTCCCGCTGGACTTTGACCTTCTATTGCACCATCAGTACCAGCAGAATCTGCAAGATTCATCCGCTTCTCATTCCCTGCCATTCTGTGTTTCTTCCTCTTTCTCTGTGCCATGTTAAGTCAAGCCGACAAGAAAAACGAATAACAATTTAGTTCTTTAGAACAAATTGATGCGTGATGCAGACGAACTGAACTTTGATGTTAGACAACCACATGATAGGAGGATGTAATATGTATGAAAAACAGGACGGAAGAGATAACCAGAACTATGATGTGTAAACTAAGAAGAAGACATTTCACCAAAGCAATGCAATGGAAGGTAGACACCATATGAAAGATGCTACAAATATCGCTCTGCCAAGTTAACAGTGTCTCATCATAAATGGCGTTTAAACAAATGTGAAGCGGTACAAGAAATAAATCATATGCAAGATGCAAACAACATCACACTACCATGTTAGAGGTCTCTCGTCATTAGTGCCATTGCATATTCACAGCATTGCATATTCACAGCTTATGATATGTAAACTAAGGAGAAGGCATTTCAACAAATTAGAAGCAATGAAAGCTAGACACCATATGAAAGATGCAACGAATATCACTCTACCAAGTTAAAACTGTCTCGTCATAAGTGCCATTTCAACAAATTAGTAGTACAAGCTAGAAAAGAATGTGAGATGTAACCTATATCACACTCCGAAGTCAAATGTGTCTTATGATAAGTGATTGTTGCAGGTTACACAACAGTAGTAATTTGATGTAAGAACATGGTGTGATAGACAGATATTGTATGTTCTAGAAACAGGAACACGTGTCTTATTCAAGTATAATGTGTAAAGTAAGCAGATGGAATTCAACAAATTAGAAGCAATACAAGCTAGACATCACACATAACATGCAACCACATATAACAGTGCCAAGTTAGAGGGAGCACCGGTGATGTTGCACTAGGGGAGACGTGCTCATCATAAACACAACTTTGTTGAGTGTCTATGCATGTGTTGTCTTGGAAATCATCTTGGGGGTGTGGAGGAGTAGAAACTGTAGAGGCCCTCCGTTCGGAAGGAGCACCTTTATCCACTGCCTTGCTAACTTCCTTCCGCTTTATTGATTTTGAATTGTGAAGTAAAACCGACAAGAAAAAGCAATAAAATTCTCTCTTCAGAACTCATTCATGTATGATACTGACAATAACTACTTTATTGTAAGGCAAACACATGATACCAGGATGGAATATGTACGAAAAACAGGACGGCATGGCATGTTCACAACTGTTTGTGTAAACTAAGCAGAAACCATTCCAGCAAATAAGAAGCAATGCAAGCTAGACACCACATGAAAGATGCAACCAATATGACTCTGCCAAGTTAAAAGCGTCCCATCATAAATGGAATTTCAACAAATTAGAAGCAGCGCATGCTATAGATCATATGAAAGATGCAACTAATATCGCACTGCATATGCTAAAGGTGTCTCGTCAAGTTGATTGATGCGGGATACAAAAAAACAATAGTTTTATGTAAGGACATGCTTAATAGACAGATGTACTATGTGCTAAATACAGGAAGGCATGTCACATTAACATGTATAATGTATAAGCTAAGCAGACTGGCACATGCAGTTTAACCAGATTGGAAGAATTACAATCTAGACACCATATGCAACATGCAACCACATATCACGCTGCCAAGTTAGAGCAAGCACATGCGATGCTAGTGTAAGGGAAATGCCGTAATCAACTACAGAGCTACGTTCACTATCTTCATCTAGCATTTCTATTTCTTGAGAATCATGTCAGGAGGCTGACGCTGCATTCTTTAAATGAGGAGTAGTCCCCTTGCCCGTTTGCCTCGTCATAAGTGATTGATGAGGGATACACAAGAACATTAGTTTGATGTAAGAACATGGTTAATACACAGATGTACTAGTATGTACCAAAAATAAAAAGGCATGTCATATTCAAAGGTATAATGTGTAAGCTAAGCAGATGCAATTTAACCAAATTGGAAGCAATACAAGCTAGACATCCGGCTGGAGTGGTGAGCATGATCATCTAGTACCTGAGAGCCTAGTGGGAGGCGGGCTGCTTCGCCACCATCGCAGCTTTTTAGTTGGCTTCCAGGTGATGCCTATCTTTGCTGGGCTTGTCACTGGCTCGGCCAGTGCCCTGACTAGCTATTTGTCTTCTGGTGCTCACGGGATGGTGGTTCATGTAAAAAAAATATCTTTCCTTATCTTACCGACTTCGGCCTTTCGAATACAAGCTAGACACCATATGGAACATGCAACCACATATGACACCGCGAAGTCAAAGCAAGCACCTGGGATGGTGGTTCATTGCGAGCGAGGTCATCAACTCCAGAGCTACGTTTACTGTCTCCATCTGCTGACACTGCACCCTTTACAGCGTTGTAACGTGTCTTGCCTACCAGCATACAAAGCTGGAGCGACTTCTCTCTTTTCTTTTTGGCTTCTCTCATGGCAGGAGAGTCTGAAATACCCTTGCATAAAAACACAATAGTGAGAGTAAGGGTGAAGTGTGTGCAGAACTAGTGCACTGTAAAAGTAGCAGATAGCAGGTGGCTGAAAAATAAATGACAGGAGACATATGATAGCTCTACAACATTGCATGGCAAACAAAATTAGATTCTACTCCGTGTGATTTTGTAATATATGAGCACAGGAAATGCAGTTACTCCTCCAGCACACCAGCACATGTGGTCATATCTAAGATAACAGTCGACTGAAAATAAATAGGTCAGTCGATTTTTTTAATGAACCGTCTGATCTATAAGGAACGGGCAGATGGCCTTTGTCTACCTCCCGCCAGTCACTGTTGACGATCTTTCTCGAACCGCCAGCGACCACCGGCCCAGACCCCTACCTCCGCCGCCCGCCCTCCCATCGACCTCACACCACCGTCGTGCTTAGCAGCACCCCCAGGCCATCCCTTTAATCCCGGCCGACCTCCAGATCGGGCGCCAGTAGCTCTAGGCCGCACACGCCCCTAAGATAAACACCAAGGCGCTGCTTCCCCGGCGTAATAGGCGTACTAGCGCCTGTTACGCCAGGGAATGCTTCCGTTAATTGGGTCAACTGGCCAAAAATTGAAATTCAGGGGGGCGACGGACCTCTAGCTAAGGTGAAATAGTATATGAGGAGAAACCTTGTGCATCGCGAGTTACTAGGAATATCTAGTATCAAGAAGAAGCGGTCAACTAGTGTCTTGTGTGGGATGAATACCGTGCAAGAAGAGACGTAAGATTTGCACGAATAAGGGAAGAGGAGTACCTTTTTCGGTTGCCGGTGTGGTCACCTCCACATGTCGCGCCGATTTTCTTCTTTTTACCGGGGAAACCAATGTTCTCTCCACATGTCGCGCCGATTTTCTTCTTTTTACCGGGGAAACAGATGTTCTGGTGGGTGCAGGCTTGGACGAACCCATGGCCAAATTGTTGACTGTGTTGCCGTGGCCGTATGTCGGCGAAGGGGAAGCAGATCCGAGGCGGCGAAGGACGGCGTAGCAGGAACAACTCCGGTGCGGTGGAGGGTGGCGAAGTTGGAGCGGCAGCGGTGAGGCGCAGGACAGCGTGGTTGAACTGGCTTGGGTACGGATGGCTCGGTCTCGGCTTCAACTACTAGCCGTGGAGGGCGTTGCGGTTGAGGTTGCGGTGGATGACGACATCGGGGTATCGGCTCCGGCGTGATGGAGGAGGGCGGCGGTTGATGGGTGGGATGGGGTGGCGGACGGAGGACGCCGGGGTTTCGCGGCTGGTGGAGAGGTAGTTTTGGCGCCCACGGAGTACGAATGGGGAATCAGACGGGTGGGGGGGAACCATGTTTTGGTCTGGGACGCGCTTGTTTTTGGCTTTTTTTTTTGAACAGAAGATGGGACGCGCTTGTTTGAAATTTGGGGAAAGTACAAACTTTGCCCCCCCTCTTAAATTTCGGACCTACTACGGGTCGGGGGTAGGATGGTAATCCCAGGTGTCCCGAATAGTGGGCGGGAGCGATTTCGGCCGCGCGCATGTGTGCTTAGGCGGCCATCGTGTATGAATGTTTTTCGGATGCGGTTGCGTGGCGTCTAGATGAAGCTACAAACCTACCCCGGTTTAGACCTTTGGACGTCGGGCCGGTAGGTTTCATGGGTCGGAGTTATTAGAAAAGTAATTTCCTTGTACTACCAAACATTGGTCTCACGCGGTTTCGGGCGAGTAAAGGCTCTTTTGGCGCTTCGTTCAAAATTTTGAAACACAAGCATTCACGTTTAGAGTACTCTTGAACTATGAGGATTGACCTAAATAGACAACGTTATATTTGACCTTGTATGTTTGAAAACCTCATTAAATTATCTGCTTCTTTTTGAAATTTTGACACTTGAAAATCCTATAACTACGATTATTTTGGAATGGACGAGCTAAATTTGAATCTATTTTGTACACGACTACATATGCTATTATGTACAAAATCAGAGCAAAGATTGGTGCCCCCATAATCTAGGTATGGTTTACAAATGCCATGATATCAAATTCAAATAATTGAATGGACTTCATGTTGAATTCGATTTTTTAAACCACCTTAAGTTGAATTCAAATGTATGCTAGTTCATAGGTTGCTATTTATAATGTCCATTGTGTAACTTTCGTATGTATAATGTGCTTTACACACACAACATGAACTATACTCACGTTTATATTCGATTGCTAAATCGATGCATTGTCTGGAGTTCAAAATACTAACTATGTGGATCAATTGTGTCAAATAATAACATAGACATGCTCAAATTCGATAGAATCTAGATGCCTGATGGATCAATGACCGCTCCTTATGCGAATTGCAAATATCATGATCCCATCCTAATATTTGGATACAATTTATATCTTTAATCAATGTGTAGAGCAGTCTTTTACGTGTAGTTTCACTCTCCATCGGTGGTCTCTCACACATGCTCACACACTCTCCCCCGAGGTGTCTTTCTCGCACACATTCTCTAGATATAACCCTCCCTCCCTCTTGTAACCATTTTACAACTGTTTTCACTAACCTTTATCACAAGCACTCTTCCTCTCGCAAACATACACACGCACAATCCTCATCGACCCTTTCTATATACATGGACATGCCTACGTGTCTCATGTACGCACATTATCTTTACGCATGTCTCTCACGCATTGTCTCACACCTCTCTTCCTAATCGACGAGTATGATTCTAGCAGAGCATTCTATAGGATGCCCCTTAAAGTTAGGTTGGATGAATAGTAATATCAGAGATAAAGGGGTTACCTTAGTCTGAGAACCTAGGGTTACAAATCCTAGCCGGCTTTGTCAGTGGACACAGAGTCCTTCACAATTCTGCAATCTTTGTCTTGTACGACTAGTCATCCATGGGTCTTCCTAAATGCGTCACGGGCCGACCAATGTGGCGCAGGACGGAACCGAACGAAGGGCCTCACCTCGACCCACCGTACCTCATGCGGTGACACACCCTCTGGCCCCCACGTCTCATTATCTTCTCACACCCACACATACCAACACAAACACCACACACACAGAAAATTTCTCCTGGTGCCTCTATTCCCCCCCCCCTTGCATATACACACTCAAGGGAATGGAATCTCTTGTCGTGACGTCATATTCGTCTCTCTCTCTAGACCACTCTCATTTCTCGTGCTATCTCTCCCACTCCCCCCCGTTGGCCCCTCTATCCATGTCTCTCTCGAATACGTAATACACACATACCTCTCTAGGCCCCGCCAAATGCATCAACTACACATTCACGCATGCATGTTACATCACATACCCCGTTGATCTAAAAAGCCCTCTCTTCACGTTTATTTCGCATACAACATTCCTTTTGAATAAAGTGTGGCCAAAAAATTATTTTAGAGTTTCTACATATATACAACATTACAAAGTTATATGGAGGAGTACGAACACTAATTTGCATTGCATGGTGCCCACAATGATATTTATTCCGCACTGTGAATTTGTATATTTTTATACTATATACAAAGTTAGTCATAATAAAGAGAAACGAAGAGCATCTCTCTCTCCATCGCATACCCCCCCGTACGCCCCTTTCACGTATGCACACAAAACTATCTCCAGGTCCTCTAAAAGTAAGCCCCCAGAAAATTCACGCATGTTTCATCTTTCTCTCGCGATATATGCAATGACGATCATTGTATTTGAAGCAAAAGCACGATACGTACATTGGACTTCAGAATCCACTCATTACGGTCACCATTTACGTTTAGTGGTTATTATACAGTCACGGGCTCACCGTACAACTCTGTATTTGCTCATGACATGACTAGTTGACCAGTTAAATGCTCCACGTGGCACCTCTAGTGTTGCATCACATTATCTCACTACCATCGTGCCCACCTGTCGACTTGTATCTACTCTACATCTACACTCTTATAAAATACATAAAATACACTCTTATAAAAAATAGAGTTGGTGATGATGGTGTGCCTGCCATCCTGCAACATAGGCCGTCCGATTTATATCTGACGGATAGGAAAGAAACTATGGCAATTTTGCAAAAAGGTACCCACACACCTCTCCACATTTGCAAATAAGGCCTTCCCTCGTTCATCCTTTTCTCTCACAAGATAAACAAGTCATACAAATGCATCTTGATGTTACGTGCAACGCACGGGCATCTTGCTAGTAAGAATGAAAACAAACGACAAAAAAATATTTGGACGGTGGTTCGAAGTCATGACCGCGGGCACAACGGACAAGGTGGCCTTGTATTGGTATGCCGAGCTGTCTGTTTTAACACACAAGAGCTGGTGTGGTGATTATACACACACGCACGCATGCACACGAACTGCATCCACGCAACACTCACACAAACACATGCACCCACCCACGCATGCAACACTCACACGTACACACGCAGCCACGCACGCACGCAACACTCACACGCACGCACGCAACACTCACACGCACACACGCACGCATGCATGCACACACCAGTACACCACACGACCAACACACACTCTCACGCTCAAGTGCTCAACCTACACGTGCATGCGCACACATCAGGCCCTGATAGACACATACACAACCAGGTGATTCCCGCGCACGGGTTGGAGCCTTGTCGCGCCTGCGTAAATTTGTGTTTATCTGACCTTTTGCCTATGCGAACTGACAGGTGGGATCCACAAGGAACGTGGTCAATTTTACTAGTCAACATGGCGCCACACAGACTATTTGGCCGGTCAACAGAGTGCAATCCGATGCTGAACTATGAGCAAGTGACCGTATAATCACCGCAAAACGTATATAGTGACCGTAATCAGCTTATTCTGAAGTTTGGTGACCGTATTACGCTTTTCTCTCTGTAGGCCCTCCAAAACTACATCTCTACACGTTCTCGCATGTTACATCTAACAACTATGCAATACAGCACTACTACTACACTCTAACACAATAAATCATATGTGTTTTTAGTTTTACTAGATATCATATTGTTACTTATAATTATTCAGTTTGCATACATTAAAATTGCCTTTGAAATGTATGGCCAGTATCATCTACCGCACGGGAAAAATCCTGCCCTTTCCTGTTTAATCGGGTTTTTATGGATGGATCGTGCAAAATAGCAAAACTATAGTACTATACAGTACAAGTGACAGTTCACTGGGCCGTCGTGTCATCTACTCCTCCGTCATAAGAGTGGAGCGCTCGCTTTCATAAATCTTCTAGTCCCTTTCGCCGACATGTGGGACATCAAGCTACCGGGTCCACGTGCCATACCGGAATACAATGCAGAGCAACCGGGGTGAAGCACCCCAGTCATGGCGCCGGCATAGTAATGAGCAATGAGGCGTCAAATCACAAAGCCGCACCTTTCCCGTAGTTAAGTTGGAGGGATGAAGCAACCATCATTTCACTCATTGCTGAATCCGCTTCTCCCTCATCTTCTTCAACTTAACCACGTGTTGCTTCTGCCGTTGTTCTGCCTCATGTGGGACGTGGATCGGCTTGGTAAAGCACTGACACGTGGGACCGCATGTTAGCAAACCGCCAGGACAACGTCATCCGAAAATAAGAAGCCTAATCCTAGACTTACAAAGGGCTACGTAGCTGCTACGTATACTTTCCATCTAATCTATATATGCCCCCCTGATTTTCAGGTGGGGTGGGCCTAATCCTCTCCTTTAATCCAATCAAATAGTCCCACATCACATCAGTTTGTAACTTTACGTAAACCATTGCGTGGATGTAGCATTGCTCAAATAAGAAACCTCCCCCGCCATCCGCGTGGCAAAATCACCTCCTTTTTACTAATCTTGATTCTATAATTTTTAGATCAATATAATTGAGATTTGTATAGATAGCACACAGGAGCAAAACCAAGTGGTACGGTTAAGGGCATCCACAATGTGTAGCCAAATGTGAAAATAGCTTTTGGCATCGTGGGAACCATTGTGGACGGTGTTGCCAAAGCCAAAAAGATGGAACCGAAGCTCCCTGGTTGATTGATTGAAGGAATAGAAAAATGCAACGTCTCTCCTCTTTCTCCCATGCTTGGACGCATGTAGTACAGTATAGAGCACAGAGTCTACTCCCCTGTCCCTTCTATCACAAATCACAAAAGCAGTGAGGCGTCAAATCACAAAAGCACGAAAGCAACCATCATTTCACTCTTCGCTGACTCCGCTTCTCCATCGTCTTCTTTGAGAAACCATCTCACCGCACTAGTACTCCTAGTAGTACTAGTAAAGGACTTCCTGGATGCAAATGAGGCGGTTGTCTCGGCTTGCAGGCGGCACTTGCGAACGACTTACCGTGGTCTCCCTCAATGGTGTTCTCCGTCGAACGCACTTCGCCAAACCACCAAAAAAAAGATATCATCGACGTCACCGCAATGGGGAAGGAAGTCAAATATAGTTACTACCTCCATTTTTTGTACACATGGCCAGTATATCAAAATTACAATTTGCAAAGGGCCACTAACACTAATCGAGGCAAAATTGATGGGGTTAGCAACCAAGGACATTAATATCCCCTGTATGCATGCGGAAGTGAGAAGGTTGGTTTGCATGACGCTGTATTAATCAAGCGATGAGGAGTGAGATGGTTAGCTCTTTGGTCTTTGGAGAAAAAATACACATTAATTGACATGTGAAACGAGGATTTGTATCGATTAAATCCCGCGAAGGAAAACCCTGCCTTTCTTTTTTAACACTAGTACTCCTAGTACGTACTACTTATCCTGTTTGGATCTAGGCCTTGCATTGCCAAACTTCGCCACACATTTTTGCCAAGCTTGCCTAAAGGTTTCAAAATGAGAAGGAGGTACACTTGCGCACGGCTGTCGAGGTCGCACCGCACCCTCACACGGTCGCTCCTGCACGCCGCGGTCGCACCGCACCCTCACACAGTCGCTCCTGCACGCCGCAAACCCAACCAAGGGAACGCACCCTCACCGACACGTGCTGTCGCATGTGAACAAACCAAACTCAGCCATCCTATCGCTGACACATAATTCTCGTTCATAGAATATGTTTATCCAACCGCATGTTGGGGAGTATCCATACGGCCTGTGCGGTGGTCTGTTGGGGAAGAAGAAGAGGTGAGGAAGAAGGAAAGAAGGGTTAGGAGACGTAGGATATTCATCCAACCGCCTGAAATGGTAGACTGACCCAAGTCAGGCGACTTGCATAACAAATATATGTTTTTACACAGCAAAAGATCCATAAAAACAACAACATAAAGAAAAACTATCACTGCTCGCGGAAAGAGACGGCCTCGTCGTCTTTGGCTGCCGACGCGAACCAGCCGTCGCTGCCGACGTGTGTCTCCGCACCGTGGTTGTCCTCGGCCTCCAGCTACTCGTTCAAGCAGAGGGTGCGGGCGCTCTGCACGGACAAGAGCACAGCCCGGTTCAAGTCGAGGACGTCCGGTTCCGCCTGCAGGAGGGCCTCGATGGCAGCGGCATCCGCGCGCTCCGCGTCGAGTCGAGCCTCCGCCGCCCGGTTCAAGTCCAGGACGTCCGGTTTTGCCTGCAGGAGCGCGTCGATGAGAGTGGCATCTGCGCGCTCAGCGTCGAGTCGAGCCTCTGCCGCCCGGTTCAAGTCTAGGACGTCCGGTTCCGCCTGCAGCAGGGCCTCGATGACAGCGGCATCCGCGCGCTCCGCCTCAAGTTGAGCCTCCGCCGCCCGGTTCACATCCACGACATCCGGTTCCGCCTGCAGGAGATCCTCGATGGCAGCGGCATGCGTGCGCTCCGCGTCGAGTTGGGCCTCTGCCTCCCGGTCCTCCTTTAGTATCGCCATGTTGAACCACTGGTCCGCCTGCACCATGGGGGACTCGGACGCCGGCATGAAGTTGACGTCCATTGTCTCATACCCGTCGGGGGCCTTCTGTGCCGCGACCTCCGCCATGAACATTGGATCAGCTTCCTCCTCCTCGTAGCTTGGCTCCAGAGAACTCGGGGATTGGCCCGCCGCAAAGCGAGCTTGGGAACGGAGGTCTGTGGCACCGACCGCCGCCGCGATTTCTGCGCGGCGCTCCAGCGTCAGCATCTTGTAGTAAGTGATCTTGCGGCGCACCATGGCTTTCCGGCGAACTAGGAGACGCTTGATGCGGGCTAGGGGATCGAAAGGTGGGAGATTTGGTGTGGTTTTAGGGCAGTGGCTGGCGTAGGCTGAGCAGCGAAGGTTCTGGTGTGAATAGTGGTTCTGGTGACGACCGGTCAATTGGTTTTGACTGTACACCGCTCTTGTCGCGTTTGTGTTGCAGCCTGGCACGTTGGACCCTCCACGTCGCTCACCGAATGGAACGCGCTTCGTCTTGCGTTTTTGCTCGCTTGTGGGACCACAGTTGAGAGCAAACCGACGTCCCTCCCCCTCCCCCGCTCGCGTCATTTATTATACCACCACTCCCTCCGTTTTATGCGGAGTAAATAAAAACAGCGGGAGTATACTACGGATGAGGATCCCCTGACGTGGCCGAAACCATTGAGTAACTGACATGCGGGGCCTAGCAAGCATGGGGTCTGCTAGTAAGTGACCGAACGGGAGGGTAAGGCAGGGATACCTACGTCAGAGGATCCACTTCCACTATACTACTTTGACCAAATGTTAGAGTAATAATATATGACATGCAACTTACACAAATGTTAGAGTAATAATATATGACATGCAACTTACACAAAGCATACAGGGTCTAATGCATTTTTCGAGGCTAACTTTGACCAAATGTTAGAGTAATAATATATGACATGCAACTTACACAAAGCATACGGTCAAATTCGTATGTGAAAGGAGTTTCCAATGATATAATTTTCACATTATACATCTCATGTACTATTAATCTTGTCAATAGTCAAAATTGGAAACCATCTCGAGTACAAATCTAGGAGTATGTACGAATCTAACAATATTGATTGGGCGTTGTTGAATGTTGATACCTTTTTGATCAAAGTAGAGATACTTTTACTACACATAAAACTTATATGTAAACTAGAAAGGATAGGAGGGAGTATATTGTACGTTCAAAAACGAAACGAACATTGAATACCCATTATATATGATTTGCGGATGCTATGATCACCGGTTCAAAATTTTGAATCCGCCTTAGGTATCACGTGCCCCCACTCGTTCCCTCCCGATTTCATCTCGGGGTCCGGAGATCTATTGAAAGAGGACTAGGGTGGGTACATGCGAATGATACTCGGCGGAATGTTCAAATGAGGCATGCGGGAGGATGGACTCGACTGGAGGGCGACATGATTGATGGAGAAGAGGGTAGGAGAGGAATGAGAAATAAGCAAACGCCACATGATTATACTTGAACGGCTCAAATAAACAATAAGTTGTCTCGCTTGGCCTACATAGTGAAAGGCCTAATGCGCAACGTGGAGCACTGACGCTCGAATATGGCCAGGAAAACAGGGAAACCGACATGTGGGGCACACCCGTCGGGACGACGTAGCGCAGACTAGTCCAATGGAGGAGCTGGCCCACGACCTCCTCGCCACCGACAACCGTTCATGTGGGTTGTTGGGGCCAACAACGGGGTGCAGCTCCAGCACCGCCTCTGGACACGGCGACCATGGTGAGCGACACGCTCATATCGTCGCTAAACACGGTCGGTTTCAGTGTGCCGAGGGTGGCGTTAGTGCTGTGGCATGACCAACGGTATGTTTGGTTTGTGCCCAAGGTTGCCCCATCAAAGCATTGGGTAGCCAAAATTTTGGTTGAGGTATTGGTTGCCCATGATTTTGCCGACATTGGCAAGAAAAATGAACTAGAGTTGGCTAGAGTTCATTGGCTTGCCAAAGAAATGGCAACCATCCAAACAAAGACCAATCTTTGGGTCATGACCAAAATTTTGGTTGAGGTATTGGTTGCCCATGATTTGGCCGACATTGGCAAGAAAAATGAACTAGAGTTGGCTAGAGTTCATTGGCATGCCAAAAAAATGGCAACCATCCAAACAAAGACCAATCTTTGGGTCATGACCAAAATTTTGGTAAGGTGCACTTTGGCCACAATCCAAACACACCCCAACACCCGGCTTGTCGAGGATGCACGGGGCGCCGCGACGCGTCCGCGGAGTGGTGTAGCGCAGCCAACTGCATCCTCTGGACCTGAGACCATGCCGGGTCGTCTTGCTTTTTCAATGACATGCGTCGATCGCATGTGAGCAAAGGGCATCTCCAACATTGCCATGACCGCAGCTGACTACCCTGGCACACCAAAAACCCTCGTCCCTCGCGCCGTCGCGCGGTGCGTTCCCAGCCGGCGCTAGCTGCCCGCATTCATGCCGTCCGTCCGTATGCCGTCGTTAAGAGGCTCGGTGCCCGAGGAACCAACTCCGGCGACATAATGACGCACCAGGAGGCTTGGCCTCACCGGAATGCGCTACTTAAAGCGGGAATGCCCAGCTAACCTCCACACCATAGCGCATCGTCCTCCTACCTGGAACCACATCCGCCATGACCACAAGCGCGAACGTTCTGCGGGAGAGCTTGTCTTCAGGGATGGAGCTCGAGGTCGCCGCCCTCGCTCAAGTCGCTGCACAAGCAGTGGCCATGCTGGCGGCCGACGACGGGAGCACCGTCAGCCACGCGTCCTACTTGCTGCCGTCCAACGTCCGGCACCGCCGAGGTCGGGGACTCCTCCGAGGATGAGTAGGGCATGGGAGGCGGCAGGGCATGGTGTGCCAACTGGCCGGTCCGTCTCCCGTGTTCTACTTTTCCTCGCCGGAGACTGCACCTTCACTGCACGGGTCTTGAACCCCGCCCCCGTACATGGAGATCACAGATGGAGGACGTCGGTCGCCGCCGTAGAATAGGTTTAGGCTCGGGTTTCTTTTATTTTTTTGTCCTATAAAAGTTTGAAATGTAATGAAAATCTGCCGTGTTTGCATTAATCTCGGCCGGTGTATATGAACTTTCACAATAATATACATATTGTAGGAGTACTAGCAAGATGCCCGTGCGTTGCACGGAAGATCAAGATCTTGTGGGAGAAAAGGATGAACGAGGGAAAGCCTTATCTGCAAATGTGGAGAGGAGTGCGGGTAAATTGTCATAGTTTCCTTCCTATCCGTTAGATATAGATCGGACAGCCTATATTGCAGGATGACAGGCACACCATCATCACCAACTCTGCTTTTTATTGAACCGAGACAAATCTAACATGCGAAGTAAAATAAACACATAGAGTCTATACATACACAAATTATCTTAGGCACTCCAATAGTACGTCCACTACACATTCACGCATTTCACATCTTTCTACATCTATGGGAACCTACGAAAGGGTTAACGTAAATTGCCTCTCTCTCTCCTCCCCTGATTTTCATGGTGGTGGGCCCCTCCCTCCCCCCAATCTACAATCAACAGCTCACACGTTTCACATGATGTTAATTACGTAACTGGGATTACGTAGGTGTAGCATTACTCGTCCTAAAAAACCCAACTAAGCCAACCTCCCAGCATATCGCGCGGGAAAAGACCCGGCCGCTCCGTTTTAGTCGGGATTACCGGATTACTAGTAGTAGTATCGATGGATCGCGCGAAGCAACAATTTTTTTTGAGGGGCCGAAGCACCTAGTTTAAAAGGAAAAAAGGCGGTACACTCACAACACTCCTATCGCGGTCGCATTGCACCCCACACACGTTCGGTCCTGCACACGGCTCACACAAACGGAACGCGCTTCGGCTTGCCTCTTCACTAATCTCACTGTTTGCGAAAGTAGTTTACTGTCAATATGCTCTACTTAAGAAGCTTCCTTGCCCTGTTCTGCACTCAATCTGCTTAGCTGAGATGTCATGCCTAGGCCGATTAGTTGCTAAAATATCCTGCCATATATTTATTGTGACGTAGATTGCCATGGTCTAGTAGCCAATCTGTTAGGTGGAATAGCTATGCACCGTTTTATACTCGACCTTTGTTGCTACGATGGCCTTCGATAGTTCGATGGCTATGTGCTCGGCCTCATTGACTGCTGAAACAGCCTGCCATAATTTGGCACTCAAATCTGTTTGCTGAATTAGCTTTACATATATTTCGTTACTTAGATCTGCTCGTCCAAATATCTTGCCATAGCTTTAGACATCGACCTAGGTATTTTTTTCTAGACTTCATAAAAAAGCATATATGTTTTTCCTGTAATATCTAGTAGAAGAACTAATTTGTATGTCTAACAGATGGACAAGACTTGGATAACTTCTGCTCGAAGATTCTCCGCTGCATATGTCGAGGGGGTTGAAAACTTCATGAACTTTATCAGAGCTGAGTACGGTGGTCCGAAATCATATGTGCTCTGCCCATGTAGCAGTTGTATGAATTCAGTTACAAGACCCCAGTCAACTGTGCAAAATCATCTACACTTGTATGGGATGTCGGTCACATATACTAGGTGGGTTCATCATGGTGAAGCTGTGAACGTCAATGTTATTGACTACGTGGAAGCAGCAGATCACCATCTTGATCTGCCTGATGCTCAGGTGGAAGAGGAGGAGGAGGCGGTGGTGGCGGAGCCACTGAGTTTGACCAACATTGAAACAATGCTACGAAATGCTGTGCATTCCGTGAACTTTCACCTGCAGAAGAAAAACGGTGGGCCCGCATATTGGAACAATGCAAAGTTGCTGTCACCCCAGGAAATAAGCTGTCAGTATTCTCAGCTATGGTCACCTTTCTTCAGGTGAAGACATCTGAGCGGATGACCAACAAATCATTCGATGCGATGTTGGCTGCTTTCCGCGAATCTTTCCCAGATGCGTCTAAGCTGCCACACACCTACAGTAAAATGAAGAATTTCCTTCGTGCAGTTGGAATTGGATATGATATGATCCATGTTTGTAAGAATAATTGTGTTCTGTTTCGGAAGGATTATGCCAACTTAAGTGAATGCCCGAAATGCAAATCATCAAGATGGAAAGATGGCGATACTGTGAAGAGGATTCCTCATAATGTTCTGAGACATTTTCCAATTACACCAAGATTGCAGAGGTTGTTTCATGATGCTGAAACAAGAGAGGATGTACTGTGGCATTCTAGGAACCAGGAGTACAGAGATCAAAATGTAATGAGCCATCCATCTCATGGCAGTGAGTGGAAAAGCTTCAATGATAAACACAAAGAGTTTGCTGCTGACCCGAGAAACATTAGACTTGGCTTAGCTTCAGATGGATTTAACCCATTTGGCCACCAGAGCGCCACATATAGCATGTGGCCAGTGCTTGTTATCCTTTACAACATGCCTCCAAATGTCTGCACCAAAGAATCAAACTACATGATGGCCTTGCTCATCCCAGGTCCAAAAAGTCCTGGAAATGATTTTGATTTGTTCATGGAGCCTCTTGTGGAGGAACTTCAATAGCTATGGAAGGGTGTTCTCACTCGAGACCTATATAGCAGCCCACCAGCTGATTTCTTTCTGCGTGCTGTTATAATTTGGTGCATCCATGATTATCCGGCTTTGGGCACTATGTCAGGGCGAACGACACATGGTTACAATGCATGTGTTCGCTGTGACAGGAATCCGCTGTCATACGCAATACTTAGAAAGATCTGTTACATTGGACACCACTGTTTCCTTGCCAAGGACAAGCCGCATCCTAGAAAATACCGAAGACATGTGTTCAATGCAAAGCATGAAAACTGTGATGCGCCAAAGAGGCTCACCGCCGATGAGTTGCAAGTGGAATTAGAGAAGGTCAGGCATATTACACCAGGAAACCATCCTGGTAATGGTAGCGGGAAAAGGAAGCGTGGCAGGGTAGAAGAGAGATTATTGTTTACTCGCAGGTCCACTTTGTGGGACTTGGAGTATTGGAAAGATTTGGATCTGCGGCTTAATCTTTATGTGATGCACATCGAGAAAAATATATGTGACAGCATTATCGGCACACTTCTTAATATTGAAGGCAAGACAAAAGATACCTTAAAATCTAGGATTGATTTGACACACCTGGGTATCAGAAAGGATTTGCAGGTGCAAGATGAAGGTAAACCATGGGATATGGCATCAGCTGTGTACGTCTTGGACAAGGTAAAAAGAAAAGAATTCTGTGAGGTCCTGTCACGTGTGAGATTCCCACATGGATTTGCTTCCAAGCCTGAAAGGAGAGTCACTGCAGATGGAAACAAGGTACAAGGGTTGAAAACTCATGACTGCCACGTCCTACTTCAAAGGGTTTTACCTGTTATCCTTAGAGGATTGGGCCGCCCTGACTTATACAGAGCAGCTGCAGAGTTGGGACAATTCTTCAGGGAACTCTACAGTAGGAATATCAGGATAGATGCTTTGGAGCGTCTTAGAGGCAAGATACCAACTATCCTATGCGACCTTGAGAAGATATATCCTCCAGCCTTCTTTGATGTGATGGTGCATTTGGCTGTTCATCTACCTGATGAGGCACTACTTAGAGGTCCAGTACAGTATGGCTGGATGTACCCTATTGAAAGGCGGCTAGGCACTTTCAAGGCCTATGTTAGGAACAGAGCTAGACCCGAGGGTTCCATTGCAGAGGCCTACATTGCTACAGAAGCGTTGACATTCTGCTCAAAATACATTGAAACAGCTGATCAGCTTAGCAAAGAGGTGGGTGAAGACAATCTCGGGCTCAATGTTTTCGATTATTCTGTTCGAGTTACAGGGAAGAGTCGACAAGAGGACAAACCTAAAGATTTGGACAAAATGGTTTGGTATGTGTTGAATAACTGTCCTGAGATACTACCTTATATCAAGTAAGTGCAGTACTACAGCTTATACATCGTAATCTACTAAACTTGCAGCACATTCTTATATATTTAGATGTTTGACGCGATCACTATGTTGTGCAGCATCTACAAAGAGGAGTTACTGCCACAAAATCCAAGAAACATTGACAAACTGGTTATGGCAGGATTTGCGAAATGGTTCAAGAACCATGTAAGCTTTTGAAGTGCACTGTCAGTTTTTTAAATATATTGAGTACATAAGATGATCAGCTTGTCTATTTTCTAACCATAGGTTAAGAAGATGCTCGAGGATGCGCAGGCAGTTGATGATGCCCTTTACTCACTAGCAATGGGTCCTGATACTCGGGTAAGACATTATGAATCTTGCGTTGTTGGAGATGTGCGCTACAACACCCTTGCACGAGACGAAGGCAGGAAGACACAAAACAGTGCCATCATGAGCACGGATACGTATGACAAAGAGACAACTAAAATATATGCTAACAAAACAGACATTGTTCAGTTGCAGTATATGTCCAGTTTCGAGGATCATTGGTGTGTGGTTCTGTTGTGCTGTCGTTGGTATAACCTGTTTTCCAGGATCGCAGAACCCAGAGCTGATGATTATTTCAAATCCATCAATGTCAAGGCGGCGTACCAGATCAACGAGCCTTTTATTTTGGCAAATCAAGCAACATAGATATTTTTCTTGGAAGACACATTTGCACGTAGCGATGACTGGAGAGTATTGCAAAGGTTTGAGAAGAGGAATTCGTTTAATGAAGTTGCACAACAAGATGATGCTTACACTGCTCCTGATGTACAAGATAACACAGATGTTCCTAATATCTTTGAGAACCATCATGTCAATGACGCCGGTGAAAAGATTGCCTGTCGTGCTGTGAACATACAAGAGTTGATCAAGAAGAAGCCAATGTTCGAGGACGTTGAGGACGAAGAACAAGATGACACCATGGGGAATTATGATTCAGACTGATACACATGGCGAAGATGTTGACGCTACTGCTGTGGATGATGATTACATTGCTTTTGTCGTATTTGCCTGTCAGAAGATGTTTTTTTATCTACTATGTGAAATTGTGTTTGCTATGACAACTGAAACCTGATGAACATGTTGTTTAGTATTTTGCTGTGAGAACATCACTTGTTATGTATGCTGATTTGTGTTTGGTGATTGTATGACAACTAAAACATGATGACATTGTTGTTTAGTTGTACTCATATTTGGCTGTGAAACTTGAATTTGATGACATAGTTTGCTGTTGGACTGCAATTTGCTCGACGTCTTCGAATGAGAACAAAGCTGACTCGACAGGGCCTCTGCTATTTATTTATTTATTTATATGAGCAAAAGGGGATACCCCCTGATTTCCGTTAATAGAAATCATTAGATGTTCACAACACTACGCCCAGCCTGCTACATAGGTTTCATTCATTACTAGTTTCAGCAAAGTGCTCATGTCGTAGACACTAAATACATCACGAGTGCTACATACACTGCAAATAAAGAGACAATGATCCTACAGAGCACATCGATTTTTCCCATTATCTTCACAAGCTCTTTCATCTCCTCATTGCTGTCAAGGCCGTTCAGCAGCTGTTGCTTGGCCATGATTAGAGGAACTGCATCTTTAACCTTCTGCTCTGCATCTTCCTCTTCTGCCGTTCCTTCAGTTACTTGTCCAACACCCCAACCTGCTGGTATTGGGATTCCTCGGCTAACCAAATAATCAGCGTAGTTGCATTCCCCCACATCATCAACTTCCCAGAAATACAAATCACACGAATCTTCCCTTTTATGCACGAATCAAATTGGAAGATCATCAACCAAACTATTAAAAAAATCAGCAACTGGAAGCAACAGAACAACACTTAAACATATTATTACCCCATGATTCGGGCATTTGTAGAAGACTCGGCTAGGGTTGCAGATTGTGGTTGAGACGCGACGGATGACTCTGCGTGATTTGCAGCGGTGGCACCACACCAACGGCAGCGGATTGCGATGAGCAATCGGCTATGGTGCGCGTGCCGGCGAGGGTGTGATGAGACCCACAAGCGATGGTATGGGTGGCGACTTGGCGCATATCTGGCTGTTGCCTGCTGAAGAGCAGGTGGATGAGCAGCCAGCGGACATGGTTGCTGCGGCCAGAGCTTCTGATGCTAGGCAGAGTAAGTAGAGAAGAGGAGAAGCGAATGTTGGATATGTCAGTTTCATTACTTGCAGAGTAGCATAGCACCATATATAGTCATAGTCTAGGTTTGGATTCGAACCAGCTACAGGAGCACGTCTTTCTTTTTTCTAAAACTCGGCAACGTCTCTTTACTGGTACACTAGCTTGTTCTGTATGCCTTCCCAAGTCTTTGATTTTCTTTCCCTTTTTTGCAAGGAAGGAAGGAGGACAAAATTGAGAGTTCCTGGGACTCGAACCCAAGACCTCTTGGTTGAAAACCAAGGGTGCTAGTCACTTATGTGGCGAACGTTCCCTGTGAGGAGGACGGAAGACGAATGCATTTTCCTCGCAGTTTTCTTCCTATATATAAAAAAGTATGCTACTTGGTGTCCGCTTACTAAACAAATGATTGTGCCAACCTTGACCGTTGGATTGACATTCAACGTCTGTCGCGTTTCTTCAGTCTCTTCTTCCTCGAGCCGCCAAAGCCAAACCAGCGCCGGCGGGACCACCTGCTCCCGCCTCCCACGGCTGGCTGTGATCTTCCCCGGCTCCTGTTCCGAGGCCTCACCATCGTCCTTCGCCTTGGTTCGCTCACCGCGGCGCCGCCCTCCGGTGTTGTCAACATGGTCAACAACCGAGAGGAATAAGGAGATGACTGTACATGGTGAGGATGACAGTAGGGACCTAGCAGCGCGCGCAGTAATTTTGTTTTTTCGGGACGGAGAAGGGTATCAACTGGGTTGTGCGGGACCTGTGGCCCGTCTAGCCCAGGCTTTTATTTCATATGTTTAGCACATGACCAGCCGAGTTTGTTTTTTTCCTTTCTGAAAATGGCTAGCCAGCTATTTTGTTTTTTGCAGAATAACCAACGTAGGCCTACTTGCTTTTCTACGCCCTGCTGGGCCGGAAATCTTTCAAGACGAGGAGGGATGCATTTTGCCCAGAAAATGGGCTATAAGTAATAAGAAATGGGCTATAAGCAATAATAAATGGGCTGTAAAATGAAAAAAATACAGCAAACAGGCAATTAGTTCCAAAATACTATTTTCTTTCGGATTTTGATATTTTAAATTTCATTGTTTCTGTGCGGGTAAAATTTCATTAAATTTAAATTAAGGTATATGCTGTTTGGGACAGATTTGGAGGCTAACTTGTGGGTCTACTAGGTTGACGTGTACTTCGGCTTTGTCATCTTAGTCCACAAACGATTCTAGCAGCAGTGACCGTTGGATGTTAATCCAACGACCGTGCTGCTTCTTCAATATCTGATCTTCTTGCTCCAGCCGCCCAAACCAGCTTTGGTGGGACTGCCTGCTCCCGCCTCCCATGGCCGGCTGTGCTGCCGCACAGGTCGCACCACCCCACCCTACTTCATTGCTGGCTCCCGTGGCTAGGCCATTCCTCTACTCACCCACACCTCCTGTTATTTTCCGGCGACGGCAGCCGGACCAGTAAACCCTCGTACTCCCCACCGCGTGGGCAACCATTGCCGAGTCTTCCCCGGCTCCGTGTTTTTCCCTTCCTAGGCCTTGCTGTCGTCCACCGCCATGGTGCTCTCGGCGCGGCCTGGTCAACTTGGTCAATGAACGACATCCATCGGCCGTGGACTATACGCGCAAAATAATGATTCCTCCACCTGACAGCTGGGACCCACCGGAAGGGCCTTTGTATTTCGCAAAAAAAACGTTCCCCCCGCTGACATGTCGGATGCACCAGCTATATCTTCGCACGCAAGGAAGTGCCTCCTTATTACGCATAAAAAAATGAATACCCCCTGCTAGCTGGGACCCACCATAGTGGGAGGATGACTTGTGGGCCAACTAAGTTGACGGGGACAGAGGGCTTTGTCAACTTAGTCAATATGAACGATTCTAGCTCCAGTGACCGTACGATGTCCATCCAACGGCTGTAGTGCTTCTTCAACCTCTGGTCTTCTTGCTCCAGCCGCCCAAAGCAGCACCGGTCGTGCCGCATGCTCCTGCCTCCCGTGGCTGGCTGTGCTGCCGCGGAGGCCTCACCGCCCCCTACTATTCCCATCGCTGGCCAGGCCCTGCAGCGATGGCAACCTCACACCGCAGCCGAACCAGTGAACCCTCGTACTCCTCTCCGCGCGGGCTTCCACTGCCGCGTCTTCCCCGGCTCCGTGTCATCCCCTTCCTAGGCCTCGCCGTCGTCCACCGCCGTGGTGCTCTCCACGCGGCGTGGTCAACGTGGTCAAGGAACAACTTCCATCAGAAGAGTATTGTACATGGAGAGGCTGACAGCTGGGTCCATGGCCACAGCCCAGTTTTTTTGTGATTTGCCAAGTAAGTCGCTTTGTCAGGCCTTGGGCTGCAAATCTTTCAAGACGAGGAGAGCTTTCATTCGGCTGGCCGAGAAAATGGCCCATCAGTAATGAGAAATGGGCTGTACATTTTTAAAACACATCAAACCGGCAATTAGTTTCAAATATCTTTTTTTTTCATTTCAAGATTTGAAATTACATTAATTTTTATGCATGGAGAATTTGTTGGATTTTATATTGATATACATATATTTTTAAAATCAGTTTGAATGTGATTTGAAATTTCGGGATTAAAAATAGTTCGGACCGCACCGAAATATGCAAAATTTCATATAATTTTTTAACCGTGGCCACAATATGGGCTGTAATGCTAACAAAAGAACATGGGCTCAAAAAAAACCTTAAGAATTAGAAAATGGGCTGTAAATTATTAGAAATAATGGCAGATGGGTTGTATGGTGTTTTCCACAGATTTGAGGCTTTCCTAAAAAAAGGTTGACGCACAAGCAGTGACTGTTGGATGTCCATCCAACGGCCGTCGTGCTTCTTCAATCTATGCTCTTCTTGCTCCAGCCGCTCAAACAAGCGCCGGCGGGACTGCCTGCTCCCTCCTCCCCGCGGCCGGCTATGCTGCCGCGCAGGCCTCACTGCCCCACCGTACTCCCATCGCTGGCCTAGCCATCCCTCTACTCACCCACTCCTGCTGTTATTCTCCGGCGACGGCAGACGAACCAGTAAACCCTCGTACAGTCGTACTCCCCTCCGCGTGGGAAACAACTGCCGAGTCTTCCCTGCCTCCGTGTCGTTCCCTTCCTAGGCCTCACCGTCGTCCACCACCCTGGTGCTCTCGGCGCGGCCTTGTCAACATGGTCAACGACCGACATGCATCTGAAGTGGACTGTACGTGGAGAGGCCGACAGCTGGGTCCACGGCCGCACGCAAGGAAATGTCTCCTTATTACGCGCAAAATAATGATTCCTCCACCTGACAACAGGGACCCACTGAAAGGGCCTCTGTATTTCGCGAAAAAAAAGTTACCGCCGCTGACAGCTCGGACCCACCAGCTATATCTTCGCACGCAAGGAAGTGCCTCCTTATTACGCACAAAAAATGAATACTCCCCCTGTTAGCTGGGACACAGTATAGTGGAAGGCTGACTTGTGGGCCTACTAAGTTGACGGGGATGGAGGGCTTTGTCAACTTAGTCAATATGCACGATTCTAGCTCCAGTGACCGTACAATGTCCATCCAACGACCGTAGCGCGTCTTCAACCTCTGGTCTTCTTGCTCCAGCCACCCAAACTAGCGCCGGTCGTGCCTCGTGCTCCTGCCTCCCGTGGCCGGCTGCGATGCGGCGGAGGCCTCACCGCCCCCTAATACTCCCACCGCTAGCCAGGTGTAACACCCCCAGTGTCATGCTACAGTAATCTCCTGTTAATGGAGCCATGTCATCATGTTACTGTTGCTAATCTTCACTTGATCCAAATCACAATTCAAATTCAAATCCAATCTAAAGTCAAAATTCATATTTGCGAGACATGAAATCTAAAATGTTCATCATGTGGCAATTATTCTTTTGACAATATTGGCAGTGAACCTTTTTTCCAAAATGTCTAAGTGCCCTAAACTAGTTAAAACAGTGGCTAAAGCATTTGAATTAAATGCTTTTTAAGTTAAAAAATGCTAAGCTAATGTATTATAATGTTAAGCTTAATGTGGCAGTAGCCTAAGTTATACTCTTATGCTAAGTGTAAGTTTTATAAATTATAAAACTGTTTTGCTTTTTGAAAATAAAAGAAAGCAGAGAAGTTTTAAAAGAAAGCCAGAAACAAAAAAATGTGTGAAAAGGCCCACTGCCCCTGGGCCTAGCCCCCCCCCCCCGGCCCAGTCGGCCAGCCCATCCCGGCCGGCCCACCTCTCCCCGCTTAACCCCCCACGCCTCCTCGAACCCTAGCCCGATCCACCACCACACCCGCACGACCCCCACTCCTCCTCGTTCCCCACTCCCACTCCCTCACCCGATCCCGTCTGGATCGAGATCGGGGCAGCGAGCCCCGACCACCTCGCCGTCGCCCCTCGCCACCTCATCGACGCCCGCCTCTCCGTTTCCTCCCGCATGGCGCCCCCCGACCCTATGCCTGCCCTTGACGCCGTCGCCTCGCCGCTCGCCATTGTTGGACCTCGCCCGAAGCTACTCGACTCCGCCTCCCCGACGCCGCGACGCTGACGCCCCGTCCTCCTCCCCGCCGGCCTCCTCAACCCTCGCCGCCCCCTGCACCTTCCCGAGTCGCCCCGACCTCCCCTGTGAGCTCCCGCGGCTGCTCCCCCTCTCCCTTCCCTCGATTACTGCCGTAGGCCGTCGTCCACGCCGCCCATTCTTCTGACCGAAGCCGTAGTCGCCGTGCGCCCTCATCACGGTCGCCGCGGCGGTTGGCGCCCCCCCACGCGCCTGTGGTCCTACTTGTCGTGCACCGGCTATGCCCGGGATGTGCCCCGTGCGTGCGCCTGCCCCTGCCGGCGATGCTGCCCGCTGCCGGCCGCGCCTGCGGCCTTGCCCTGCTGCTCCTCGCCACCTACTGCCGCCCGCGGCCCTCCTCCATGCCGCGCCTCCCGCGCTTGCCCTAGCCGGCGCCTCGCCGTGCCTCGGCGGCCTTCACCCGCGCTCCTGGGTTTGTCCCTTCGGGCGCTCGCACCCAGCGCCCGCCCCGCTAAGGCCTCTGTGCCACTGTCGAACGGGCCCCACGCCAAAAAAAAGAGAATAGAAAAATGTATAAATAATAATTACTTACTTAATTAACTTAATTTAATTTAGGCTTAACTAGGTAACTAACCTAATGTGTCTATTACATACGGGCCCTGCTGCTAACTAAAAGATGTTAAAACTGAAATAACACATGTGACATTGACTTGCGGGACCTTCATGCTCTATTCACTCTGTTGACCAGTCTTTGTTGACTGGTTCAACTGGGCCACCTGACCCACCTGTCAGCCCCTGGTGCACTGCACCGGGTGCACCCAGCTCTTTTCTGTTTTTTTTCGAATTATTTATTTAATAATTTCAGAATATGGCTAAATCTTTGGAAATTAATATAAAATAAACCGTAGGCCAGGTGAAAATACTTTGTACATGAAAGTTGCTTAGAATGACGAGACGAATCTGGATACGCGGTCCGCTCATCCACCACACGTCCCAAGCATAGCGAACCTGCAACCGTCCCCCTCTGATTCGTCTGTCCGAAAATGCCAAACTTTCGGAAAACATTCCCTGTTGACTTCCCCCTTCACCGGTATCGTGTAGCACCGCGTTAGAACACGTCTAGCTCTGCCTGTAGTCCTGTTATGCACTTGCTTGTTATGTATTTACTGTTTCTCCCCCCTCTTCTCTTCGGTAGACCCCGATACTGTTGCTGATGCCGCTGTGTTCAACTACGTCGACGACGACCCCTTCTTCTTGTCTGAGCAACCAGGCAAGCCCCCCTTTGATCATCCCGATATCGCCCATTCCATTCTCTCATGCTTGCATTAGATTTTGCTACTGTTATTGTTTGCTCCTATTCTGATGCATAGCCTGCTTTTGTATCTGCTGTTGTACATTACCTGCTTATCCTAAACTGCTTAGTATAGGTTGGTTAGTGATCCATCAGTGACCCCCCACTTGTCCTTGTTGCCCCTGCTTCATCATCGACGACTCGATCTACGTGATCGACGACTAGAGCCCGACACCTCACATCACATCACGCCCCTTTTGTTGCTCGACTTTGCAAAACTACTATCGAGTGCCGAGGGTGATCCCTCATAACGCACTCCTGATGATAATTCTGTAGTGTAGCTATTCGGTCGTGGTCATCGAGGGTGATTTCCTCTTACACCATTCCCGATACGGCTCTATCGTGCAACCCCTCAAGTGTGAACCTCGAGGGTGGATCCTCTTATGTTCACCTTGATGATTACATCGAGTGGAATTCACCGGGGGTGATTCCTCGGGTCTTCCCCTTGATGTTTGGACACACAGATACTTGGACTTTACCACTCTTACTTGGAAAGACGGGTCGACCCTGAGGGGTACCCGCGCGAGCTTAATTGCGAGTGATGTGGAGTCGGGCGGACCTGGAAGGTGCCTGTGAGATAATTACGAGGCGTGGCCTGGCATTCCTAGCCCTTGTCGCAAGTCCTCGAGACGGGGCAACGGGGTCACATCTTTCGGGAGTCTCTGCTTGTTACCGCGCGTTCCTAATCCACTACGATTTGGATATTTGATCCAAGGGGCCTCTGGCCTGATAGCACTAACCATCACGTGGGCATAGTATGGGCGTTCTGCGTCGTATGCATCAGCCGAAGCTTAATAGACGTCAGCGACTGAGCGGCGCGCGCCGGGTTGGACTGCGTAAGCGCCTGCCTTGTTGAAGGAGGTAGCTAGGTCTGCTCACCGGCCGCATACGCAACGTGCAGGAGTTCCCGGGGAGATGGCCCATGACCCATGGGGGCATAAGTTTAGTCCGGCGTGCTGGCCTCTCTATTAAGCCTAGGTCGGGTTGCGGCGTATTGTTTGGCCGAGTCCGGGCATGACCCAGGAAAGTGTGTCCGGCCGGAGTTAATCGAGCGTGGTGGGTAAGTTGGTGCACCCCTGCAGGGAAGAAAACATCTATCGATAGCCTGTCCTACGGTAACGGACACTTGGAGTTGTATCCCGATCGATACAACTAGAACTGGATACTTGTGATGAGAACTGGATGGTGATGAGAATTGGATTGTGATGATAACTGGATAGTATGGCTCTGGCATTGCTTTCTCGCAGGGAGTCGAGAAAGGATCTCTGGCCGAGGTTGATAACACTACTACTACTACTTTACTTTAAGCTACTCTACTCCCTCCTGTTGCTGCAAGATGATGGTTTCCAGAAGATGCTAGTCTTCGATAGGCTAGGCTTTCCCCTTCTCTTCTGGCATTCTGCAGTCCAGTCCACAGATACAGCCCTTTTCATTGATACCGATGCATATATAGTGTAGATCCTTGCTTGCGAGTACTTTGGATGAGTACTCACGGTTGCTTTGCTCCCCCTTTTCCCCCTTTCTTCTTCTTTCCAGTTGATGCAACCAGATGTCGGAGCCCAGGAGCTAGATGCCACCACCGATGTCTACTACTACGTGGAGACCGTCGACGACCAGGAGTAGTTAGGAGGCTCCCAGGCAGGAGGCCTTGCCTTTTCGATCGTTGTTGCTTTTGTGCTAGCCTTCTTAAGGCAAACTTGTCTAACTCATGTCTGTACTTAGATATTGTTACTTCCGCTGACTCTTGTGTTTTCGAGCTTATGTATTCGAGCCCTCGAGGCCCCTGGCTTGTAATATAAAGCTTGTATTATTTTAACTTGTGTCTAGAGTTGTGTTGTGATATCTTCCCGTGAGTCCTTGATCTTGATCATACACATTTGCGTGTATGATTAGTGTACGATTGAATCGAGGGCGTCACAAGTTGGTATCAGAGCCGACTGCCTCTAGGAAGCCCCCTTTCCAACTCTTTGGCCGAAGTTGAG
>NC_053028.1:153299642-153556719 GCF_003073215.2 Triticum urartu | reverse complement strand
GTTCCGTAGTCGGACCTTGATTGTATTTGGATGATGTAATGCTTTATTCATGTAATTGTGTGAAGTGGCGATTGTAAGCCAACTATGTATCTTTTTTCCCCTTATGTATTACATGGGTTGTGTGAAGATTTCCTCACTTGCGACATTGCTTTCAATGCGGTTATGCCTCTAAGTCGTGCTTCGACACGTGGGAGATATAGCCGCATCGAGGGCGTTACAAGTTGGTAATCAGAGCCTTCCCCGACCTTAGGAGCCCCCACTGCTTGATCGTTATTAGCAGCCGTTGTTGAGTCTAGAAAAAAGTTTTGAGTCATTTAGGATTTATATATATCAGAGAGTTAGGAATTCTTTTTACTCCCCAGTCCCTTCATCGCTCTGGTAAGGTATCATGACGTAGAGTTTTGACTCTTCTCTTCTCAAATTTCACAAAAAAAATTAGGATCACGCTGGTATCTTGGAATCGTTCCGATCGATTTGTGACGAGAACATTGTTCTTGGTGCCTCCTGTCATTTAGGGGTTGTGGCAGTGTCCCGGGGAGTTGAGATCCGAGGTGTTGTCATCACAATTTTATCGTTGCAGTTCTGGAATACCTGAGTTTAGTTTCGCCGACATCGAAAATCTCTTTTATGCAGTTGTTGGTGTGAAAACCTCGACGCCACCCAGTACTGGGGCGGGAGTTCGGGAGTATTGCCATAACTTGTATAACGGATGCTTTTCGAAGGTTGAGGTAGACGATTTCCGAAGGTTTCTTGGTTATGTGTTAAAGGATGGATACAGCTGGATGTAGGATTTGCTAGTTTTGGGTGAGATATTATGCTTCCCCTGTATCCCCAACACCTGATTCCATAACCGGAAAGGTTCGGGAGTTTCATAGGTGGGAATTCAAGTAGCTCGTAGGATATCTTTCCGACAGATGTATGATTTGAAATTGGGGTTCGACGTCTAGTGGTCCGCCTATTCACGGTCGGTTTTACAGTGGTCTCATTGTGTCTTAAAGAGTCCTTGGCTATGCCGACCCGGGGACGCTTCGTATGTCATGTGCACTGCCTTGTACATGATGGTGCTGTACGATCGAGCCCATGTAGGCCCCACCACGAAAACTTCGGACGAAATATCTATCATATGTTTGTTCTGGCTTATTCTGCAAGCCAATCCTTTGTTTTGTTTTTCAGTTGTGGTATTCGAGTTGCTTCAAAGTCGAATGTTGATTCCATACCTTTTCCTAAGCGTTGTTCTCATACCCCGATGTGAATACTAATCCTTCTTGATCATCGAGATTGTCTTGTCAATCCTTTTTCACCGGCGTGTTTCTCTTCAAGTGGATCCGATCTTTTCAACATCCGCAAGATCAAGTATCAGTTCTCCTCAACGGTGTTTGTTTCATCCGTCCCCAAGTTGCCTTTGTTTTTCCCGCCCACCCACCCCTTTTCTTCAAGAAATCCGATGTATTAATCAAGTATCCATTATTCGTGTGAAGTCTCTCCATTCTTTTCCTTCAATATTCTTATCCGGTGATTCTCAGGAAGATTCAAGTTCATCGTTCTTCGTTCTTTTTCTTCTCCGGTGGATTCAAGTCAAGTTTTGTTGATCATACCTTTTTCCTTGTTTCAATGCTTTCTCATGCCGGTGCACTTCATTATCATTCCACTTCTCGCTATTTATTATTCCGGAGTGCTAAAGATATCTCGAAGATTCGTGTTTCCACTCTACATTCGTTCAAGCTCTTTCGAGGATGTTCCCTCATTCAAGTCATTTAATTCAACCGGTTCAACTTATCTTTTAAATCATTTCAACGGTGTTTCTTTTGAGTGGGCCCTAACCCACAGGTCTATTCCCAGGATCTTACCTGACTCTTCTTATTTCCTGGAGATATCCTCAAATTTCTTGTCAAAGTTTGACGTAAGAATGAATTATCATCAGTCAAATGTATTTCTCCAAGATCTTTCAAATTCTTTTCATCGTTGGCTCAACCTCTTCATTTTGATTCTTCCGGAGTGTCTAAATAATTCTTGGTGGTGTTTCTCGTCGTCATTCTCAACATTTGAAGACCGAAGAAGAGTTTTCCTCCATATCTTATCCGTTCTCTCAGAGACTCGAGGTGCTAGCTTGTTACCATCCTCTCATAATTGTTTTGATCGTGAGTATTCTTTTCACCTATCCGGAGCAATTCAAGAGTCTTCTCAGTTTGTTATCCGGAGTCCATCAATTCAGGTTTATTCATTCTCAGCTGTCAGTTATCATTCTCCTATTTTACCGGTCCTTCGTTCTAGTGATCTTTAATCGGCTCGTGATCTCTCCATTCTCATGGATCTAAATCCCCTCAAGTATCTTCTTTTGTTCTCTTATTCTTCCCGGCGTTTCTTCATGTTTTATTCGTTATTTTTCAATTCTTACGGTGGTTTGCTCAAGATTCTCTTCCATGGGTATCATATTAATTCATTCATTGTTTCATCCTACCGGTGGTTCGTTGAAGATCTTCTCAAGTTTATGTTATATCTCTCTTAATATTTTCTACGAGAATAAGTAATATGTCAAATCCGTTGATTGTCATCAATTTAATTGGTGAAGGATAAGCATAATGTAATTCTTATTCTTGTTTCATCGAGTTTATTCAATTCCTGTTTTCCGGAGTGGTTCATCATACTTATTCTTGGTTTCAAGTGCTCATCTTTCTTTCCCGGAGTTCCAAGCTCTCGCAATTATGTAATCACGGAGATCTATCAAAAATCTTTACAAGGATTCACCTTGTGTTTTCAACTTCTTTTTCCTTCCGTTTGATCATCCTTTTGTTTAACGGAATTTTTCATGGAGGCTCTACATGATGGTTCACCAAGGATTTAATTCCTTCTCGAAGTGTTCATCGAGATTCTTTTCAGAGGAGCTCAAGTATTCTTTATCTTGCATTTTAAAGTGCAATTCTTTCAACCGTATCATTCGAGGTGGTATCACGTCATTCTTGATAATTTGAGTTCATGTCTCATGATTCACATGTTGTTAAGAATGAGGTATTTTAAATCCATCAATCTCTTCTTTGGAGTTATCTTGGGTTATTTTTCACCTAAAACTTTCCCTAAGGTTTGTTGCTACTAATGGTGATAATATATGATCCAAGTTCTTCATCTATCCTCCCGGTGAAATACTTTCTCGTCTCCTTGTTCATTCCAATCCAATTCTTTTTCCGTGAGTGGCAGGCTATCACCTCATAATTTGAGATGTATTCCATAAGACCATATCAAGTGTATTCTTTTCGTTGTTGGTGTTCCAACAACTCCGTTCGACCCTTCTCCTAAAGATGCCTTTTCAAACTCCTTGTGACAGAAGTTGGCATTTTCTTCTCCATTCTTTATTTTAATCATCTATCTTCTATTACTCTCTCCCGGAGGAATTGTGTTGCTGCTCTCTTCAAACCTTCTTCTTGTCCTTATCATGCTTATCCTCTTAACCGGAGTGTTGTGCCCCTTTGCTCAATCTCTTTCATTTTATCAAGTCTTTCATCTCTTTTCATCCGAAGTGCTGTCCGAACTTGTAATTCCTTATTCCGCTTCCCTACCGGAGTGCTTTCAACTTCATTTATCTCCGTTGTATTCTTTTCTTGATATGGCTTAACCTTTTCAAGGTTCTTTGGTTTCACTCGTTTGTCAAAGGAGCAACTTAGTTTTACCTCTTCTCTTTCTCTTCAGTTTTCCCTCCGGTGCCATTCTAGATCTCGGGATGAGATCCTCTTGTAGTGGTGGAGTGTTGTGACGCCCCAAGACCGGAGCTTCAGATGCCTTCCAGGGTTTCCGGGTTTCGTCGTGTGATTTATTTGGTTCATTGCATTCATCATTGCATCATGTGCATTGCATCATGTCATCATGCCATCATCTCATAAATCTTCTGCATCTCAACTAAATAAATTGTGTGGATCTTCGATCCATTTAAATTGAGGGAAGAGTGACTTCTCTTTATAACATATCCTCCCAATATTAGGGAGCTATATTAAATATCCCATTAACTTGGAATCACCCATCACACAATTGCATTACTCTTCAACTCTTCTTCTATCCGACTTAACTTCATATATTTTTTCCTTGTCATCTCTCTCTCAAGCCATACCCATGCATCATCCCTCCCACTTCCTTCGTTTTTCATGTCTTTGCAAGCGACCTTATTCCTCCTCCATTAATGTTCATCTTTTCCCTATAAATCTTGCCTTTTTCCTACACCCTCTCTGTCAGATTTCATCCCATTCGAAGTTGTTTTTGTCATGTTCAAAAATGATTGAAGTTTGAAAATAATTCAAACTCTAATTATTTTTCTACCTTCTAAAAATGCCAGAGCAATTTATTCAAACCCTACATAAATCCAGGGTTCCAGATATATTTTAATATATCTCATATTCCTAACCAAAAAACCCCTGGATTTTCCCCTTTGTCGGTTGTTTATTTATATAAACATTAGTTTAAGAAAGGGAGGATTTTGGAAAGGAGAGGGAGCTCAGCCCAGCCGCGCAGCCCAGTTGCACCGAGGCCCAGCCGCCCCAGCTATTCCTAACCCTAGGCTAGCGAGGCCCAGCCGCAGTCCCCCCTCTCCTCTCGATCCTTCTCCTCCTCGTTCCCTTCCACCGCCGCCACACATGCATCGCTCAGCAGAGGAGAGACCCACACCCCGATCCCTATCTCCCTTGATCTGTCTCGCACGCTCGCCGCCTCTCCTTCCCCTGCGACCAGCACCATGCCTCTGCTGTTGATGCCTTGCTCGGATCCTCGTCACCTCCCCGCCATGGCGCTCGCGCCGACGACCTCGCAGGTCATTGCCTCGCACCATCTTCGTCCTCCCAGAGCCCCAGAGCCCGTTCCCCACCTCTGCCTTCGTCGTCGTTAGCCGGTGCAGCAGCTCCGCCGTAGTTCCGCCCCGACCTCCGCAGCCAGGCGCCTCTGCCTCTCCTCTACTCCCGGCCAGCAGCACCGAGCCCCTCCGTGTTGTGGCGTCCTCGTCGTCCTCAAATAGCAGCAGCTCCAGCCTCCACCCGGTCCTCCTCGAGCTCCTCGGCTCCCTCCACCGGAGCCGGCCAACTCCGACTACCTCCTTTGCCTCGCACCCAGGGACGAGCGCGTGTGGTCGTTGACCATGCTCGGGTCTGCCTCTACCCGTCCAGCGCGCGTGGCCGAGCTGCCCTGCCTCGATGTACGACTACGTGATGACGCACCAAGTTCCGTTTCAAATGTTCAATTACATTCAATGAGGATTTCGACAAGTACCACGACGCTCAGAGTCCTCGGATCCGTCTAGTTCCACTATGAGATGTACAACTACCGTCGACCTCAAAGACCTCGGATTCACCAAGTTCCCACAATGACAAGTGTGACCCTTCGGATGTGCCAAGGTCGTCTACACAATAATGCCAAGTACCACTAATGTCGGCAAGACCCGCAAGTTGGACCCCGAACGATCGATGTCTCGTGGACCGTATACCACTACCATCGCTCCGAAGACGTTGGAGTCATCAAGTACCTCTCCGAATGAACATGTACCACTACCGTCGCCGAGATCGCGAGAACTTCTACTGTCGACCCTAGAGCGTGCGAGAACGACTACTTCCACTACCTCCATCACGAGATCTGTCCCGCTTGCACGCTTCGAAGGTATAACCTCGAGACGACGTCCGTGAACGAATGCTTGCGATGTTTGAGATGCTCGTGTTTGCACCGTGTCCAAATTTGTCACTCGTTTTCCTTGTCGCCAACTTGTGGGACACCCGGAATCCGGGAGCACCCCACCATCTTTTGCACGCATCCACGCACTTCTCCTTTGCATCGGTATCTCAATCGAGTTACCGGAACCGGGACGTTGCCATGGCACCATTTCGTTATCGTTGTCGTGGCACCCCTTTTCATTTCTGCCACGATGACAAATGCTTCTTAATATGCTCTTATCAACTTAACATAAAAATTGCATAAACTTGTTCATGTCATCCGCATCATGATAACAACAATTAAAATGTTTAAATTGTTGTTGCAATAAATTACTAAGGCATATGGGGATTTACCGGAAATGTTGTTCGGTGCTTCCGGACTCATTTAAACTTGACTAGATAGGTAGTTTTACTTTGCTTCACCCTCTTGCCATGTTTTAACAACATTTAATATTGTTGGGTACATAAACGAGATCGAACTAAATAACTTGAATGTGGTGTTTCGTCAATATGCAACGGAGTTGCATATTGAGCTCCACTTAATTTGTAGGATGGTTTGTGCACTTTGCTTTGCCGTGCATATTTAAACCGGACATGCATCATGCTTGATTGTGCATCATGCCTTGTTTATGTGGTGGTTGTTTACTATGTTGTTTGCTTCTTTCCGGCGTTGCTTCTTCGGGTTGTTTCCGGTAACGTCATGTTGTGAGGATTCGTTCGACTACGTCCGTATGTCTTCTTCATGGACTCGTTCTTCTTCCTTGCGGGATCTCAGGCAAGATGACCATACCCTCGAAATCACTTCTATCTTTGCTTGCTAGATGCTCGCTCTTTTGCTATGCCTATGCTGCGATACCTACCACTTGCTTATCATGCCTCCTATATTGTTGAACCAAGCCTCTAACCCACCTTGTCCTAGCAAACCATTGTTTGGATATGTTACCGCTTTGCTCAGCCCCTGTTATAGCGTTGTTAGTTGCAGGTGAAGATTGAAGTTTGTTCCTCGTTGGAACATGGAGATGTTGTTCCTTGCTTGGAACATGTTTACTTGTTGGGATATCACAATATATCTTATTTAATTAATGCATCTATATACTTGGTAAAGGGTGGAAGGCTCGGCCTTATGCCTGGTGTTTTGTTCCACTCTTGCCGCCCTAGTTTCCGTCATATCAGTGTTATGTTCCCGGATTTTGCGTTCCTTACACGGTTGGGTAATAATGGGAACCCCTTGACAGTTCGCCATGAGTAAAACTCTTCCAGCAATGCCCAACATTGGTTTTACCATTCGCCACCTAGCCTTTTCTTTTCCCTTGAGGGTCGTGCGCCCAAGGGTTATCATTATTTTAAATCCCCGGGCCAGTGCTCCTCTGAGTGTTGGTCCAACTTGTCAGCCGCCGGTGGCCACCAGGGGCAACTCTGGGCTGGCCTACCGGAAGTTTGGACAATCCGGTGTGCCCTGAGAAAGAGATATGTGCAGCTCCTATCGGGATTTGTCGGCACATTCGGGCGGTGTTGCTGGTTTAGTTTTACCTGGTCGAAATGTCTTGTAACCGGGATTCCGAGTCTGATCGGGTCTTCCCGCTAGAAGGAATATCCTTCGTTGACCGTGAGAGCTTGTGATGGGCTAAGTTGGGTCACCCCTGCAGGGATTTGAACTTTCGAAAGCCGTGCCCGCAGTTATGGGCAGATGGGAATTTGTTAACATCCGGTTGTAGAAAACCTGAAGTTGACCTTAATTAAAATGCATCAACCGCGTGTGTAACCGTGATGGTCTATTTCCGGCGGAGTCCGGGAAGTGAACACGGTGTTGGAGTTATGCTTGACGTAGGTTGCTCTAGGATCACTTCTTGATCATAGTTTCTCGATCATGCTTTGCCTTCTCTTCTCGTTCTCATTTGCGCATGTTAGCCACCATATATGCTAGTCGCTTGCTGCAGCTCCACCTCATACCTTTATCTTACCCATAAGCTTAAATAGTCTTGATCGCGAGGGTGCGAGATTGCTGAGGCCCCGTGGCTCACAGATACTTCCAAAACCAGCTTGCAGGTGCCGATGAGTCCATGCAGATGACGCAACCAAGCTCAGGAGGAGCTCGATGAAGATCTTGTCCTTTGTGTTATTTCGTTCTAGTTGATCAGTAGTGGAGCCTAGTTGGGGTCGATCGGGGACCTTGTCGCTTTTGGGGTTCTTCTTTTATTTTGGTTCCGTAGTCGGACCTTGATTGTATTTGGATGATGTAATGCTTTATTCATGTAATTGTGTGAAGTGGCGATTGTAAGCCAACTATGTATCTTTTTTCCCTTATGTATTACATGGGTTGTGTGAAGATTTCCTCACTTGCGACATTGCTTTCAATGCGGTTATGCCTCTAAGTCGTGCTTCGACACGTGGGAGATATAGCCGCATCGAGGGCGTTACAATAGATCAAGATGCTTGATAAGTTTTTTCAATGAGTACATACCTTGACAAATTTTTGAAGTAGTTCAAAATGGAACAGTCAAAAAAGGAGTTCTTGCTTGTATTGCAGGGTGTGAAATTGAGTAAGACTCAAAGCCCGACCATGACAGAAGATAGAAAGAGAATGAAAGTCATCCCCTATGCCTCAGCCATAGGTTCTATAAAGTATGCCATGCTGTGTACCAGATCTATTGTATACCCTACACTGAGTTTGGCAAGGGAGTATAATAGTGATCTAGGAGTAGATCACTGGACAGCGGTCAAAATTATCCTTAGTGGAATAAGGATATGTTTCTCGATTATGGAGGTGACAAAAGGTTCATCGTAAAGGGTTACATCGATGCAAGTTTTGACACTGATCTAGATGACTCTAAGTCTCAATATGGATACATATTGAAAGTGGGAGCAATTAGCTAGATTAGCTCCGTGTAGAGCATTGTTGACATAGAAATTTGCAAAATACATACGGATCGGAATATGGCAGACCCATTGACTAAACTTCTCTCACAAGCAAAACATGATCATAGCTTAGTACTCTTTAGGTGTTAATCACATGGCGATGTGAACTAAGATTACTGACTCTAGTAAACCCTTTGAGGGTTGGTCACATGGCGAGGTGAACTATGGGTGTTAATCACATGGTGATGTGAACTATTGGTGTTAAATCACATGGCGATGTGAACTAGATTATTGACTCTAGTGCAAGTGGGTGACTGAAGGAAATATGCCCTAGAGGCAATAATAAAGTTATTATTTACTAGCACATATGCCTGTGCGTTGCAACGGGAGAGATTTTTTTACGAGAAGCATCGGGAGAGATAATTGATTTGTCCATCAAAACGTTCTCCACAACAGTGGCGCGACAGAGCGCAGAGCTGTGGTGTTCTCGTGGGTCATGTTTGGTCCACGAGATTTTTATAGTAGTGAGGTTGGTCCGCATGGCGGTCACTACCCAACTCATGCCTTCTTTTTCCTTCAGCTCCACCTCCTTGTCGAGGTTCTGGTGACCTCCAGATTTTTTTTAAAACATCCGAGCATTTTTTTGGAAAAAGTATTAATTTCTGCAAAAAAGCAAAATAACTCAAAATAGGAAGATGTTTTTAAATTCACAAACATTTTTTGAAAACAGGACCATTTTTAAGGCGGAGAAACAGACATTTTTCAAATTGTGAACAATTTTTCAAAATGGAACTTGTTTTAAACATTCAAAACGATTTTGAAAAATGTGTTTTTATCAAGAACATTATTTTGAATTTGTGAACTTCAATAAAAATAATATTGTTCGAATTTCTATTATTTCTAAAATGACATTTATTTTCAAATATCAAAAATAAATTTGTTTTTTAAATGCGAATATTTTTTGAATTTCAACAAAAATTTGAACGAAAATAAAAATTTAAAGCTCCAAGTATTTTTGAAAATGGGAATTTTTTTTGAAATTCTAAGATTTAAAGAAAATTATTAAAAACAAAATTTGGGAAAATTTAAAAATAAATTTATGGAAAAGGAAAATATAACTTGGAAGGGACAATTAAAAAAACAGTAATGGGCCGGGCCAACATTAGGCGACAGATCGGAAGATCCAACTATATGTCGCTCTGCACGACAAATAAGGTCCCACGCAGCATGCTCAGGATATAAATGTGTGGGTTTCCTGGGCCTTAGTGCGTGCGGCCCATGTACGAAATCTTTTCTAGCAGGTGTACCACAAAAATTTAATACCACCTCGGATATAAAAAATATATTTTCGGTGTTGAACGGATGAAAAATTTGATGAAACACACCTTGCATTATTAGTAGGTATAGATTTCCTTATTTCATGATAAATGTTTATTATTCATACTAGAATTGTATTAACTGGAAATTTAGTACATGTGTGAATACATAGAGAAAACAAAGTGTCCCTAGTATGCCTCTACTTGACTAGCTCGTTTATCAAAGATGGTTATGTTTCCTTACCATAGACATGTGTTGTCATTTGATGAACGGGATCACATCATTAGGAGAATGATTTGATGGACAAGACCCATTCGTTAGCTTAGCATTATGATCATTACAGTTTTATTGCTACTACTTTCTTCATGACTTATACATGTTCCTTAGACTATGAGATTATGCAACTCCCAAATACCGGAGGAACACCTCGTGTGCTATCAAACGTCACAACGTAACTGGGTGATTATAAAGATGCTCTACAGGTGTCTTCGATGGTGTTTGTTGAGTTGGCATAGATCAAGATTAAGATTTTTCACTCCGTGTATCGGAGAGGTATCTCTGGGCCCTCTCGGTAATGCACATCACTATAAGAGTTGCAAGCATTGTGACTAATGAGTTAGTTGCGGGATGATGCATTACGGAACGAGTAAAGAGACTTGCTGGTAATGATATTGAACTAGGTATGACGATACCGACGATCGAATCTCGGGCAAGTAACATACCGATGACAAAGGGAACAACGTATGTTGTTATGCGGTTGGACCGATAAAGATCTTCATAGAATATGTAGGAGCCAATATGAGCATCTAGGTTCCGCTATTGGTTATTGACTGGAGATGTGTCTCGGTCATGTCTACATAGTTCTTGAACCCGTAGGGTCCGCACGCTTAACGTTCGATGATGATTTGTATTATGAGTTATGTGATTTGATGACCGAAGTTTGTTCGGAGTCCCGGATGAGATCGGGGACATGACGAGGTGTCTCGAAATGGTCGAGAGGTAAAGATTGATATATTGGAAGGCTATATTCGGACATCGGAAAAGGTTCCGAGTGATTCGGGTATTTTTCGGAGTAGCAGAGAGTTACATGAATTCGCCGGGAGAAGTATTGGGCCTTATTGGGCCATACGGGAATAGAGGAGGCAGGACAAAGGGAAGGAGGCACGCGCCCCCATGGGTCCGAATTGGACTAGGGGAAAGGGGGCGGTTCCTCCCCTTGCCCTTTCCTACTCCCTCTCTCTTTCCCTCTTTCTTCTCTCTTACTCCGGAAAGGAAAAGGGGAATCCTACTAGGACCTGGGAGTCCTAGTAGGAATCTCCACACTTGGCGCACCCCCTCTAGGGCTGGCCTCCTCCTCCTCCCTCCTTTATATACATGGGTAGGGGACACCTCAAAGGCACAACAGACAATCTCCTAGCCGTGTGCGGTGCCCCCCTCCACAGTTACACAACTCGGTCATATCGTCGTAGTGCTTACGCAAAGCCCTACGCCGGTAACTTCATCATCACCGTCGCCACGCTGTCGTGCTGACGAAGCTCTCCCTCAACACTCTGCTGGATCGTAAGTTCATGGGACATCACCGAGCTGAACATGTGTAGATCGCGGAGGTGCCATACTTTCGGTACTAGGATCGGTCGGATCATGAAGACGTACGACTACATCAACCGCATTGTCATAACGCTTCTTCTTACGGTCTACGAGGGTACGTGGACAACACTCTCCCCTCTCGTTTCTATGCATCACCATGATCATGCGTGTGCGTAGGATTTTTTTTGAAATTACTATGTTCCCCAATAGTGGCATCCGAGCCAGTTCTATGCATAGATGTTATATGCACGAGTAGAACACAAGTGAGTTGTGGGCGATAATTGTCATACTGCTTACTGTCGGTGTCAAAACCGGCGGATCTCGAGTAGGAGGTCCCGAACTGTGCGTCTAGGGTTGATGGTAACAGGAGACGGGGGACACGATGTTTACCCAGGTTCGGGCCCTCTCTATGGAGGTAATACCCTACTTTTGATTGATCTTGATGAATATGAGTATTACAAGAGTAGATCTACCACGAGATCATATGTTGTGGTCTAAATCCTGAGGGTGTGATGAATAATGTCCTAATCTATCGACTTGCCTGGCCTTAGCTTATATAATGCACCAGAGGCCTAGGATAACAAGAGTCCTAGCTGAATACGTTGGGGGAGAGGAGCTTGTCTTGATCACCAAGTCTTGTGGAATACTACTTGTATGCGTCATGGGCTGCCCGAAGTGGCCCATGAGTGAACCGCCATGGGGGTCCTCGGCCCGATCCACCTAGCCGAGAGACGATGTGGTGAGTACCCCCTAGTCTAGGACACCGTCAGTAGCCCCCTGAATCGGTCTTCAAGTTGGGGACGCTCCTCGATCCTTCCAAACTGTTCTTCATCTTCGGTCGTCAGTCTTGAAAACTGGTTCAACAAATCTTCCATCTTCGATCTTGAGGATCGCTGAAGTAAATCCGAAGAGTTTACACGTCGGGTATCCGAGGAACCCCTTTAAGTTTCCGGCCTATATCAATGCCTTGTTATTTTTATGCCACACCTCGGGTTTGAAGTTGTTCCCGGGCAGTGTCCTCTTGCGTCCGAACTCTAACTCTGGACTGTATTCGAGGTATCTTTTGCAGCCGAGCACCAATGCTGGACCACTTCCGAGCTCCAACGCCAGTATGTATCCGAGCTCCAACGCCGGACTATGTCCAAGCTCCAACGCCGGACTATATCCGAGGTGTCATAGATCACCTTGGTTCAAAAAAGTTGAAGGAGTTTAGCTGAGCTTAATGCCGGAAATGCCCTCTATGGAGCCAGCCACTGGCGCCCGAGCTTTAAGCCGGACTGCTTCCGAGGTGGTGCACCACCCCGACTGCGGGCCGATTTTTTGTCAATATTTTTGATTGGTGCAATTTATTCTTTGCCGAGATATATAGCCAGTAGCCCTCAAGGTATGTGTCGGTCTAAAGCCCGAGATGCACCTGAAGGATGACATAAGATCGCTGATCCCAGTAGCCCCTGAGACTCAGGTTGATTCGCAAAATCAGCCTGAGGATCAACTCCTAGCTCGGCAGAATACTTCGGGACACAAAAGGCGGTGTGCAAGGTCCTCGAGACTCCGGTTGGGTGCGGCCGACCAACTTGACAATCATAATCTCCTCGAAAACTATATTGCACTTCAATTTTATGCACTAGATTGCCAATGCAGTAGCCCCCGAGACACTGGTCGGGTGGCAACACCAGATTAGGGGATCGATGTGCCACTTTAATATTAGTAAATAATGAGAACAAAGCCCAGAAGCCCCCGAGCCTTAATGTGGGCACATGTGGCCAAATTAAGGATCGATATCCATTTGACAGAAAATTTTGTTGTGTTTAACACACAGTTCTCGGAAAGAGAATAAAAGATCTCATAAAGGAGATAGAGCTAACGAAAGCTGAGCTCGCCAAGTTCGGCCTTAAGGGGTTTAAGAGATAGGAAATCAATGCCAATAGGGAACTATGAGAGCGTTATGTCAGCCGCTCGGTTGTCTCAAAGAGACTGTGCCATTGACTCCTTAAAAGATTGACTATGGAAAAATTTATTTTTGCTCACAATTTATGTGTAATGATTCTATGTACCCAAGTACTTAACATCATTAATGCTCGGATCCGCATTGTACAAAACTTTGTTGACCGACCATTGGCTTCAACCTCCTTGGCTAGTAGCCAGGGAGTGTTTGTCCCACTTTTTAAAGCCTTTATGAGGGCAAAGATTTGTGGCAAACGAGGCAATCCGGCCATATGGTTTTATAAACAAAGGTATGCGGAGAGATGTGTTATATGAAGAAACATCTTCCAAAGAAAATAGGTCCGCTATCGATTCCTTTCTTTGGGTTGCCATGCCGACCATGGTCATGAAACTTCACCTTCGGTCAATGCGGGAGAAAAATATTGAGGATTTAGTTTGGGGAAAGTTCCCAAACTATGTGGTCTTTAGCGAACCTAAATTTTTGCTTCCGTCGTTACCGACCAATTATATCCGTTAAGATGGCTAGCTTTTGGCTTCACCCAGTCTGAGGTACTAACTCGGATGACCCGGTAGTAACAATCACAGAGGGGCTCCCTTTATTGTCTAGCCGAACAATCGGGAACGTATGGAAAAGCACAGGAGCCAGGCAACCCAGCTTGGCCAAAATCTTAAGTCAAATTGATGCATATTTATGGCTTTATGAAGATGATTACGGAAGGCAGCCCTCGTATGTTAAATACGAATGCCTATGATATGTTTATTTTGACTCCGTTGCAACCAGTTATCAGTTGAAAGTGGCCCATTGTCGGCTTCCACCCCCTTGTAGATGCCACACAGGGTGTTTCCGTAATAAAAAAACAACCCTTAGCCGACATCTCGGTGCCCGAAGGCGGTTGTGTTAGCGGAAACGAGGCAATCAGATATGCGGGCTTTGTAACTTTCACTTAGTCATAGGAGCTTTAAACTGGGGAAGCTAGCTATGAGCCCCCAGTTAGTGTTTGGCGACAGCCGAGGTCAAGCCGTAAACACTTCGGCCAATGTTATGAACGGCCCGTCATTTAACACGGGGTGACCTCTATCGATCTTATAGTTTAACACAGTCATCGGATCGCTGACCAGTTTGTGCTTATTGTGACCGTCAGTTTTCGGCTTTCTCCACCGAGGCGCTTAACCATGCAAGCTGGAAGCACAATCGCAGTGGTTCTCCCTTTGCACACCTAGCTGAACAAAGCGGAACGTAGGAGGCAAGCACAGGAGCCGGCCAACCCAACTATTGACCGAAGACACAATTCGAAACCGATGCATATATAGCAATATCCGAGAATGTTTATGCCGAATCTCTAAAGGTGTCCGGCGTTGCACTGCGAGACTAATGCTGGAAACACACAAATAGTTTAAAAGTGCCATAGGCTCGAAAAGCCAAAAAAACTTATTGAAAAGTTTAATGTCCGAATTAGATCAAGTGTTCGGTGCCAATCCAAAAAATGGTCTTAGAAAAAGAAAATTGTGCTTCTGTCGTGCTTTAACATGACACATCCTATCTCAAGACTTAAAGTAGGTCATCCTACGGCTTCAACCTCCTATCCCAAAGGCGGAGTACTTCTTGTTAGGCCAGTTTAGCAAACTAAACTCTAGCGGATTTGAGAGAGAAATTAGGCTCCCCGGCTATTGACCGCACACTCGCGTCGAAAAAAGGAGTGATAGAAAAAGACTTTTCAACCACTAAGAAGAAAACACTTATTATAAAACGGCTCATGTAAATTTTAAGAGCCCCGAACTGACTTGGGTAAAAGAATTTTATGTATAACGATTGTATGTACCGAAGTACTTATATCAGATCTGTGTTCACCCGAACTTTAAACACGTCTTAACCGACCATCGGCTTCTCCCTCTTCGGTCAAGGGCCGAAAAGTGTTATGTACTCCACCTGTCGAGAATATCGACGGTGTTTCCGATAACCAGGCAATCATGCCATAAGGCTATAACAGACAAAGCGCGCTCAGGGAACTTATGCTATATTACTGAGGAAGTGTAAGAAGCATCTTCAAAGAAAATAGTACCCCCACCGATACCTTTCTTCGGTTGCTCATTGTTACTATGAGACTTGTGCAATAGATTTTTTGTAGTCATGAGTTTCGTTGTGTGCCGACCATGATTGAAAACAATTAGAGCGCTAGCTTTCGGCTTCACTCAGTCTGAGGTTCGAGCTCGGATGACCCGATTGTGACAATCACAGAGGTGCTCCCTTTACTCCCTAGCCGAACAATCGGGAACGTAGGGGTAAACACAGGAGCAAGGCAACCCATCTTGCAGAACACTTAAGTCAACATGATGCATATTGTGGCATAATACACGAACAGGGAACGAAGCCGTACAAGTATAATCATATGCAAGAGGAAAAGCTTCATAAAGGAAGCCCCCAAGTAAACGGGGTATTTGAATTTGTGTGTCGTAAACAAAGTTTTGACAAGGAAGTTTTTCACAGACTACTTTTTGCCAAAAAAGTATAATGCTTTGGTCGAACCGAACAAAATTTAAAATTGAAAATTCTGAGCATAAAAATGACTTAGCTGAAAATTCCGATTGGGACAGCGACGTCAGCTTGCCGAAGTGACCGCATGACGCGGTCGAAGTCGAACACCTACACACATAAAATAGTGCAGTCCAAAAAGGATAATTGCTTTTTTCAAAAATAATTTATTTAAAGAGAAGTGGCCTGGCGCCGAAGGCAATGTCGATGCAGGATGTCGGCGTGACGCGGTGAAGCCGTGGCAAAGCTTGAATTCACAGGCCGTTCCGAGTTCCGGATGTGGCATTCGCCAAACTGTATACGGAAACTGACCGAACCACCACGCGATTGTCGTTAATACGGCCACCATTTGATAGACCTGTGTACAGATGATGAAACAAATCAGAGTAATAATTCCTTGAAAAAAATAAATCCAAGCAAAAAAAATACTAGGATTAATAGCACCTAGTTTATTTGTTGTAGCAATCTAACGAAAGGTTACTCCCAAAATTGGTACTCGATCTGCACACCCATTGCCTGATGGGCGATAAAGCGACGACATGGCGATGTTGGCAAAGGTGGGCTCGCCGAGGCAAAGCCCCCGGTCCAGCTAACGCGACGAAGCTGGTCGGCTGGTGACGCCGAAGTCACCGGAGTATTTTTATGAAGAAATAGCAAAGTCCCCGGTCCAGCCGAGGTGTCGAAGCCTCCATGTCAGCCGATGAGCCGAAGCTGGTCGGCTGTTGACGCCGAAGTCACTGGAGTAGGTTGATGAAGAAATAGCAAAGTCCCCGGTCTAGCCGAGATGAGGGAGCGGGTCGGTAAGGAGATGTTGCAACTGCCATGTCAGCCGAGGTGTTGAAGTAGTTCGGCGTGATGGACATCGGCATGAAGAAGCAACAGTGCGGCCATGCCGACGCTGGTCATAACTTGTGACGCGGTCAATGCCGGATTGATGAAGTGACCGAGCGGCGATGTCGGCGTGCCTGACCCGTGCAATCCGTGGGGTGATGGTGTTGGTGATGATTTATCCTTCACGATGCCGAACTCTTGTTTGGCTTGCCGAGCTGATGATCCGATAAGGTTAGGCTCGGCTCGATGAAGCGACGATCTGTCTAGCGCAGGTCGGCAGACGTGGAGCAATGTTATCGGACTGGTTTGACACCAGCGCGATGGTGAAGAGTGCCTCAGAGAAGGCTTAAAAATTTATGGGCACGTGTTAAGAACAACGCACAATACCCTAGAAGAAAATTCCTTTAAGAAGGTCGTCCAATATCACGTTCATAAAGAAACATGAATTTTGGTCGGATCCGTATTCGCGCAGAAAATAGATCCAAAAAATGATGCACTAATTGGAAGTTTCCCGGAGTTTGGACGGTCGGATCAAGCTGAAATTTTGAGAGGTGGTAGACATAGGAATTCCGCAGCCGATCAACTATTGGATCTTCCAAAGGACGTCCGAGCTAGGTGATGGAGACCACGCCCTAAAATCGCCCAGATTCCCGTCCAGATTTGACAGGGCTCCGGTATATCGTAGATTGCCGGAGATTCCTCCATCGGAACTTGACGAAATTTTGCATAGTTGTTGTAGACTTAATTCCGCAAAGTTCTACCAAAGCAATCATCAAAACGATGCTCGAGGAGGTGGTGGCAGCGGATACAAGTTCGCTATTCGGAAAAACAGTGTGGTCGCCCGAGGGCAATGTTGACATTGAGCCCCCGAGCTCCAAGGATGATTTCTCCATGATCATGATAGGGATCGGAGTTGATGTTGATGGAGGCCCGCGTCCGAATATGATGATCGGAGGCAGGGCACAATCCTCGATCAAGCCAAGGTGACCAGTCGAGCCGGCGATGAAGATGCTGACGTCGCAGTTGATCTACGGACGAGCCACTGACCCTTTGTCGATCACACAGCAGAACTCTCAATGAAAGCACCATTGTCGGTGTCAAAACCAGCGGATCTCGGATAGGGGGTCCCGAACTATGCGTCTAGGGTTGATGGTAACAAGAGACGGGGGACACGATGTTTACCCAGGTTCGGGCCCTCTCTATGGAGGTAATACCCTACTTCCTACTTGATTGATATTGATGAATATGAGTGTTACAAGAGTAGATCTACCACGAGATCATATGTTGTGGTCCAAAACCTGAGGGTATGATGAATAATGTCCTAATCTATCAACTAGCCTGGCTTAGCTAATATAATGCACCAGAGGCCTAGGATAACAAGAGTCCTAGCCGAATACGTTGGGGGAGAGGAGTCCTTGTCTTGATCACCAAGTCTTGTGGAATACAGCTTGTATGCGGCATGGGCTGCCCGAAGTGGCCCATGAGTGAACCGCCATGGGGGTCCTCAGCCCGATCCACCTGCCCGGGAGACGATGTGGTGAGTACCCCCTAGTCCAGGACACCGCCACTTACCATCATGTCATACTTTGATTCGGCGGTATTATTGGATGAAGCGGCCCGGACCGACATTACGCGTACGCTTAAGCGAGACTGGTTCTACCGACGTGCTTCACACATAGGTGGCTGGCGGGTGTCAGTTTCTCCAATTTTAGTTGAATTGAGTGTGGCTACGCCCGGTCCTTGTTGAAGGTTAAAACAACACATACTTGGCGAAAAATCGTTGTGGTTTTGATGCGTAGGTAAGAACGGTTCTTGCTCAGCCCGTAGCAGCCACGTAAAACTTGCAACAACAAAGTAGAGGACGTCTAACTTGTTTTTGTAGGGCATGTTGTGATATGATATGGTCAAGACATGATGAGATATAAATTGTTGTATGAGATTATCATGTTTTTGAAATTATCGGCAACTGGCAGGAGCCTTATGGTTGTCTCTTTATTGCATAAGATACAAGGCGATGTAATTGCTTTACTGTATCGCTATGCGATAGCAATAGTTGGCGAGACGACCATATGACGACACGTTGATAGAGATCAAGATGATAGAGATCATGTTGTCATGTCGGTGACGATAGAAATCATGACGGTACTTTGGAGATGGAGATCAAAGGCACAAGATAATCATGGCCATATTATGTCACATATTTTGATTGCATGTGATGTTCATCTTTTATACATCTTATTTTGCTTAGTTCGGCGGTAGCTTTATAAGATGATCCCTTACTAAAATTTCAAGGTATAAGTGTTCTCCCTGAGTATGCACCGTTGCGACAGTTCTTCGTACTGAGACACCACGTGATGATCGGGTGCGATAAACTCTACGTTCACATACAACGGGTGCAAGCCAGTTTTGCATTCGCAGAAAACTCGGGTTAAACTTGACGAGCCTAGCATATGTAGATATGGCCTTGGAACACTGGACACCGAAAGGTCGAGCGTGAATCATATAGTAGATATGATCAACATAGTGATGTTCATCATTGAAAACTACTCCATCTCACGTGATGATCGGACATGGTTTAGTTGATATGGATCACATGATCATTTAGATGACTAGAGGGATGTCTATCTAAGTGGGAGTTCTTAAGTAATATGATTAATTGAAATTTAATTTATCACGAACTTAGTCTTGATAGTATTTGCACAACTATGTTGTAGATCAATAGCTCGCGATGTAGCTCCCCGTTTATTTTGATATGTTCCTAGAGAAAAATAAGTTGAAAGATGATAGTAGCAATGATGCAGACTTGGTCCGTGATCTGAGGACTATCCACATTGCTGCACAGAAAAATTATGTCCTTGATGCACCACTAGGTGACAGACCTATTGCAGGAGCGGATGCAGACGTTATGAACGTTTGACAAAGCTCGGTATGATGACTACTTGATAGTTTAAGTGCACCATGCTTTACGGCTTAGAACTGGGACTCCAAAAATGTTTTGAATTCCATGGAGCATATAAGATGTTCCAAGAGTTGAAATTAGTATTTCATACTCATGCCCGTGTCAAGATGTATAAGACCTCTGACAGTACTTTGCCTACAAGATGGAGGAGAATAGCTCAACCAGTGAGCATGTGCTCAGATTGTCTGGGTACTACAATTGCTTGAATCAAGTGGGAGTTAATCTTCAAGACAAGATAGTAATTGACAAAGTTCTCTAGTCACTATCACCAAGTTACTAGAACTTCATGATGAACTATAATATACAAGGGATGACGAAAGTAATTCCCGAGCTCTTCACGATGCTGAAATCGGCGAAGGTAGAAATCAGGAAAGAGCATCGAATGTTGATGGTTTACAAGACAACTAGTTTCAAGAAAAGGGCAAAGGAACAGAAAGGGAACTTCAAGAAAGCCAAAGCTAGACTCAAGCCTGAAACTGAGTGCTTCTACTACAAAGGAATGGTCACTGGAAGTGGAACTGCCCCTAGATACTTGGCGGATAAGAAGGATGGCAAAGTGAACAAAGGTATATTTGATATACATGTTATTGATGTGTACTTTACTATTGTTTATAGCAACCCCTCGGTATTTGATACTAGTTCAGTTGCTAAGAGTAGTAACTCGAAACAAGAGTTGCAAAATAAACAGAGACTAGTTAAGGGTGTGGTGACGATGTGTGTTGGAAATGATTCCAAGGATGGTAAGATCACCATCGCACACTCCCTTTACCTTCTGGATTAGTGTTGAACCTAAAATAAATGTTATTTGGTGTTTGCGTTGAGCATAATATGATTGGATCATGTTTATTGCAATACAATTATTCATTTAAGTCAAAGAATAATTGTTATTCTGTTTACATGAATAAAACCCTCTGTGGTCATACACCCAAGGTGAATGGTTTATTGAATCTCGATCGTAGTGATACACATATTCATAGTATTGATGCCAAAAGATGCAAAGTTGATAATGATAGTGTAACATATTTGTGGCACTGCCGTTTAGGTCATATTGGTGTAAAGCGCATGAAGAAACTCCATGCTGATGGGCTTTTGGAATCACTTGATTATGAATCACTTGATACTTGTGAACCATGCCTCATGGACAAGATGACTAAGACTCCGTTCTCCGGAACAATGGAGCGAGCAACTAACTTATTGGAAATAATACATACTGACGTATGCGATCCTATGAGTGTTGAGGCTCGCGGAAGGTATCATTATTTTCTAACCTTCACATAGGATTTGAGCAGATATGGGTATATCTACTTAATCAAACATAAGTCTGAAACATTTGAAAAGTTCAAAGAATTTCAGAGTGAACTGGAAAATCATCGTAACAAGAAAATAAAGTTTCTACGATCTGATCGTGGAGACGACTATTTGAGTTACGTGTTTGGTATTCATTTGTAACAATGTGGAATAGTTTTGCAACTCACGCCACCTGGATCACCACAGCATAATGGTGTGTCCGAACGTCATAACCGTACTTTATTAGATATGGTGCGATCTATGATGTCTCTTACCGATTTACCACTATCGTTTTGGGGTTATGCATTAGAGACAGCTGCATTCATGTTAAATAGGGCACCATCTAAATCTGTTGAGACGACACCTTATGAACTGTGGTTTGGCAAGAAACCCAAGTTGTCGTTTCTTAAAGTTTGACGCTGTGATGCTTATGTGAAAAAGCTTCAACCTAATAAGCTCGAACCCAGCTCGGAGAAATGTGTCTTCATAGGATACCCAAAAAGACTGTTGGGTACACCTTCTATAATAGATCCGAAGGCAAGATCTTTGTTGCTAAGAATTGATCCTTTTTGGAGAAGGAGTTTCTCTCGAAAGAAGTGAGTGGGAGGAAGGTAGAACTTGATGAGGTAACTGTACCTTCTCCCGAATTGGAAAGTATTTCTTCACTGAAATCAGTTCAAGTGATGCTTACACCAATTAGTGAGGAAGTTAATGATGATGATCATGAAGCTTCAGATCAAGTTAATACCGAACCTCGTAGGTCAACCAGAGTATGTTCCGCACCAGAGTGGTACCGTAATCCTATTCTGGAGTTCATGTTACTTGACCATGACGAACCTACGAACTATGAGGAAGCGATGATGAGCCCAGATTCCGCGAAATGGCTTGAGGCCATGAAATCTGAGATGGGATCCATGTATGATAACAAAATGTGGACTTTGGTTGACTTGCCCGATGATCGGCAAGCCATAGAAAATAAATGGATCTTCAAGAGGAAGACGGACGCTGATAGTAGTGTTACTATCTACAAAGCTAGACTTGTCGAAAAAGGTTTTTTGACAAAGTTCAAGGTGTTGACTACGATGAGATTTTCACACTCATAGCGATGCTTATGTCTGTCCGAATCATGTTAGCAAATTGCCACATTTTATGAAATCTGGCAAATGGATGTCAAAACTACATTCCTTAATGGATTTCTTAAAGAAGAGTTGTATATGATGCAACCAGAAGGTTTTGTCGATCCTAAAGGTGCTAACAAAATGTGCACTCTCCAGCGATCCATCCATGGACTGGTGCAAAGCATCTCAGAGTTGGAATATACGCTTTGATGAGTTGATCAAAGCATATAGTTTTATACAGACTTGCGGTGAAGCCTATATTTACAAGAAAGTGAGTGGGAGCACTACAGACTTTCTGATAAGTATATGTGAATGACATATTGTCGATCAGAAATGATGTAGAATTTTCTGGAAAGCATAAAAGAGTGTTTGAAAGGAGTTTTTCAAAGAAAGACCTCGATGAAGCTGCTTACATATTGAGCATCAAGATCTATAGAGATAGATCAAGATGCTTGATAAGTTTTTTCAATGAGTACATACCTTGACAAATTTTTGAAGTAGTTCAAAGTGGAACAGTCAAAGAAGGAGTTCTTGCCTATCTTGCAGGGTGTGAAATTGAGTATGTGAAATTGAGTAAGACTCAAAGCCCGACCATGACAGAAGATAGAAAGAGAATGAAAGTCATTCCCTATGCCTCAACCATAGGTTCTATAAAGTATGACATGCTGTGTACCAGATCTATTGTAAACCCTACACTGAGTTTTGCAAGGGAGTACAATAGTGATCTAGGAGCAGTTCACTGGACAGCGGTCAAATTATCCTTAGTGGAATAAGGATATGTTTCTCGATTATGGAGGTGACAAAAGGTTCGTCGTAAAGGGTTACCTCGATGCAAGTTTTGACACTGATCCAGATGACTCTAAGTCTCAATCTGGATACATATTGAAAGTGGGAGCAATTAGCTAGTGTAGCTGTGTGCAGAGCATTGTTGACATAGAAATTTGCAAAATACATACGAATCTGAATATGGCAGACCCGTTGACTAAACTTCTCTCACAAGCAAAACATGATCACACCTTAGTACTCTTTGGATGTTAATTACATGGCGATGTGAACTAAGATTACTGACTCTAGTAAACCCTTTGAGTGTTGGTCACATGGCAATGTGAACTATGGGTGTTAATCACATGGTGATGTGAACTATTGGTGTTAAATCACATGGCGGTGTGGACTAGATTATTGACTCTAGTGCAAGTGGGAGACTAAAGGAAATATGCCCTAGAGGCAATAATGAAGTTATTATTTATTTCCTTATTTCATGATAAATGTTTTTTATTCATGCTAGAATTGTATTAACCGGAAACTTAGTACATGTGTGAATACATAGACAAAACAAAGTGTCCCTAGTATGCCTCTACTTGACTAGCTCGTTTATTAAAGATGGTTATGTTTCCTAACCATAGACATGTGTTGTCATTTGATGAACGGGATCACATCATTAGGAGAATGATGTGATGGACAAGACCCATTTGTTAGCTTAGCATTATGATCGTTACAGTTTCATTGCTACTGCTTTCTTCATGACTTATACATGTTCCTCAGACTATGAGATTATGCAACTCCCGAATACCGGAGGAACACCTCGTGTGCTATCAAACGTCACAACGTAACTGGGTGATTATAAAGATGCTTAACGTTCGATGACGATTTGTATTATGAGTTATGTGATTTGATGACCGAAGTTTGTTCAGAGTCCTGGATGAGACCGGGGACATGACGAGGAGTCTTGAAATGGTCAAGAGGTAAAGATCGATATATTGGAAGGCTATATTCGGACATCGGAAAGGTTCCGAGTGATACGGGTATTTTTCGGAGTACCGGAGAGTTACGGGAATTCGCCGGGAGAAGTATTGGGCCTTATTGGGCCATACGGGAATAGAGGAGGCAGGCCAAAGGGAAGGAGGCCCGTGCCCCCCCATGGGTCCGAATTGGACTAGGGGAAATGGGGGGCGCCCCCTTGCCCTTTCCTACTCCCTCTCTCTTTCCCTCTTTCTTCTCTCCTACTCCGGAAAGGAAAAGGGGAATCCTACTACGACTTGGGAGTCCTAGTAGGACTCCCCACACTTGGCGCGCCCCCTCTAGGGCCGGCCTCCTCCTCCTCCCTCCTTTATATACGTGGGCAGGGGACACCTCAAAGGCACAACAGACAATCTCTTAGCCGTGTGCGGTGCCCCCCACCACAGTTACACAACTCGGTCATATCGCCCTAGTGCTTAGGCGAAGCCCTACGCCAGTAACTTCATCATCACCGTCACCATGCCGTCGTGCTGACGAAGCTCTCCCTCAACACTCTACTGGATCATGAGTTCGTGGGACGTCTCCGAGCCGAACGTGTGCAGATCGCGGAGGTGCCGTACTTTCGGTACTAGGATCGGTCGGATCGTGAAGACGTATGACTACATCAACCGCGTTGTCATAATGCTTCCGCTGACGGTCTACGAGGGCACGTGGACAACACTGTCCCCTCTCATTGCTATGGATCACCATGATTTTCGTGTGCGTATGAATTTTTTTGAAATTACTACATTCCCCAACAATGATGACATATATGCTATAAATAATAATGTTAACCATGAAACTTGTCATCATGATTTTAATTTTCAATTGGATTATGCCTCACATGACCATTATGTTATTGAGTTTTCTCTCACTATTCCCAATGAGAAGAATTTTGCTTATGTGGAGAGTAGTAAAATTTCTATGCTTGTAGATCATGAAAAGAATGTTTTATGTGATGGTTATATTGTTAAATCCATTCATGATGCTACTGAAAATTATTATGAGGGAGGAATACATGCTTGTAGGGAGTGTAGTAATATCAAGCTTTCTCTCTATGTGCTTAAAGTTTTGAAGTTATACTTGTTTTGACTTCCTATGCTAGTTGATTCTTGTTCCTATAAATTATGTGCTCACAAAATCCCTAGGCATAGGAAGTGGGTTAGATTTAAATGTGCTAGTCATATTCTTCATGATGCTCTCTTTATGTTTCAATTCTAATCTTTTATGTGAGCATCATTGAAATCATCATGCCTAGCTAAAAGGCATTAAAGAAAAGCGCTTGTTGGGAGACAACCCAATATTTACCTTTACTGTTTTTGTGTGTTTACATGATTAAGATACTGTAGTAATCATGTTTTATAGCTTTTGTTTCAATAAAGTGCCAAGTAAGACCATTGGGAAGACTTGGTTCAGAATCTGTTTCTTGAGGACATCACACAGTGTCTGATGCCCTTTGAGACTTTTGTACATTCCTCTCTCAAGCAATGTCTTCAACCTGGCATTCTCATCAGCAATAGTAGTGGTATCCTCAGCAGAGGGGTTAGTTACCACATCAATAGTTGAAGATATTGCAACAGTAGCAGCAGTAGAACATTCAGCAACAGAGACAGCATTATCAAGCTCAAGACATTTTAAACATGGTGGTTCAAATCCTTCCTGAGCGGAACTGATTGTTGAGCGCGAAGTGACTCGTTCTCCTTTTGAAGATCTTCATGAGCCGATCTCAAGTTCTCAAGCTCTTGCTTCCTTTGAAGATAATCATAGGAGAGCTTTTCATGAGTAGTTGAGAGCGTTTCATGACGACTTTCAAGTTCCTCGTACTTAACATGAAGATTTTTATATCTTCAATTAAGGACTGAGTTCAGGTCATTTCCACATCCAACAGGCCATCGCTTTTGTCTAGCAGCTTTTGAATATGTTCCATAGCATTTTGTTGTTCAGTTGCAATTTTAGCAAGTGTTTTGGATCTAGGTTTAGATTCACATTCAGAATCATCTTCACTTGATGTTTGAAAGTAAGCATCGCGCGAGTTTACCTTGGCACCACGTGCCATGAAGCAGTAGGTGGGAGCAGAGTCATCTTCATCATTAGCATCAACGTTGGTGACGGGGCCATTGTCTTCAGTGTTGAAGATGGACTTGGCGACATAAGCTGAAGCTAGAGCCAGGCTTGCCACGCCTGAATCAGATTCCTCTTCAGACTCCACCTCAGCCTCCTCAGAAGCAGACTCCTCCTCTGAATCCATCTCCTTGCCAAAAAATGCATGAGCCTGTCTAGATGAGCTCTTCTTGTGTGATGAAGACTTCGATGAAGACTTGGAAGAAGATCTTAAGGATTTCTTCTTCTTCTTGTCATCTGAATCATATTCCTTGCTCTTCTTCTTCTTCTTGGTCTCATTGTCCCACTGTGGACATTCAGAGATGTAGTGACCAAGTTTCTTGCATTTGTGACAGGTTCTCTTCTTATGATGATGAGTGGAAGCCTCATCATTTCTAGAGCTGGATCTTGAAGACTTTCTGAAGCCTTTCTTCTTGGTGAACTTTTGGAACTTCTTCACAAGCATAGCAAGTTCCTTTCCAATGTCTTCAGGATCCTCAGAACTGTAGTCAGATTCTTCTTCAGATGAGGAAACAACCTTTGCCTTCAAAGCGCGAGTTCGGCCATAGTTGGGACCATAGATATCTCTTTTCTCAGATAACTGGAACTCATGTGTGTTGAGCTCTCAAGTATGTCAGACGGATCGAGAATCTTGAAGTCAGGGCGTTCTTGAATCATCAGGGCCAGGGTGTCGAATGAGCTATCAAGTGATCTCAGAAGCTTCTTGATGATTTCAGGCTTGGTGATCTTAGTGGCTCCTAGTGCACGAAGCTCATTCGTGATATCAGTGAGGCGATCAAACGTGAGCTGGACATTCTCATTGTCGTTTCTCTTGAAGCGGTTGAAGAGGTTGCGAAGAACATCAATCCTCGAGTCTCTCTGGGTTGAGATGCCTTCGTTGACCTTGGATAGCCAGTCCCAGACTAGCTTCGCAGTTTCCAGAGCACTCACACGGCCATACTGTCCTTTGGTCAGATGACCATAGATGATGTTCTTGCCTGTCGAGTCCAGTTGAATGAACCTCTTAACATCAGCAGCGGTGACACCTTCACCGACCTTGGGAACGTCGTTCTTGACGACATACCAGGGGTCGACGTCAATGGCTTCAAGATGCATACACATCTTATTCTTCCAGTAGGGGTAATCAGTGCCATCGAAGACAGGGCACGCAGCGGAGACCTTGATTATCCCTGCAGTTGACATAGCTAAAACTCCAGGTGGTTAAACCGAATCACACAGAACAAGGGAGCACCTTGCTCTGATACCAATTGAAAGTGCTAGTTATCGACTAGAGGGGGGTGAATAGGCGATTTTTATGAAAGTCTTCAAAACACAGGGGATTTGAAGACAAACAGTAGTAATGAACCTATTGATATGCAGCAAAAGGTAGACTACACTAGACAAGCCATAGTCAAGTAAGCAATGATGTAGAGGCACGAAGACTATCAGAAGCTAGGTAGTATGGATCAGGATGTAAGATAGTATGAAGCCAAACAGCAAACAGTCTTCACACAATGAAGCCAATCAGATCATACAAGCAGGCAATGACTTCACGATGACAAACTATAAAGTAAAGAGATGGGAAGGATAGAACCAGTAGCTTGGAGAGGACAAGGATTTGGTAGACCAGTTCCAGTTGCTGTGACAACTATACGTCTGGTTAGGGAGGCTGAGATTCAAATCAGAAGACCGCATCTTCAACTTACTCCCCATGAGCTAAGAACACACAGTCCTCGCCCAATCACTCTGGTAAGTCTTCAAGGTAGACTTCCAAACCTTCACAGACTTCATTCACTGGCAATCCACAATGGCTCTTGGATTCTTAGAACGTGACGCCTAACCGGCTGGAGGATTCACAGTCCTCAAGTGTAATAAGTCTTCAAGTCACGTGGACAGAAAGACTTCAGTGATGCCTAACACTCTTTGGCTCTGGGTGTTTTGGGCTTTGTCCTCGCAAGGATCTCTCTCTCAAATTCTTTGGAGGTGGGTTGCTCTCAAATGACAAAAGCCGTGCACTAACTCTGAGCAGCCGCCAATTTATGGTGTAGGGGGTGGGCTATTTCTAGCCAGCAGGCAACCCGACCTGATTTGTTCGAAATGACCATGGGTCACTAAGGAACTAACACGTGTCCAACGGTCAGATTTCAAACACATGCAGCAGCTTGACTTGGGCTACAAGTAAAGTTGACTCATCCAGCTCTATATAAGATTTGCTCTCATTGTCTTCACTCGAAGAGATAGGATTTGGTTGAGCATCACATCAGTCACTCTGACTTTGTTCACTTGGACCCCACTTAACAGTACTGTGGTTCCTATGACTCAATCAAAGAAGAAAAGGAAACTACGAAACAACTATGTCTTTGTACTCCATAGTCTTCATGTGATGTCTTCTCATGTCATAATCTTCAGTGTGAATATCTTCACAGACCACCATTGTCTTCAATGTCTTCACACATTTTTGGGGGTCATCTCTGGTAGGTAAACCGAATCAATAAGGGACTACTACCTGTGTTATCCTGCATTTCTCACAAACACATTAGTCCCTCAACCAAGTTTGTCGTCAATACTCCAAAACCAGCTAGGGGTGGCACTATATCCACTTACAATACCGCGTGCTCGGGCGGAGAGTGCCAGCCCGAGAGCAAGTCATCGGGCGGGGCAGCGGGTCCGGGGCGGCGGCGGGTGATGATGACGAAGAGCCTGCCGCCTTTGAGGCCGCGGGGGATGCCGAGGGCGTAGCGGGCGCCAGGGACGCCGAGGGCGTCACGGTCAGGGAAGACGACTCGAGGGGGGGCATGGCCCCTGAGGCAGCCAAACGGGGAGGAACTCAACCCATGGCGTGGGGGCGCCATCAAAGCTGGGAGGCGGCCCAAGAGAAGCACACTGGCGGCCGTCACCGGGAGCGGGCAAGGCCGCAACAACCGAAGATATCTGCTGAAATGGAAAGACCATCTCATCAAAGTAAACGTGTCGGGAAGTGATCACTCGATGTGAGATAGGATCATAGCAGTGGTAGCCTTTGGTGTTGGGGGGATAGCCGAGAAAGATGCAGGCCAAGGACCTAGGTGCGAGCTTATGCGGAGTAGTGGAAGCGATACTAGGGTATCACAAGCAACCGAAGATGCGTAGCTCAGCGTAGGAGGGTGGCGTGCCGAACAAAAGGTTATGTGGTGCAAAATTCCCGCGAGTGCGACAGGGACGAAAGTTGATGAGTAGTGATGCAATGGCAAGCACGTCGGGCCAAAAACGTGGTGGCACATTGGCGTGAAAGAGAAGCGTGCGGAGGCAGTCATTAAGAGTGCGAAGCACGCGCTCAGGGCGACCATTCTGTTGCGAAGTGTATGGGCAAGTGAGACTAAAAAATGTGCCATGTGTGGCGAGAAGGTTGCGGAAGGCAAGATTATCAAACTCCTTCCCGTTGTCTGTTTGCAACGCATGGATGGGACGCCCAAACTGCATGGAGACATAAGAGTAGAAAGCGGTGAGAGTGGAAACAACATCCGACTTTCGCCGCAACGGGAAGGTCCACACATAGTGCGAAAAATCATCAGAAATAACAAGATAATAAAGATAGACCATGTTACTTGAAATAGGAGAGGTCCAAACATCACTATGAATTAACTCAAATGGGTATGATGCAACATGCGATGAAGTACTAAAAGGAAGACGAACATGTTTGCCGAGGCGACAAGCATGCCAAGTGTGATCGTCGATCTTATTACACATGAAGGAAAAACTCCGAAGAATATGACGAAGGGTGGCGGTGTTGGGATGTCCTAGACGAGCATGCCAAAGGTCCACTCCAGTGGAAAGCGCCGTGGGTGCAGCGACGGAGGAGGTGGATGAGTGGACTGGGTAGAGCTCGTCGGGGCAGTCACATCGGTGGAGCACCATCCGGGTACGGGCATCCTTAACAAAAAAGCCAAACATGTCAAATTCAATGGTGATGGGATTTTCACGTGTAAGAGAACGAATGGAAACAAGATTTTTAATGATGTCAGGAGAGACAAGTACATTGGAAAGATCTATATGGCATGGAGTTAGATGGAAAAGCAGCATGACCGACATGAGTAATGGGCATGGAGGAACCGTCGCCCACGGTAATGCGAGCAGTGGTGTGAACAGGGTGAGCGGCAAGAAGGTTATCGGGGTAGGCGGCCATGTGAGCCATGGCTCCGGTATCCATGTACCAGTCGCCACACTACAAGAAATATGTCAACTTGCGACCATCACTATTGGTCACTGAAAGGTCATTGTTTTTCATTTGCGACCTTTTTTTGACCAAAAACAGATGGTCAAAAGCTGACGGTCGTAAACTGAAATTAACGACCTTCTCTGTGAGAAGGTCGTGGAAGGACACAACCAAAACAAAAGGTCATGGATTGTATGACCTTCTATTTTAGTCATTGGCTGTCTGCCCAGGCCACGTCGGATCTGACGTGGCAAAATTGCGACCAATTGAGAAGGTCGATGATAAGATTCAGCCCGGTCCATTTCGATGTCTATATGGGTCGAGCCCAACATTCAGCCCATTTAGTATATTTATTTCTGTTAATTTTTGTCAGCAACATGGGCGAAGCCCAATTGGTCATCCCGTCAATTTTTATGCATGTTTGGCCTTTCAAGAATATAGGTACAATTTTGTGTAGCCCATTTCTAGTTTACATTCAGCCTTTTTATACATTGAAATAATAATTCAATCCTGGAGTTGGTCCAGTACTCTTTTCAGCCAGCCCATTCACATATTCGTACAAATGATCCTCCTTTTCGACAAATTTTGCAAATAATTTCATATTTCAGCACTAAATATGTTTGCATTACAGGCCATAAAGCCCTACAAGATAGTATAACTTGTTCCTATACAAAACTATCAAATGATACGTACAACAAAACAGAATACAGAAAATTTAGTTCAACAAAAGTAAGTTTTCTTCCTCTTCCATCTTCTAGAACACACAACACCTGTGAAAATAAAGATGCCACAACAAAAATGGAAGGATCAGCCATTAGAAGCATAATGAATAAAAGGGAAACAATCAAACTAAAGAAATGAAATGCACGCACTGTGAAAATTTCGACATCACAAATATTTTTATATTACCATAACAAATAGAAATGTAATCTGATTCCATAAGACATATGGCATTATCAACAAGACAAAGCAAAATTTATAGTGCCAGCTCGGGAAGGCAAAGCATATTTTACAATGCGAGCTTAGGATGCCACCATGCACACTCCAACAAACACTAAACGGTGGACAAGAGAGCAGGACACAACTGTACCTGGAAATGCTGCTAGCCAGCGACAAAAGTAAGTAGGTCGGAGCCAAAGAGGGGTCTGCCAAAGGAGCCAACCATGCCGACGAGGATGAGGTAGTCGCTAATCTTATCCAGGTTCTCCTTGATCTTGTCCTCGGAGTTCTTCCACTACAGGTTGTCCCGCTGCAGCTCATCCTACACCGCCCAGAAACAAACAATTCATATCAACAACTGCATAGATCATCCCTTGTTTACTTATCTAGACCAGACACTACTACTTGTTTGCTTATCTAGACCAGACACTACTACTATTTGTGAATATAGCAAATGTAAAAAGAATGTAAATGGTAAACAACACTTGAGAATATAGCAACAGATTAAGAGCATATTGTTTAGCATCACACAAATAGTTTCACAATGCTACAAGCAGCTATTAGGATAAAGTAGAGCTTCTACATTACATAGTCAGACATGAAGGACCAAGCAAACTGTTTCAGAAAAGACAAGTTACAGAGCAATCATGTATTGACCATCCTACTGGTAGCAAGGGCATAAAGATAATCACTTAACAAGCAGTACCAACATAAGTAAATCACATACCAAAGTGCAATCTAATATCCCAGCTGCCAAAACACCATATCAAGATTCCGTACAGACAGAAAAAGAGCATGCGTTGTAGGACATATAAATATACCATGAGCATTATTCCTATAAGGGAAATCCCTTTAAATATTACAAACATGCCGCTGTGTACTAATCAGCCAGTGTAGTGTCATGGCTACCCGAGGAATCACCTAAACACACGACCTCGAAGAGGATGGCCAGCGCTACCTGCACTAGAGTCACCATGTTGCTTGTAATTCGATCAAGACAAATACAATCAGTATCAGGATGAGAGGTTCAGAACAAGAATAGTGAAGGTATTTATGGTATAAACAACAAGGAGATGATGCAAACTCTAATGAAGTAGGCATTGAGTAACAACAACTCCATTAAACTTAAGCTGCTGCTTCCAGCATATACTAAATGGAACCAGGAGTATGTCGACTACTAGACAACCATGAATGATGCCCAGGAAAAAAGAATGCACAAACACAAACGATAGAGCCACTAATTAACCACAAGTGAGTTATCTCAGAGGTGCTAGTCAAGCACTTGGAACTAGTATAGCAAGATAGATTACAAAAAAAACAATTCAGCATAAACCATTGCAAGCATGACGAGGTATTTAATCTTTTCACCTGCATTGCAATTTTCAGGATATGGAACCAGCCACTAAGCAAAGCTTAGGCGGAACATTCTTTAGGACCAGCTAATTCAATAATGAGCATATCATGGACTGGAACAATCTATACCACTGTGGATGTTGTTTTCCCCTATATATCTCCAACAATACCACTAGTATCAAACTTAAAAATAAATGCTTGACTAGCTAGCTAGTTTGAAAAGACAAGGCATTAAGAGGTATCATCATTCTTTTAATAACTTGCATTGCAACATTCATGATCAATAGCTATGCACAATTGCAAGAAAATCTACACGAACTGCCTGGCTCTCTTAAATATTTTCTTCAAGTGGTTTCTTTATAGTTGGGTATATGTTGAAGTTGACAAAAGAAGATGTATTTGCAGTTGCCTACCACTCTGGCATGATTATGTGCATCGTGTAATTGACTATTTGTGCTTCAGAGCCGCAGTGAGCAGTGAGCTATGTACAGACATGAACTCTAGTATCCGGCAGATCAGAAGAGGAAGGACAAAACATGAACAACCTTCCATGGCATCATGTACTAAACCTACAACATTTTGATTGTCCCATTGGAAACAAAAATTCCAATGGATTAAGCCACGTTTATACTAAACCTACCATATATTCCCATCTAATTTATTCCAATGGATTATGCCACGTTGGTACTGAACCTACAACATTCTAATTACCTGCAACAAATCAGTAGCATACATGACATCAAAGGGATGCAAACTAGATAATTTAGTAGTCTTCTACAACACAGAACAGTAGGCATTCTAACTTGCAGGAGGAAATCAGTAGCTAGATGACCACCAACAATGCAAATCAGCTTGAACAAATCAACGATCACTCAGTCAGTTAGGTGTAAGCTGCCCATGTGTACAGAAACAAGAACATATGGATCAATATGCATTAGCAGCGACAGAAATTGACCCTAGCTAATCCGATTGTAGCTCATCCATGGCAGGGAACCACATCACATGTCAATCAAGGGAAACCAACATCAACCAGAGGCAAAAGGGGGCGGGCGGGGCGGCTCACAATGTCTGGGCATCGATGGTGAGGCCAGAGAGGCTGATGTAGAGCTTGTCGTGGATCTTGAAGGCCCGTTGGAAGTCGATGGCGATAGTCTGCAGCTGCAAACCGAGGCGGTAGTCTCTGGCGATGGCGAATTAGTTCTTCCCCACCATCTCCACCATGGGGGATCCATTGTACTCGAAGATTTATGCGGGGGCGAGGGGAGCGGGCCATCAGGCGGGCTGGGAAATCAATATCTTCCCCACCAAAGGTAGATAGAAGAAGAAGAAGGTGAGGGGTCTGACCTGTTGCTGCACATCTTGCAGGCTCGTCATGGCCATGGCCATGGGAGGAAGAGATGGGCCACCTCGACAGCGGTGGCTCCTCCACACTGACCGGAGAGGAGACGAGCAGTGGCATCTAGGGTGAGGAAGAAGGTCGGCGCGGGAGCAGCCGTTGTCGGTGTCAAAACCGGAGGATCTCGGGTAGGGGGTCCCGAACTATAGGTCTAAGGCGGATGGTAACAGGAGGCGAGGGACACGATGTTTACCCAGGTTCAGGCCCTCTCGATGGAGGTAATACCCTACTTCCTGCTTGATTGATCTTGATGATATGAGTATTACAAGAGTTGATCTACCACGAGATCATAGAGGCTAAACCCTAGAAGCTAGCCTATGGTATGATTGTTGTTGTCCTACGGACTAAACCCTCCGGTTTATATAGACACCGGAGGGGGCTAGGGTTACACAGAGTCGGTTACAAGGGAGGAGATCTACATATCCGTATTGCCAAGCTTGCCTTCCACGCCAAGGAGAGTCCCATCCGGACACGGGACGAAGTCTTCAATCTTGTATCTTCATAGCCCAACAGTCCGGCCAAAGTATATAGTTCGGTTGTCCGAGGACCCCCTAATCTAGGACTCCCTCCGTAGCCCCTGAACCAGGCTTCAATGACGATGAGTCCGGCGCGTAGATTGTCTTCGGCATTGCAAGGCGGGTTCTTCCTCCGAATACTCCATGGAAGATTTCGAACACAAGGATAGTGTCCGACTCTGCAAAACAAATTCCACATACCACCGTAGAGAGAATAATATTTCCACAAATCTAATCTGCTGACACATTCTGCAGCATGACGTCACACTACGGCCCGGTCATTATTCGAACCATTTTTCTCAACTAGCTACTGCACATATTGTGAGGCGGTTTTCTTGGCACGTCTTGTCGAAGCAGAGATCGTGTCCCCTTATCATGGGATTCTCATCAATACGGGTGTGGGTAACCCAACCGCACCATCAATTATGGCGCTTGGGGAATAAGCGAGTTTACCAGGCAGGTGGGGAGTGAAAGTGCGTTATATCGACTAGAGGGGGGGGTGAATAGGCGATTTTTATGAAAGTCTTCAAAACGTGGGAGTTATGAAGACAAATAGCAAAGATTATGCCTATTACTATGCAGCGGAAGTTAGATTACACTAGGCCAGCCATGGTCAAGTATTCAATAGAGTGAAAGCACAACGACAAACAGCTGCAGTGTAATAAGGATCAGGTAGGAAGAAGTTATGAAGCCAAACAAATCATACATTCATGTTGTGAAGACAAAAGATAAAGCAAGCATGCAATGTCTTCACAATGAGTAACAGTAAGGAAAGGAAGTGAAGATGAAATCAGTGACTCGTTGAAGACAATGATATGTTGGACCAGTTCCAGTTGCTGTGACAACTGTACGTCTGGTTGGAGCGGCTAGGTATTTAAACCTTAGGACACACAGTCCCGGACACCCAGTCCTGAACACACAGTTCAGGACACCAAGTCCTCACCATATTCTCCTTGAGCTAAGGTCACTTAGTCCTCGCCCAATCACTCTGGTAACTCTTCAAGGTAGACTCCCAAACCTTCACAGACTTCGTTCACTGGCAATCCACAATGTCTCTTGGATGCTCTGAATGCGACGCCTAACCGTCTGGAGGATTCACAGTCCTCAAGTGTAATAAGTCTTCAGATCACACAGACAAGAAGACTTAAGTGATGCCCAATGTTCTCCGGCTCTGGGTGGTTAGGGCTTTTCTCCTCGCTAGGAATTTTCTCTCAAAGACTTCGAGGTGGGTTGCTCTCAAACGACAAAATCCGTGCACTTAAATCTGAGCAGCCCCCATTTATGGTTGTAGGGGGTGGGCTATTTATAGCAACTAGGCAACCCGACCTGATTTGTCCGAAATGACCCTGGGTCACTAAGGAACTGACACGTGTCGCAACGGTCAGATTTCAAACTCTCATGGCAACTTTACTTGGGCTACAAGCAAAGCTGACTTGTCCGGCTCTGGACAAGATTCGCTCGCATTGTCTTCACTCGAAGACATAGGTTTTTGGATTAGGCATCACTTCAGTCATTCTGACTGGTTCTCCTGGACCCCACTTAACAGTACGGTGGTTCCTATGACTCAACACAAAAGAAAAAGAACTACGAAAGATCTAAGTCTTCGAGCTCCATAGGCTTCATAACGTGTCTTCTTTTGTCATAGTCTTCAATGTGAATATCTTCATATACCACCTTTGGCTTCAATGTCTTCATACATTTTTAGGGGTCATCTCTGGTAGTAAAACTGAATCAATGAGGGACTTCTACCTGTGTTATCCTGCAATTCTCACAAACACATTAGTCCCTCAACTAGGTTTGTCGTCAATTCTCCAAAACCAACTAGGGGTGGCACTAGATGCACTTACAATCTCCCCCTTTTTGGTGATTGATGACAAACTAGTTGAAGTCTTCAACGGGGAATATAGTCTATGAAATTTTAAAGGATAAGGAATTGTCTTCATAAGTTGCAAGGGCTCCCCCTGAAGATGTGCATATGAGTTAATTTGCTTTTGGAATGCAAATGCACATGACAGGTTGTACTTGGAGATCCACTTCAGCTTATGATGACAATCCACTATGCATGTGAAAGTATATGAAGATAATGACATGCATAATGGAAAATGGACGTCTGCGGAATGAGATAAGTGTGGAATTTATCGTCGCACATGCGGAATTTATCTTCGCAAAAATAGGGTGGCAAACAAGTAGCAGACGACCATCTGGTTTAAGTGTTACAACTCATAAGAACCAAATGAAGCAAAAACGAGAGTTGTAAGCACGAAGCAGAATATAGCAAAACATAAAGCACCCGCCCATATGGACCCTCTTGAAGACTATCAACTCATATGCTTCTCCCCCTTTTGTCAGCAAGGACCAAAAAGGTTTGAAGACATAGAGTGTCTATTCGTTCCCAGGAGCAGCAGGGTCATTGGAGGTGTTTGGCGGTGCAGGTGGCGGTGATGTAGCATTGTCTTCTTCATCAATGATTCTGGCAGTGACTGTGGCAGCAGATGAAGAAAACTCAGAGTCTTCAAGTGATGGTGTGTTTCGCATCACAGCCCTTCTAGGAGGTGTGTTGTCAAACTTGAAACGCTCTGTGAAGCCATCCTCTTCAAGTTCAGCTTCAGTACATATCATTGAGAGCCCTTTCCATGTACGACGACAGGTTTCATGAGTGACGAAGGCATTCTTGGTGGCAAGATTTCGAAGACGATTAACATCCACCAAGAGGCTTTTCATCTGACGCTTTAGCCAGTCGTGATGCCTATCTTGTTTTTGATGAAGGGCCACAAGAAGCTCTCAGTCAGTGAGAACACGAGTGCGCTTCTTGGGTCTTGAAGCAGTTGCACTATCAGTGGCTTCAGTTGAAGCAGGGTGTGGCACACGTGTAGTGCCAGCCAAAGGATACACCCTGGAGATGGCTTCAACACCTTCATCGTTCTGAGTGAAGCTCTGGTGTTCTGCATTCTGAAGACTCAACGGTTTCTTGGCAGGCTCTGGATATATAGCTTCAACTGAGGTATCCACATCTGGCAAGAAGATCCGATGATTTCGTGCTGAGGGCTGATACGAGATCGCAGAGTGCAGTTTGATCAGCCTCATCACCCAAGGAGCATAGAACTTCAAACCAAATAAATCTGAGCCTGACGCTGCAAGTTGGCGTATGAAGAAATCCTGTGCGTTGAAGCATTTGCCATGAAGGATACAGAATATCATAGTCTTCATTGCACCCTGAATCTTGGCATGTGGAGAGTGTCCCTTAATGGGCCAGAGAGTCCGCCGGATGATGTGATATATGGTCCCGGGCAGGTACTCAAGGTCTTCAACGAAGAACTCAGTTGGATAGGGTGCATCATGGGGCAATGGCTTCATCATTGAGAGCATCTGACTCATATTTGGTTCAGGCCTCTGGAATATGCTCTCAATAGCTTCAGCATGTAGTTGACAGCCTTCCTCGAAGAATTCGCTAGGAGTGGGCAGGCTGGTGAGCTCAATGATATCAAATGCATTGGCTTCATGATGGACATTGCCGGTCATCCACTCCAGGACCCAAGTCTTCGGATCTCTGTTGTATCCTTTAATATGGAGGGTGGCATAGAACTGAAGCAGAAGCTCTTCATTCAAGTGCTCTTCATCAATGACAAACTGCAGCAGACCCACTTGCTTAAAGCAATCCAAAGCTTCCTCTAGACATGGCAGACCAGCAATGGCTTCAACCTCAAGGCGCTTGTGCGGGAATATGCGACCTTGGTTGTATAGGATGCTTGAGTAGTAGCTGCGCTGAGGATAGCTCCAGAACCTATCTGATACAATCCTTTCCCTTGAATAGGGGTTCTTGGAGCTGTTGAAGAACGTGTTATCTGCCTTGAAGCTATTGATATCAAAGGAGCCAGGTGGTGATGCAGGACCTGGGAACCTTGGAAGCCTTGGGACTGGCTTCTGGACATGAGGCCTGTGCTCAACATGATAATCAAATTGAGGACCAGCAGCAGACTCAGGAACAGAAGTGTCTGGATCAGTAGCTTCGCTATCTGTTGAAGCTTTTGGTGGGGAGGGCTCCACATTTGCTTCAGTGTGTGTTGTGGCAGCCTCATTTTCAGCCACCACTTGTGTAGTTGGAGGGACAAACTCAGGCACGTTCTCCTGGAGAACTGCGTCTTGATGGAGCGGGGGAGTGGGTTCTGGTGGTGCTTCTTCATTGTCTTCGGCTGATGCAGCCGGAATTTCTTCAGTATAGACTTGAGGCCTTGGACCTTTGCGAAGCCTGCAGAATGCAGATGACGCCTGTGGGGTTGGAGTGGGCTGGGCCTCAGTGTCTTCTTCCTCTTGAGGGCGATCCGCCCATGACGCATCTTGTGCAATTGGCGTCAAAGGACGACCAATGCTGATGAGTTCGCTTGTTTCAAGCTGAGGAAGGGCTGCATCATCTTGCACATTGTCCTGGTGACCAATGTCTTCAGCAGCTATGGGGTCGGCTGCTGGAATATCTTCAGCTTCAGGAGCCTCTGTGGGAGCAGGCTCATGAACTGTCAGTTGTCTTTCTGCATTGGGGTGAACCATAGAGAGGGGTTCAACCATCAAGGGCTCTGTGGGAGCAGCCCGAGCTTTCTTGATCTTGCGCTTCTTCTTGATGGGGTCAGAAGGAGAGGCTTCAGAGTGTTTCCTCTTCCTAGCTTCAGCCTCTGCATTCCGTGTCTTTTTGAGCTCTGAAGCGGTTGACCGGCTCTTTGGCTTTGAGCCAATCGTGGCGGTTGGGAAGACAATCGGAACAGCTTCTTGCCTTGGTGCCTCTGGTTCAGATGGAACAGTCTTCTTCTTTTTCTTTGCGGCCATCTTGGGGTCGATGCCAGGACGCCCAAGTGCCTTGCGCTTTTCGGCCTCATTGTAGGCTTGCACGCATCGTTCAGCCAAAGACTTCATCCGCTCACGTGAGCCCTGAGCTTCTGCACGCTTTTTCAGAAAATTTTCTTTGAGCTCATGCAACATGGTTTTGAAGCTCTTCACTTCCTGCACGCTGAGCCTGGCCATGTGCTTCTTGAACTGAGCCTTTTCATGATCAATTTTCTGCTTCAGTTCAACAATGCGCTGAGCAATGGCAAGTTCTGAAGCAATTGCTCCTTGGAAGGCGACGCTGAGGCCAACGGGTAGCTGCAGATCTTCGAAGCTGATGTCTGGTGAGGCAAACCATTCGTCGATGAAGTTGTGGATGATGGCGACATCAAAGAGAGGCAAATTGTTGAAGATTTCAGCTTCTTCTTTGCTTTTGATAAGCTGCTCTAGAGCGTCATCTCCAAGATCTTCATCGCTTGATAGATCAATGGCTTCGCTGCGCAGAATGGCAGCAGCAGTGAGCTCTTTGCCGGTGTGTTGCTGGGGCACCTTTTCCTTCTGGGGCTTGGAGACGCGGGATACGTCTTCAGACTGCACACTGACTTCAGGAGGTGCAGTTTTCAATGGCTTCGCCCTTGAGATTTTTGACGAAGGGGCCGGCTTTGACGCTTTTGGCTTCTTGGACTGCTTTGGCTTCGGTACAGCAGGAGCTTCATCAGACTCAGAGTCAGCTGGAGGGTCATTCACGGCAGTCCCTTGGACTAGGATGTGGGTGATGAGGCCTTCAAGGTTGGCAAACGGACCGATGATATTGGGTTCGGCGTCGCGTGTGCCATCTGCCCTTGGTGCGGAGGGACCAGGGTTGAAGTCTAACCCAAATTTCTTCTTGTTCAGCTTCGCTGATTGTTGAACAAACTGGAAGTTGCGCTTGAACAGATTGTCGTCACGACACCAGAGTAGTGACGACGGATGTGCATCATCAGGCTGTGGTCCTCGGACTATGCATGGGTAGAAGCCTTGAGCAATGGCTTCATCTCTGGTCCTGGGTATGAGATACTTGAAACGGATGTCCCCCCATGGTCTCCTGATGGCACTTTTCTCAGCATACTCCTCAGTGACGAAGCGGTATTTGAACCATTGTTCTGCCCAATAGCGTCGAATCCATTGGATTCGAGTCTTGCGCTGCCCATAGTTCTCTTCAGGATCTGTTTTATACATTTCTGCCAGGTCTTCAGGCAGATCTTTGGAAGTTCCTTCACGTCTCTGTCTGCCCCCTTTCCCCTTTCCTTGCAGCTGCTTCTGAAGCCATAAACTTTAACTTGAAAGGCTTCAAAACTTTCAAAGGCTTCAAAGGCTTTCTTTTGCTGGACCAACAGGAACTGGCTTCAGGAGAGTTTATGTGATGCTGTAGGAATTCTGCAAATGAATGCAGACTATGAGAACCGAAGGATTCTCCCACGGACATGTACCTGTGACAGCATTAAGGTGCGAGGGAAGGGGAAGAGGTCATATGCATTCTCAGAAGGTTTTGAAGATTAATCAGTTTAGAAGACATTGACCTCATCGTGCGAAGACATTCACTCATAGATAAGAAGTTGGTTCCAGATTTGTACGAACCCACAGATCAGTACAAGTGAGGAATCTAACTACTTTATGAAGCACAAGTGAATATACTTGGCATGTTATGAGATGCAGATTGAGAGATCTTCTTATGTAAAGAGAAACTTCTTATGGTAGAAAGTGACAGAACCATGAGATCAAAAGAGGCTATAAAAAGAAGTTTTATTTACCACACTTGGAACTGCTAGATGGAAGTGAGAGATGATGCCGAGCAGTTCAGTCCTCCGTGCCCTAACTTGGCGACGGAAGACACCTACGGCGACGGCGGAGAGGACGATGTCCGCGATCGGCGTGAAGACGGCGTCGGAGAGGTTGCGGCAGCGAAGCGCTTCGTCGCCGGCGTCGTCGAGAGCTAGCGGTGGCGCTAGGGTTCGTGCGAGGGTGGAAGAAGGAGATAATGACCGCGGTAATTGTGAACTTATAGGCGCAGGGGCGGCACTGCGCTATTACTCAGGTGCCCCTGGCGATTCGCATTTGAGTAGTACGTGGCCATCATGCGGTATTTTGGGGGCAGTTCCACATCCCACGCATGCCTGGATTGTCGGGCGGTCGTTCCTACTTCTCCGGATTTTATGTGGAGGAATGAGCATTGAAAACGGACTTTATGGTTGTCTCTATATCTTCTGCTGACAAGGACGCAGTGAAGACATTCGACAGTTTCAATAGAATGCATATGACTTGGAGAGATAGAGTTTGAGATAGAAAGCATAGAGAAGTTTGGGGTCCGATCACATTCACTTAGTTCAAAAGATTCAACACGAAGACATAGCTATAAGTGAATGCTGTAGAGGACAGAACACTAGCATATATATATCTATACAATCAACGTAGTGAAGATAATCATGAAGACATGTTCGAAGCCAAACCAAATGTGAAGACAACCAAATGTGAAGATATTGCAAGGTAACGCCATGAGTGAAACACTTCAAAATAGAACATTTGGTGGTGGCGTTACCCACCGTATAGGAAGTATTAGACCCAGACACGGCGCACAATTATCGTGGCGCTCCGAAGTCAAATTCCACATTAATGTATTCACACTTAGAATGTATGTCTTCATTGAATGAAGATATACTTTACTTTGTGTGTTGCACATCTAAGTCATCAATATGCATAAGTGTTAGGATGTGTGCCTGATCACAGGACATTTGAGGATTCCAAGATATTTAGCTCACACCGTAACTTGCAAAATCTCTTCTCATCCAAGGGCTTGGTGAAGATATCTGCCAATTGCTCTTCAGTGTTGACGTGTATGATATCAATGTCTTCCTTCACAACATGATCTCTGAGAAAGTGATGACGAATTTCAATGTGCTTTGTCTTCGAGTGCTGAACTGGGTTGTTGGCAATCTTGATGGCGCTTTCGTTGTCGCAGTAAAGTGGCACTTGCTTCAGATGAATGCCATAGTCCTTGAGTGTTTGCTTCATCCACAGAAGCTGAGCGCAGCAAGATCCAGCAGCAATGTATTCAGATTCAGCAGTGGAGAGAGATACACAGTTCTGCTTCTTTGAAGACCAACATACAAGTGATCGTCCCAGAAAGTGACATGTGCCTGATGTAGACTTGCGATCAACTTTGTCACCAGCATAATCAGCATCCGAAAATCCAACCAAATCAAACTCTGAGCCCTTGGGATACCATAATCCTAGAGTTGGGGTGTGAGCCAAATATCGAAGAATTCGCTTCACAGCTAAGTGATGCGACTCCTTTGGTGCCGCTTGAAATCGAGCACACATGCAAACACTAAGCATAATATCTGGCCTAGATGCACATAAATAAAGCAAAGAACCAATCATGGAGCGGTATACCTTTTGATCGAACTCTTTACCATTGTCATCAGGACCTAGATGATGTTTGGCTGGCATTGGTGTTGTGAAGCCTTTGCAGTCTTGCATACCGAACTTCGTCAGGCAATCTTTGAGGTACTTCTCTTGAGATATGAAGATGCCATTGCGTTGTTGTCGTATTTGAAGACCAAGGAAGAACTTCAGCTCCCCCATCATTGACATCTGATATTGCTCTTGCATCATATATCCAAATCTTCACTGTACTTCTGATTGGTGCAGCCGAAGATAATGTCATCCACATATATTTGGCACACAAACAGTTCACCATCATATGTATTCGTGAAAAGAGTGGGATCCAGGGAACCAGGTATGAAGCCTTTGCTCTTCAGGAAGTATTTGAGTGTGTCATACCAGGCCCTAGGGGCTTGTTTGAGGCCATACAGTGCCTTGTTGAGCTTGTATACCATGTCATGATGTTTTGGATTTTCAAAGCCAGGTGGTTGTGCAACATACACTTCTTCTTCAATCTTGCCATTGAGAAAGGCACTTTTCACATCCATTTGATATAGAAGCATGTTATGATGATTTGCATAGGCCATCAGTATGCGTATGGCTTCAAGCCTTGCCACAGGAGCAAATGTTTCATCGAAGTCAATGCCCTCCACTTGAGTATATTGTAGCGACCAGACCTCAAACAGTCTGATCTCTGTGCTCCGGTGTCATCCCTGGATCAGTAATGCTGACACCACACAGTACTCGGAGGATTTATAGCAGAGTAGCAATCACACACTTATTACATCGAGTGTCTCAAAAGAGAACTTATTACAATAAATATGCTTAAGGCCATCTAGTGACGATAACAGCTGAAGGCTTGGAAGATAAGTGAGTCCATCAACTCCAATGGCATCACTGAGTATAGAACCACGACCTAAAACTCCTTAATCGTCGTCTAAAAAGTCTGCAACATTAACGTTGCAGCCCGAAAACGGGTCAGCACATGGAATATGCTGGCAAGGTAACACATAAAGAGTAATGGAATGCAACAGCTATACTATATGCATATTTGGCTAGTGGAAAGCTCTACGGTTACAGTTTTTGCGTAAAGCCAATTTTTCCCTACTTCAAAGGAATAAATTTGATTACTATCATGGTGGTTGTTAAACATTGAGAATGGTTGACAGCATTCTCAATCCCAATTAAGCATCCTTAAAACCCATCAAAATTAATTTAGAGTAACATGTTGAGATTCACATGAAAATCCAAGTACTAGATACTCAAGATGTCCATAACCGGGGACACGGCTAACCATGATTAGTTTATTACACTCTGCAGAGGTTTGCCACTTTTCCCCACAAGACTCGATCGCCTCCATTTGGTTTCTCGCACTACAGGGTGTTTGAGAAGACGGATGACCGAGACATAGTCTTTCAGAAGCGCTAGCACCTTACGATCGGGTAGACCGTACCACCTACATCCCCTACATCTGCTAGTCTACCACTGTAAGAGTTCGCACAACTTAGTCAACTATGCCAGAGCCCATAATGGCTTGTGGCTGCACACGGAAGTTTCTAGTATGAAAAATCTCATGATCCCTTTGAGCCTGGGTGGCGGTCCAAAGAAAACAGGCAAGTCCTGGAAACCCCAGGTGCCTCAATCCACCCAGATGTGTGTTAGATTGCCACCTTAGATAAACCATTAATTAACAATCTCACATCTGTCATTGATATCACTCACCCAATCCACGTCTACTAGCATAGCAAGGCATAATAAGCAAACGTAGAAGTAACTCCCAAAGGTTTGATAATAAACAGGTAATAGGTACTACCTCATCTACTTCCCATCCCACAATTTAATTAGATCCTATTCATGCAATGTGTGAGGGTTGATCTAATGCAATAAAACTGGGTTGTAGAAAAAGGTATGATCAAAGTGTTACTTGCCTTGCTGATGATCCGCGTAACCTAGAGATTCAACGTAACAGGCGGCGCACTCCGGGTATTCTATCGTAGACGAACAACAAGCATACAATAAGTACTCATCTAATGCACAGGTATAACTCAAATAGAAGATCTAACCAGAAAGTTCAACTTAAGAACCCTGGTTTGCAAAAAGAACCAAATCGAACGAAGCAAAAGAAATCAAACGGCGAAAGAGAACAACTTCGTTCTAGTAATCTGGATCTAGGGCAAATTTTACAGTAGCAAAAACTTGTTTAAGTTGATTATTCGGAAAGAGGGTTTCGAGACGAAACTCCAGGCGCTTGAATCGCCTGATTCCGATAAACGGGCGAAAAGTTATACTAAAACGAAAATCGGATCAGAAATCGCGATCAGAAAATAACCGCGGAAAATCCGACGAAAAAGACAAACGACGAACAGAATTATTTTTTTAAAAAAAACTACACGGAAAACGAGGCGGCGGCGAACCTCGAAAGGCGCGCGCTCCGGCGGGCGGATTAGGTTTTTTTTTTAAATTCCGCTCGGAAGAAAAATAAAAAGAAATACTAAACGGACTCCAAAAATCACGAAATAAATTTTGCCGGGTTTCTAAAATCAAGGACGATAAAGTGAACATTTATCTGGGCCCAAACTACAACTTTGAAAAACATGCATTTTTCCTAAATTCAAATAAAAATACTGAAAAACTCCGAAATAAATCTTATTTGATTTTTTTATTAAATCCTCAATATTTCTATATTTTGGGAAAGTCATTTTATTCCCTCTCTTATATTTTTGTAGTAGAAATAATTGATGATAAAATAAATAAAATCAAATGATCCTGTTGACATAATTTGAGAAAACTCAAATATGTAAATAACGAAATCCCCAACTCTCTCCGTGGGTCCTTGAGTTGCTTAGGATTTTCTAGGATCAAAACCAAAAGCAAAATAAAATATGATATGCATGATGACCTAATGTATAACATTCCAAATTGAAAATTTGGGATGTTACATATATCCTTGAGCAACGAGACGAGCTTTGTTTCTGACAACTTGACCATGCTCATCTTGCTTGTTGCGGTATATCCATTTGGTGCCTATTATGTTGTGCTTCCGTGGATCAGGATGCTTGACCAGTTCCCATACATTATTCAGCTCAAACTGTTGAAGCTCTTCTTGCATAGCTTGAATCCATTCAGGTTCCATGAAGGCTTCTTCAACTTTCTTGGGTTCTGATATTGAGACGAATGCGATGTGCCCATAGAAATTTGCTAGCTGAGTTGCCCTTGAACGAGTGAGTGGACCAGGTGCATTGATGCTGTCAATTATTCTGTCAATCTGCACTTCATTTGCAACACGAGGATGTACAGGGCGAAGACTTTGCTCTTGCTGATCTGTGTTGTTGTTGGGAGGAATGTCTTCAGGCTGAGCATTGTCTTCATGTTGATCAGGTGCTGAGATGATAAGTTCTTCTTCAGGATGAGCTTAAGAAGGTATAATCTCTCCAGTTCCCATAAGCTTGATTGATTCACTAGCTGGAACTTCATCTACACATTTGCAGTTGCTCTCTTTGTGAACCATTTGTCTCATCGAACCGCACATCCACTGTTTCAACAACTTTGTAATGAAAGAGGTTGAAGACTCTATAGGAGTGCGAATCCTTTACATGTCCTAGCATAAAGCCCTCATGTGCTTTTGGAGCAAACTTTTAGGTGTGGTGTGGGTCCTTGATCCAGCACCTTGAGCCAAATACTCTGAAGTAACTGACATTTGGCTTCTTGCCAGTTAGGAGTTCATAAGATGTCTTGTTCAGAAGCTTGTGAAGATAAACACGATTGATTGTATGGCATGCAGTGTCAATGGCTTCAGTCCAGAATTTTCTTGGAGTCTTGTATTCATCTAGCATCGTTCTGGCCATCTCAATGAGTGTTCTGTTCTTGCGTTCGACGACGCCATTCTGCTGTGGCATGTACAGAGCTGAGAATTCATGTGTGATGCCCAAGGTATCAAGATATGTATCAAGGCCAGTGTTCTTGAATTCAGTGCCATTGTCACTTCTGATGTGCTTTATCTTGGCGCCAAAATTGTTCATAGCTCGATTGGCGAAGCGTCTGAAGACATCCTGCACTTCAGTCTTGTAAAGGATTATGTGTACCCAAGTATATCTAGAGTAATCATCAACAATGACAAAGCCATAGAGGCAAGCAGTAGTAGTAAAAGTTGAGTAGTGAGTGGGACCGAAAAGATCCATGTGGAGCAGTTCGAAGGGTTGAGTAGTAGTCATGATTGTCTTCGAAGGATGCTTTGCCCTTGTCATCTTCCCTGCTTCACAGGCACCGCATAAGTGATCTTTCTTGAACTTTACGCCCTCGATGCCTATGACATGCTTCTTCTTCGCAAGGGTGTGGAGCTTCCTCATGCCAGCATGCCCAAGCCTTCGATGCCAAAGCTAGCATTCTGAAGCTTTTGCAAGAAGACATACTGCAAGTTGTGGCCCTGCTGAGAAATCTACCACATACAAATCATCTTTCCGATACCCTTCAAACACTAGAGACTTGTCAGATTCCATTAGTACTAGGCAACGATATTTTCCAAACATTACGATCATGTTCAAATCGCAAAGCATTGAGATAGACATTAAGTTGAAACCAAGGGATTCAACAAGCATGACTTTATCCATGTGTTGATCCTTTGAGATTGCAACTCTACCTAGACCCAATACCTTACTTTTACCAGTGTCAGCAAATGTGATGTGGCTCTTGTCGGATGGACGTAAGGTTGAGTCCATAAGAAGGCTTCTTTTGCCAGTCATGTGATTTGTACATCCACTGTCAATAATCCATTCTGAAGACTTTGAAGACGCTGGTGTCGTACCCTACAGTGCAGTTAGGGGGATAGGCTTCACGAAGAGAATTGTGAAGCAAAAACATTTGACGAACCAGTGGGTTATGAAAACTTAGATCCAGATTAGGACTAATAGGAAGAGTAGCATGCGATTCAGGAACGAAGTACATAATGATGCCATTCGGGCATTTTATCTTGCGCCCTACAAGATTTTTAAGGTCCCCAGCAATAGCGTCAGAAGATTTTGTTTTTCTGCTGGTGACCTTTCCCTGCAAAAGAGAGTTAAGCTTTCTTAACCACCCACATCTTCAAGGGTGGCTTAGAAGCAATAAGTCTAAGTGCAGCATCTGAGAATTTTGGCTTTGAAGCCTTAGCAAACAGTCTAGCAGGTGGACAATAATACTCATAGGAATAAGCAGAATAATTTTTGGTCATATGAACATGACGGTTCGATGAACCGCTCTCATATTCATATGCCTGGGTATGGTTTCCCTGCAAAACATTTGCGTTAGTGTGACTCAGGTGAGTCCTCTGTTTGTATGAAGCCATTGGACCGTATGAAGCCTTTGGTCTGAGGTTTGTCTTCTTCAAGTGAGGTGTCATGAAGACATTCACAGGAAGATTTTCCAGACACTTTTTCGGAACCCAGATCTTCTTTATAGGCGGTCCATTCCTGCAGTTAGTACCAATGTACCTGGCAAACACTTCACCATTCTGATTCTTAAACATTTTATAGTTTGCATCAAAGGATTCATCAATGATAATGGGGTTAGCACAAGTGAAGCCAGATAAATTGGATGGATCTGCTGAAAGTTCCTTTGCAGCAACCCATGTGGTTTTGGGGTACTGCTCAGGTTTCCAGTAAGAGCCATCTGCATTTATTTTCCTCACGAACCCGACACCCTCTTTCCTAGGGTTTCGGTTCAGAATCTGCTTCTTGAGGACATCACATAATGTCTGATGTCCTTTAAGACTTTTGTACATCCCTGTTTCAAGCAATGTCTTCAACCTAGCATTCTCATCAGCAATAGCAGTGGTATCCTCAGCAGAGGGGTTAGTTACCACATCAACAGTTGAAGATATTGGAACAGCAGTAGCAGTGGAACATTCAGCAATAGAAGTAGCATTATCACGCTCAATGCATTTAAGACATGGTGGTTCAAATCCTTCCTGAGCAGAACTGATCTGTTCGGCGCGTAGTGACTCATTTTCCTTTTGAAGATCTTCATGAGCCGCTCTCAATTTCTCAAGTTCTTGCTTCCTTTGAAGATAATCATAGGAAAGCTTCTCATGAGTTGTTGAGAGAGTATCAAGACGATCTTCAAGTTCCTGATACTTAACATGAAGATTTTTTATGTCTTCAATTAAGGATTCAGATCGAGTCATTTCAACACCCAACAGATCATCGCTTTTGTCTAACAGTTTTTGAATATGTTCCATAGCTTTCTGTTGTTCAGTTGCAATTTTAGGAAGTGTTTTGTAGCTGGGTTTCGAATCACAGTCAGAGTCATCGTCACTAGATGTTTGATAGCGAGTAGTGCGTGTGTTTACCTTGGCACCGCGTGCCATGAAGCAGTAGGTAGGAGTGGAGTCGTTCTTGTCATTTGCGTCGGTGTCGGTGATGCAGTCATTGTCTTCAGTGTTGAAGATGGACTTGGCGACGTATGCTGTAGCCAGACTCGCAATGCCAGAATCAGACTCCTCCTCAGACTCCACCTCTGCCTCCTCAGAAGCGGACTCCTCCTCTGAATCCATTTCCTTGCCAACAAACGCACGTGCCTTGCCAGATGAGCTCTTCTTGTGTGATGAAGACTTTGAGGAAGACTTGGAAGAAGACTTTGAGTATTTCTTCTTCTTCTTGTCGTCAGAATCATATTCCTTGCTCTTCTTCTTCCTTCTGTTCTCATTGTCCCATTGTGGACACTCAGAGATGAAGTGTCCAGTTTTCTTGCACTTGTGACATGTTTTCTTCTTGTAGTCATGAGCAGAAGCTTCATCATTCCTTGAGCTTGATCGTGAAGATTTTCTGAAGCCTTTCTTCTTGGTGAATTTTTGGAACTTCTTCACTAGCATTGCAAGTTCTCTTCCAATGTCTTCAGGATCTTCAGAATAGCTGTCAGATTCTTCTTCAGATGAGGAAACGGCTTTTTCCTTCAAGGCACGAGTTCGCCCATAGTTTGGACCGTAGATATCTCTTTTCTCAAAAAGCTGAAACTCATGTGTGTTGAGCCTCTCAAGTATGTCAGACGGATCGAGTGTCTTGAAATCAGGACATTCTTGAATCATCAGGGCTAGGATGCCAAACGAACTATCAAGTGATCTCAGCAGCGTCTTGACGACTTCATGTTTGGTGATCTCAGTGGCGCCGAGGGCTTGAAGCTCATTTGTGATGTCAGTGAGCCGGTCAAATGTGTGCTGGACATTCTCATTGTCATTTCGCTTGAAGCGGTTGAAGAGGTCGCGAAGAACACTGATTCTTTGATCTCTCTGGGTTGAGACGCCTTCATTGACCTTGGAGAGCCAGTCCCATACCAGCTTGGATGTCTTCAAGGCACTCACATGGCCATACTGTCCTTTTGTCAGATGACCACAAATGATATTTTTGGCGGTAGAGTCCAGTTGAGTGAACTTCTTGACATCAGCAGCAGTGACACCTTCTCCAGCCTTGGGAACGCCGTTCTCGACGACATACCATAGGTCGACGTCAATGGCTTCAAGATGCATGCGCATCTTATTCTTCCAGTAGGGATATTCAGTTCCATCGAAGACGGGGCACGCATCGGAGACTCTGATTATCCCTGCAGTCGACATAGCTAAAACTCCAGGTGGTTAAACCGAATCACATAGAACAAGGGAGCACCTTGCTCTGATACCAATTGAAAGTGCGTTATATCGACTAGAGGGGGGTGAATAGGCGATTTTTATGAAGTCTTCAAAACATGGGAGTTATGAAGACAAACAGCGAAGATTATGCCTATTACTATGCAGCAGAAGTTAGATTACACTAGGCCAGCCATGGTCAAGTATTCAATAGAGTGAAAGCACAACGACAAACAGCTGCAGTGTAATAAGGATCAGGTAGGAAGAAGTTATGAAGCCAAACAGATCATACATTCATGTTGTGAAGACAAAAGATAAAGCAAGCATGCAATGTCTTCACAATGAGTAACATTAAGGAAAGGAAGTGAAGATGAAACCAGTGACTCGTTGAAGACAATGATATGTTGGACCAGTTCCAGTTGCTGTGACAACTGTACGTCTGGTTGGAGCGGCTAGGTATTTAAACCTTAGGACACACAGTCCCGGACACCCAGTCCTGAACACACAGTTCAGGACACCAAGTCCTCACCGTATTCTCCTTGAGCTAAGGTCACTTAGTCCTCGCCCAATCACTCTGGTAAGTCTTCAAGGTAGACTCCCAAACCTTCACAGACTTCATTCACTGGCAATCCACAATGTCTCTTGGATGCTCTGAACACGACGCCTAACCGTCTGGAGGATTCACAGTCCTCAAGTGTAATAATTCTTCAGATCACACAGACAAGAAGACTTAAGTGATGCCCAATGTTCTCTGGCTCTGGGTGGTTAGGGCTTTTCTCCTCGCTAGGAATTTTCTCTCAAAGGCTTCGAGGTGGGTTGCTCTCAAACGACAAAATCCGTGCACTTAAATCTGAGCAGCCCCCATTTATGGTTGTAGGGGGTGGGCTATTTATAGCCACTTGGCAACCCGACTTGATTTGTCCGAAATGACCGTGGGTCACTAAGGAACTGACACGTGTCGCAACGGTCAGATTTCAAACTCTCATGGCAAATTTACTTGGGCTACAAGCAAAGCTGACTTGTCCGGCTCTGGACAAGATTCGCTCTCATTGTCTTCACTCGAAGACATAGGTTTTTGGATTAGGCATCACTTCAGTCATTCTGACTGGTTCTCCTGGACCCCACTTAACAGTAGGTGGTTCCTATGACTCAACACAAAAGAAAAAGAACTACGAAAGATCTAAGTCTTCGAGCTCCATAGGCTTCATAACGTGTCTTCTTTTGTCATAGTCTTCAATGTGAATATCTTCATATACCACCTTTGGCTTCAATGTCTTCATACATTTTTAGGGGTCATCTCTGGTAGTAAAACCGAATCAATGAGGGACTTCTACCTGTGTTATCCTGCAATTCTCACAAACACATTAGTCCCTCAACTAGGTTTGTCATCAATTCTCCAAAACCAACTAGGGGTGGAACTAGATGCACTTACAGGGAGGCGTATAGTTTCTTCCGCTCTTATAAAGGGACAAGGATTCCTCTTTTTCAGCCTTGCTCATCCATTCTTGCGCACTCGAGCTCCAACACCCAAGTTCGCATTTTCTCCTCAAACCACTCCAAGCATGTCCGGAGCGGGAGGCAAGTGGATGGTCTCCTCCGTTATGGAGGAGGACATCACAAAGCTACGGGGAGCCGGATATCTGGCCGCGGATATCACACACCGGTTGCCAGATGCGGGGAAGATCGTCCCTACTCCAGAATCCCATGAGTGGGTGGTTTTTCTTACCCACTTCATCCGCGGACTGGGATTTCCCCTCCACCCATTTGTCCGCGGGCTCATGTTCTACTACGGGCTGGACTTCCACGATCTGGCCTCCAATTTCATCCTCAACATCTCGGCGTTTATCATCGTGTGCGAGGCCTTCCTCCGCATCAAGACCCACTTCGGCCTGTGGCTGAAGACCTTCAACGTTAAACCGAAGGTGGTGGTCGGCCGACAAGCGGAGTGCGGAGGCGCCATGGTGGGTAAAAATGCCCAACGTCACCTGGCTTGAAGGCTCCTATGTGGAGACCATAAAGGGGTGGCAATCGGGGTGGTTCTACATCACCGAGCTGCGTGACACCAACTGGGTGGCGGCCCCCGAATTCCGATCCGGAATCCCCATGTGGCTCACCTCCTGGAAAGAGAAGGGCCTATCCTGGGGTTCCTCGGTAGAGCTGACCGGGACTCCAGACCTGCGTCAAAAACATGATGAGCAAGAAAATCAAGCTCGTCAACATGGTCCAAGTCATACTCTTCCGCCGGATCCTCCCGTGTCAAATACGGGCATTCAATTTGTGGGAGTTCGACCCGGCCGAGCACGAGACGCTGCGAGAGCTCTTCGACACGACGCACAAGGACATCTGGAAGGTGCTGTTCAAGGGCGTCGAGGTACCTCCTCCCCTTACGGAGGACCGCGGACTCGGTGCAAAGCGCCCTGCCAATCCGGTAAGTCTTTTATATCTCATAAGATGTTCATTTTCCCCAGTTTAACCATGGCTGGATCTAAGCCTCCACGCCATTTAACAGGACTGGGTAGCGTCAGCGGAGCAGATCGATTGTCCAGCCCCCCTACCCGAAGATCCAGCAGATGCTCTCCTAATGGAGATGCTGGTTCCGGCGCCTTATGAGGTGCCGGCGAAGAAGGCGAAGAAGAAGGCCACGGGGACCAGGAAGGGTCTCCGACGCAAGGTTATATCGGACTCATCGTCCGAAAACACCAAGGCGCACTCCTCCCATGAAAACGAGGAGGAAGAAGAGGAAAGTTCTCCCCACCCAGCTGGGGGGGCAAGAAAAGGAAGGCTGCCCCATCAAGGGAAGCCGAAGGGTCCAAGAAGGGAAGGACCCTCCTCCCGGACTGCTCCACGACGACCGCTTTCAGCGACGAGGAGTGGTTACCCAGGGACAATCCCCTGGCGAAGTCGTGAGTATCCTGTTACCATAATAATTCTCGGTACATCTTATTGTACTGTTTCTTATCACACCGCGCATGATTATGTAGCCCATCCCGAGCCCACATCGACGTATCTTCGTCGGATGATTCTTTGGGCCCGTCAGATATGAACAACGATTCACTCTCGACCGCCTCCTCCGCCCGCCCTACGGACGACGCCGAGGTGTTGTCTCAAAGGGGACTGAACCAAGGGGAGACCGTTCCGGAGGCGCTTCAAGGCGACGTTCCAGGCGCTGGGTGCATGAGGGGCAAGACTCCTCTGGGCCCTAACGCCGGGGGCAGCAAGTCTAGCCCCAAGCCGAATACGGCGCCGGAACACTACAAAAGAAATACACTTCAGTGATGATACGTGTTTGTCACAGTAGGTCACGTTTTTTGTCATGCATGTACATCCATGACAAATTTATGACAGAATCAAGATGGTCATACCTGTGCTGTCGTAGAAGTGTTCCATGACATTACCAAAATTATCATCATAGAAGTGTCCACTTCCATGACGATAAATCGCGCGTCACAGAAGTGCTTTCGTCAAGGGTGACCGACATGTGGCATCCACCGTAATGGAACGCTGTTAAGCTATTGGGTCGGGTTTTGGATCCGATAACCCATTAATAGCCCTGACCAATGGGAAATTTCCACATGTAAAATTCTTATTGGCCGGACGAAACACATGTCAGCTCGTCAGTGGGTCAGATAGGCGCCTATGATACGTCGACACATGGCACGGCCCAACAGAGGCCCATTCCTGTGAAAAGGCCAGCCCATTTGACTTGGTCAAAAGGTGGCGGGCCGGCCCATGGAAAGCCTGTTAACGGCCTGTTCGCATATAGCCCATTTACAGCCCGCTAACCCAAGGCCCGTTACGCCCTATCCGAATTAGGCCAGTAGCGTCATCTGGGCCACCCAATATGATTCCAGCCCGTTTTCACTTCTGGCCCATGTATGGCCCATGACGTCTTTCGGCCCACATGAGGCCCTATGTAACTCTTGGCCTATTAACGGCCCGTGGTGAAACTGGCCCATAATGAATAGTGTATCACTTTACACCCATTAACGGCCCGTGGTGAAACCGGCCCGTAATGAACAGTGTATCACTTTATACCCATTAACGACCCGTTATTCCGTTGGGCCGTTTCCAGCCCATGTTATCTTTCAGCCTTCTTAGAGCCCATTTATTGTTGGGCTCATTTCCAGCATTCGTTTACTTACGGCCCGTTACTATCATTTTCCGCTTGTGGGCCAAATTCAGCCCGTGGTTATAGTCGGCCCGTTTGTGGTCCGTTAATACGTTGGGACGTTTTCATAGCGTCATAAAATACGGCCTATTAACGATGGCCCGTTATGGTCGGCCCATGAACGGACGATTCCAACTCTAGCCCGTTTACGGCCATAATGCGGCCTGTTATTGGCCCATGTTTGGCCATCAATCATACTGCCCGTATAAGGCCCATTGATGATACGGCCTGTAGAAGGCCCATTGTTTCTACAGCCTGTAGAAGGCCCATTGTTTTTATGGCCCGTAGAAGGCCCACTGTTTCTACAGCCCGTAGGAGGCCCAGTGTCACTACAGTAAATATTAGCCCATGGTTATTGTGGCCTAGTTTTAAAAAATAGGTTATTGCAGCCACTAGCAAACCGCAGAAAAAGAACTGCAATGACTAGAAGCAAACAAATAAACAAGACAACAAGGAAATAAATAAGCAAGCAACTTACGCTAGGCTATCACGGCTATCACACATATTACATCCATTGGGCATCAAAGTTCGCCACCAGTGCAAATAAACGCGTCGACAAAAGAATATACAAAACTGAGAGCACTTCAGAAGGCACTAGGCCTGGCCAGGTCGCCCCCCCCCAAACAGCTGAAGAAGCTGAGTAGACCTCAGTTGTGTCAACGATAGATGCATCAACACTAGAGTTAAGGCATGATGGTGCGCATGACAGTCCTCTGACATCTTCATTGCATCTTTGACTTCAAGTCAGAGCTGAGCTGAAGCAAGCCTTTCCGCTTTAAGTTGAGACTGAAGAAGTCGAACTGATTGAGGCAGCGACTGCACAGAGGTTGTCTCACACCTGCTGGTGAGTAGCTTCAACTCACTGTATTCATCAAGATAGGACCTTGGGGTCATCTCGCTGTCCTCAAGATGGTTTGGCTCACTATCTTCCCTAAAGTTCTGCCTGGCGTAAGAGATACGAGTCTGAAAGAGAAACAAGGAGACACGTAACAGGTTTCACAATTATATAAGCAAATAAATGGATCTGTTCTGCATAAGGAACATGTCTTTACAACTACAATTTGAAACTGGTAGTTGTTGCAAACATCCAATCAGATGTAAACAACAAAGCAAACGGTAGTGGAGGAAATGATGCCTATCCTAATCTATACTAGAACAAAGTTTGAAGGCTTGAGAAGGATGAACTTACATTACATGTTAACACAGGCAGGACAAAGCCCTTCTCCATGTTGATGGAAGGATAATTCAATAAATTCCCCAAAGAAAATTCTTTATAAGCGTTGCCATTATTCTACATTTTGCAAAGAGTAAATATAGATCAAATAATATTGGAAGAAACAGAGGATAATGAAGCTCAGGTGCAGACTGATGATACATAATCAAATAGCAATTAATTAAGTAAAATGTTACAAGGCAAAAGGGAGAGAGGTACTGACAAGAGCAATGCAGAGCCCATTATTGTTTTGAGATCGTATGATCCTTTGAGCAAGGAGATTCATCTGAAATTAGTTTTCATACAAGAGAGAAGGTAAGGCACAAGCAGAAATTTAGGAGTTCAAATTTTGAATTGATATCATAGACAGTACCTGACGCTGGGCTCCCAGCAGTTCTAATAGGGTTTGGCCACTGGAGTAGGGGTAAAGTGTGGTATAGTTGGGCCTGTGTTTTCTGTGGCTGCTGATCTATCTGATTTAACAGGTATCACTACCTTTTCCAAATACCTAGTTTGTACTCCTTGATGACCTGCACTCACCCTCTTCCTTTTGGACACCTATTACGAAAGAACAACATTTGACTGGAAAAACATAGTGTGACGACACATGGAATAGGTACAGAAAATGGATAGGTATGGCATATACTCATATATGATGCTTAAACTAAGCAGATGGTGTAACAAAGTATAAGTAATGCAAGAGGTCAGAAGCAAAATATGTGCCACCAATACAACTTTGCAAAGTTAGAGCAAGCACCTTGATGGGTGAATAAGATAGGCCATCCTCCACCATGCCAAGTTTGTTAGGCAGTGGATCGTTCCGCAATATTCCTCTCGTGCGCACATTCTCATATTCATTTTGATAATGTTCAATATCTGACATGCATGAAAACATAAAAACAAGTGAGATTTTCTTTGTAATGCAGAAGTGATTCTAATCCAATACTGCCTCCCTGTAAACCCCTGTGTGCTATCTCTGCAATTCTTTTAAAAGATGCTATGCATGCTATAATTTGTTGTGTGCATTAATATAATGTGGCCTACTACTCAAAATATGAGAGCTCCAGAAGTGATGACACTTTGCAGACGATAGCTTCAACATATAGTAAAGAAGAACAAGTCGACCTGACCTGACAGATTCAAAATATACTAAGGGAGAACAACTCGACCTGACCAGTCGACCGCAAGAGAAGAGTATCATCTTAAAGAAGAGCAGAAGAGCAAGCAGATTGAAGATATTACAAGTCTTTTAATACAATGTCGGTTGGCCACCTATGATGAACCAGAGCGCACAGAGAAATACTATTCTTTCCGGTCTCTCCATAAGTGGCTCACATGCATTTCGAAACTAAAGTAGGAACATTTAGCTAACCAATTAAACATCTCTCAGTTTTACTAATATCAGCAATAATATCAAATATGAATTTGTACAACTAAGCTTGTTTAGCTCGATGGGTGGAGCAGTGCTATTACGACATGAACCACGTAGGCTGATTGTGGTCATCATAAAATGGGGAAAACATAAGCATGATGAGTACAGTGTTGACCGTGGTAGTGGGATGGCAGATCTGAAGCTGCAAACCGCGCAAAGGGTAGTTAGAAACCGATGTTTGCTTTGAAATAACAACTAAGATTTGGTATGGACAAGAAAGTATGGTCAACAAGTGACAAAGAAATGCATTTATGCTGTCTCTCTATATGTCGCGATATGCATTTGGAAACTCAAGTGGGACCTTTAGCTAACTAATTAAATGTGTCGGTTAACTAATATCAGTATCATATCACAATCATATTTGAACAACTAAGCTTTCGAATTCTGAGTGTTGTGTTGTTTAGCTTGAAGGGTGGAGTAATGCTAGTATGACAGAAAGCACCTACGCAGATCATAGTAGAGTAGATAAAAGGGGAAAACCCTAAGCATCAAGAGAAAAATCAGGAAAGTGGAACTAGCTGGACCAGTGGGTGGCGCACATGCTTTTTGAAACGAATATAGGAACATTAGGTGACCAATTAAACGTTCTCTGTTTTAGTGATATGAGCATCATATCAGATTCGTATTTCAACATGTAAGCTTTGGGTTGAGGTCTTGAGGAGCAGTGCTAGCACGACACGAATCACCTACGATGATGGTAGTGAATATAAAGGGGGGAAACCATAAGCTTTACGAGTATAGTGCCCGTGCCATGGCGGATCTGAAGGTGCAAACCGGACAAAGCTACTTCGCCACCAATGTTTGCTTTCAACTAGCCACTTCGATTTGGTACGGACAAGAAAAGTACAGTAAACAAATTACAATCTATTTTCCGGGTGAGATCAATAACTTAAGCACATATGGAAGAGTACCACCTCTCTTGCGACGCTGTGTAGGCCTATGCTGATACGTTGAGGGTGCTGCGGGTGCGATGGCTGTCGGCAGCGGGGAAGAAGACTTTAGACGGCAGACGGCCGGGTCGGGGGATATATCCTGTTGCCATGGACAAGGCGGTCGTAGGAGCGGCAACGACAAGGTGGAGGACGGCGCCGATGAAGCGAGAGGAGGCGATGAAAGGATCCTGGTCCAACGCCGTGGATGAGAGACGTCCATCTCTTGCAGTGGACGATGGGGTAGGGGTAGTGGCTCTGGCAAGGTGGAGGATGGGGTGGCGGACGGAGGAGGCTGGCCGCAGTGCGGAGGTTGTCGTGCCACCGATGGTGTATGAATGGGGAAATGGAGGGGAGGGGGATCTCAAACTTTGGGACGCGCTTCTCTGAAATGGGGGAAAGTTACGAATTTATCCCCCGTTTAAAATTTCGGACATCTCGTCGGTTGGGGATAGGACGGTAATCTCGCATCTCCCAAATATTTGCCGGTAACTATTTCGGGCGAGGAGAGGGTGTTTTGCCGCCCACGGTTGGCGTCCACAGTGTATGAACGGGGCTGATAGGTAGGGCGGTTGTGTCACGTCTGATGGAAGTTACACATCTGCCCCTATTTAAAATATTAGCCTACATCGATTTCGGGCGAGGAGAGGGTGTTTTGCCGCCCACGGTTGGCGCCCATGGTGTATGAATGGGGCTGACAGGTAGGGCAATTGTGTCACGTCGGATGGAAGTTACACATCTGTCCCTATTTAAAATATAAGCCTACATCGATTTCGGACGAGGAAAGTTTGTTTTGCCGCCCACCGTGTATGAATGGGGAAATGGAGGAAGAGACACATGTCTTTTGGACGAGCTTGAATCAAATGTGTTTTGCCGCCCACGTTTGGCGCCCACCGTGTCCGAATGGGCTCAGAGGCTGTCGTGTCATGTCTGATTGAAGTTACTAGTCTACCCCTATCGACAGCAGTGTAAATCCTGTCGATAAGGATGTCAAGTGTTAGGGGTAGACAGTAATTTCCATCTCGCAAACACTTGCTTTGGGCAGCCCACAAATTATAGTGGGTGTTTAGCCGCTTTGTTCAAAACTTGGGAGAATTAGCATTCACGTTTGCCCTGGGACCTGGCAAACTAAATTCAAATCCAATTTGTATTCGATGTCGAATATCCACAGATAATTATACGTTTTGTTATTTATTTCTTCAAAACCACAACAAAGATTTATTCCACCTTTATATATGATTATGATTTAGAAATGCCGTGATCTTCGAATTCAGTAGGTTGGATACACTCTGAGTCAAACAGTTATTTCATCCAATACAATATGCTCACACGAAAAATAGTTCACCTTATGTCAATCATACAAGTACTGAGGATTACCTCGCCTAAAAAATTCGGATCATTACAACACATGGACAACATAGGGGGTCTTGCAACATAATCCATTCAGAGACATGACACAACATGCAAGTACAATAATCTAATGAAAATTTCAACTGGTATCTAAAGAAGAACCGGGATTATCTTGGGCTTTAGATAGCAGAAATAGCAGGACCTCCTCCATCTTCAAATGCAACATTCTTACTTCCTCCAATTCTTGGGTTGCTTGCAGAATGCGTGCCGCTAATTCCATAATTTCCAGCCTCAAGATAAAGATTACCTCATTCATGGCAGCCACACCATCTCTTTCTGCCTCTAGTAGAGCCTCAAGCACTATAATATCGGTGCTCAGACTGCTCTGCGGCGGTGTTGCCTCTGAACTGCTACCATCTGGTAACATGGATGGCGCACTGCTTCGACAAATAGATTCTGGGGTTGTACATTGTGTCCTAGTGTGAACGGCATCCTGAAAGGTTTCTGCTAGACATCAGTAAGAGATAGTTATCGTATGATCCAGACAGTAAGCTTACATGGTAAACGACGGACGAATTATTGCCAAGCATGGCAAACTATATTTAAATGGTTCGAAGCAGCGTCAGCTGAAAAGAAATTAAAATGGTAAGATGAAACTAGGGATGTAAGTGGCAAATAAACGAAATCTGCCAGTCCCATCTAGTTAGTTTTTGCTACCTCCCTAGTTCATTTTCCTCAAAAAGAAAACAAAAAACTCTTTTGAACTATCATACCACTAGTGGACTTTAATCGGGATTAAACCGGACCAAGTTGACATCCCTAGTTGAAAGGGAGTGTACAACCGCTATATTTAAGTTGCCAAGGCATCTAAGCAGTTGAAATAATCTGAGAAAGAACTTAATAGTGTGGCCTCATATAAACTACGAAGATAGTCTTGTGATGAAGTTGAGAGGAAAAGTTAAGGACTCAAATGAAATAGGCATGCATTTCTTTATGATAGTACAGCAGGCACTGCTGACATATTGGCCAACTTAGGTATAGCGTAACAACAAATAAGCATTCGAATCAAGCAATACAGCAAAGCAGACAACTGAACTCTTTGTAATTCGGTAGGATTACACGTTGAGGGCACAAGCCAAGAAAGCAGCCCACTCGCGTTACATTTCACATCTACTAAAACACACTGGCTTATCATATGTTGCTGTGAAGCCTAGCTGCTGTTGCAATGTTCTTTGAAGATATCGTCGGCATCCCGTGGTTGCAAATCTAGTTGTTGTAGTTTATTCTGCACCATCTATTTAGGTAAAATAAATTTTAATCGCATGCACTGGTCCGAATTGATCATGAATGGTTCATCTAAACTAATGAAAGAAGGGTGTGTGCATACACGACAATACTCCCTCCAATTCTTTTTTACTTTGCGTATAACTTTTTTCTCAGTTTTCTCGTATTAGTCTGCGCGTTGTCGATTCCTAGCGCTAGTTTCCTTTTGTGCCCCGCCCCATCCGCCTATGCCCTAATTAATTGGCAAATTAGTCCAGAAAAATTAAACCAGTGCCCTCCTTGGTATGCGGGTCAAGAGATATGCGCAGAGTAAATAGAATCGGAGGGAGTATATCTGCTTCCCTCTATTTTTATGCTTGTTCGAGGTGCCAGCCCCAAAAGAACAAATATTTTGCTTGATGGGGGTTGGCAACTCCATAATTAATAGAAGCATCAAATTAGTCATGCAACTTGGGAAGATCAAGAACACACAAACAAGTAATGAACAGAGGCTCGGAGCAGTGATGTAATAGCTAGCATCAGAAAATGTAGGGTAAAACGAACAAAAAGCAGCGGAACCACATGCTAGTTTGCTGATGTGTAATTAAGCATAGAGAATATTAAGAAGTCTGATGGAACCAACAGGTGGCATCAGAATAAAACTAAAGCATATTAACTATATGTGCACTGGTATGTAATTTAGCACATGTAACATGTTCACTGCCAGAAGTATGGCACTACAGGTGCAAGCAGAATAATGCGTCTCATGAAAAACTGAATGATGCCCTGAAGAAATTCAAAGGTGCGGTGCTTATGCTAGGAAAGTGAACGTAGGCGCCGGCCGTTGGATAATAGTACCTGATTCTCGGGGGCGTATGGGTATCGTTGTCATACTTGATAGCTAAGGATCGTCGATGGTGCTCGTGTTGCGGTTGAGTTTGGGCCAGCTGTCGCCGTCGCTGAAGCGGATTCGGTGCTATGGTTGCGGCGCCTGTTGACATACAAGAAAGCTCATCTGTGGTAAGTGAACAGTTGCATGATAAAGAGAAAAACCGAAGGAGTATAAATCGAAATAAGATGATGAGGCTGCAGCGTCGGTAAAGCAGGGCCGGTGGAGTTGAATATGGCGTCCGTGGAGCGGATCCGGAGCAGTGGACGAAGGCTTCGGCGGGCGCGTTGTACAGTGCTTTCGGTGAGGCGAATCTGTTGCGGCAGACGAGGGCTTGTATGAAGGGCCAGCGAAGGGGCGGACGAGGGAGTTAGTGAAGGGCCTACGCTGTGGTGGACGAGGGCGCCGGTTAAGCAGATCCGGTGCGGTGGACCATGTTGGCGGTCAAGGAGATCTAGAGCGGTGGACAAGCCAGTCGCTGAAGCGGCTCCGGTGAAGTGGTGAGTTGGCAGTTGGGGGTTACAAGGTGCGGAAGGTAGATCCGGCGGGGTGTGAGGTCCACCGCTGCGGCGGAGGAGTAGATTCGGCGGCTTGCCGTGGTTGGGGGGGGTCGGGGAGGGGAAGGGGAGGGGCTCTGGGGAAGAATGTTGGGGGCAAAGAGGGGAAAACAATGGAGTTACCAAAGCAACCCTTTTCCGTTCATGTGGTAGGGGTAAAACAGGAATATCGCAGGGCTAAAATTTCGGGCGCGTGATATTTCGATGTGAGCGGGAAGTTTGAAAGCTTTTGGCACCTAAAATTATAAGTATTCTGCTCTCGTACGGCCGACTATGATATCATGGCCGACAATTTGTTTGTTTTGCACGCAAAAAAAATGTGCAAGTTTTGAAAATCAATGTCTCCAACTCGAAACTTAGATTGTCCATTCAATTCAAATATGGATCATTGAGCTACTACAAGAAAATACCATCATACAGTCCAATTCAAATGAAATACCAAATGTGTTTATCCTAAATATGATGACAAAAGCAAAAATGTGTATGTGTATGAATAAAGTGGATGATTATAAAGTTTGAACATGCCCGTATGTGTATATCTCTAGGTTTGATATATGAATTTGAAATCACGAAATCCCGGCTTAAAAATGTACCTCCGTTTAAATGAATTACAAAAGCTAATGATGGAGTCGAATTCCAAAATTCCAATCTTAGGTTTGTAATTTTGGTACATCAAGGTATATCACGCATGTTCAAAAGTATCGTTATCTCATAGTACAAACTGTGAAACAAATTGATCAACCATGAGTGCACAATATCTCAATTACGCTAAAGTCCCTCAAATATAGACACCTTACTCTTTATCTGAAGTCAACCCCCCCCCACCACACACACACACACACACATAGAGAAGTCGTTCTCTCCCCCAAACACCAACACACGAGCACATTAACACCCCTCTCTGTTGTAAAGTCTGGACCCCAACATAGGTCTCTATCACTTTGTCTCTCGGGCATGCACACATCTCTTCCCTCACTCTCTAGGTCTCCCGCTATCTCTCTTACCCAAGCACATGCACTATGTAGAGTGTATATTTCCCATACACACAAAACGTCGCCCCCAAACATCTATCTCCCTAGTTATGTGGTTCTCACGCACTCACCTCACACACCACCCCCACTGCAAACAAGCACACTTTGTCTCCTTGTGCACCACTCTCCTCTTTCTATCTCTCCCACATGCGGACCCGCGCCAGCTCCATCCCTGTATACATATATGTCGTGACTCTTTCCATAGCTCCCTAATGTATAATCGTTCTCGATTTCGCACATTGTTCTCTACACCATCTATTCTAGATCTCTCATGAAGTCCCTATCACACACACGATGACTCGCTTCCCTTGCGTCTCCGTTCATAGGCCAATTTCGGACAACATCAACATTGTATCCCTATCTATACGCCATTTCTGGACACAAACGACCCCTCTCGCCCCCTCTCTTCCTCTCTCTCTCTCTCCGTCGCTAGCTCTCTGTTTCTCTCGCTCTCACACCCCTCTCCCACACACACACTCGATGTCTCTTCCAAATAGTCTGCTCCCCCCGCCCGCACCCGTGCTATCTCGCTACTACACATGTCACACCATTCCCCTTCCCTTATACTAGGTTTACATCATCAGTGGTCTCTCTACTCCACATACACTCTCTCCCTCTCACACACAAACGCGTGCACAAACACACACAGACATGCACAAACAACCATTTACCTGGATCCTCATCTCTCCTCATGTCCGCATGTGTATCTCACACACTCACTCTCTAATTATGTATATGTGTCTCCACGTTACACAACACAAAGCCCCATGTACATGTCTCTCTCTATCCTCCACACACATAGACACAAAGAATCTATTATCATTGCCTCAGTCTCTAACATATCACACACGCACACTGCATCTCTCTCTCTCTCGCAAACACGCTCAACAAGGGTTTCCCCGTGAATAAATTACCGTCTATTCATCAACAGTTGTGGCAGTACGGCGAACACGAGACATGAAAAAGAATAAATCTACACGTGCTTAGACCACCTAGTATGACTACTAGGACTAGAGCAAGCCAAAAAGTGCACCGCCGTCACCCCCTCCTTGTCGGCGACGGGAAAATCTTCATTTTACACAGTCGAGAAGTCATTGTGCTAAGGCCCCACATGCCGAGGCGTTGAATAGAATGTAGATGCTAGTTTACGGAAGCAAGTATCGATAATACGTTTGTATCTCCATACTTATATTTCTTCTCTTATAAAAAACCGAGTTGGTGATGATGGTACGTGTGCCATCTTGCAATATAGACCGTCCGATCTATATCTGACGGATGGAAACTAAACTAAAAGATACCCGCACCCCTCTCCACATTTGCAGACAAGGCCTTCCCTCGTTCATCCTTATCTCCAACAAACCTCATTGTTGAGCAATTAAGAAAGGAAGCCTCTGGAACAAACTGGTCTGGTGGCCGCTGCCGGTGTCGTCAATCCCCATGCCTCCGCTCAGTACGACCACCAACCACCACCACACCCCACTCCTCTTCACCTTATCTCATATTTCTCGAGATATCATTAGTTTTTACACATGGGGTTACTCCCGCAAGGGTCAATCACAACAAGTGTTTTATAAAAAAATGCATCTTGATGTTCCGTGCAATGCACGGATCTTGCTAGTACTCCTACACAAGACTAAGTTGGTGATGCTGGTGTGTCTGCCATCCGTCGTTTCTGACCATTAGATCTACATCTATCGATTGTGAGGTAAGTTGTTGCCTTTTCTCACCAACATCCCACTTGTCTACCAATTTGCAGAAAAAACCCATAATTAGTATCTTAAAACCAACCACATCCCTCCCTGACCTCACCAAAACAGCCCAAGGAATATATTCTAATTGAAACATAATATATCTCTAGTGACATATGTATATCAAAATTAGAGTGTTTTGTACCAAGTTTGTGAATAAGTATTATTCTAATTATGATTCGTTGCAACGGACATGAACATTGCTAGTATTTCCAACCATGCATTTCTTTTCCTAGTATTCCATAGTTTCGAGTTTTCCATCAACATATTAGTCACTCATGGTTGATATTTACTTTCAATCATGTACACATATGCACTATGTAACTAGCCTTGCTTATTGGCTTCCAAATCTTAACTTTCACTCCTACTTACAATATGTAGAGTATTTAACAAAAAACTACCACTTTCAACCAGCCCTAGGAAGAATCTATTGTACAAAAAATAGCAAAAACATACCCAAAATTTCTTAATCCACGCCAAAAACTACCTAGTACTCCTACCGATTAGGTTCGTTTAAAACCATTTATGACAGGGTTGGCCCACAGTCCGTGCTGACGAGGCAGCTTAAACCAACACATTTTGTTTAACCGTTGACATGAGGGACCCACATCTGACCTTCTATCCTGTTATTCCCCCTCAAATCATTATTTTTCCTGAACATTACTTCAAACAGTACTGATGCATGTTCGTCGGTGGCGCCGGTGATGAGCGAGTTGGCCGCCGCTCCGCTGGACGGGCCGGACGCCGCGCTGGCCTCCGCACGGATTGGCAGGCTGGCCCGAGCGTGACTCACGAGCGAGCAAGCCACCGCGCTGGCCTTCGCTCGAGCCAGATGGCTGGCCTTAGCACGGCGCGCGCGAGCAAGCCGCCGCGCTGCCGTGCCAATCTAGCTAGCAAACCTTGCAGATAAGCAGCTGGACGGAGCTATCTTGGCTAGCTAGCGGCCGCGAGCGCCGGACGGAGCTGGCATCCGGGCTGCCGCAACATGGGCTCCGCACTGCCGACGGTTTTGACCTCGCCTTCTGCCGCCGGCGGTAGCTGCGTCCCATGGCCGAGGATGACTAGGTGGACGGGCCGAAGGTAGGAGGTCACTCGAGGATTTTTGTTGGTAAGAGCATGTACAATGGTTGATAAGGTAGTCTTATCTTAAGTCTGCCACATATGCAAGTGGTAGTAGTTTCTTGGCATTTTAGTGGTTTCTTGCATTATTAGAGCAAGTACAATAGAGCCGAGTCAGCGGGCTATAAGAAATAAACTACTCCCTCTGTCATCTTACGAAAACCAAATAATCCCAAAACACTTAGGCGCGGTGCATTAACTTCTACCTCGTTTCTTGTTTCTTGACATATCAACCAATAAGAGATGTGGGTGTGCATGCTTTTAATGACTTGAAACTACCAAACACGACATGCAGTGGTTAATTCACTGCATGCAATGCTATTAATTAGCAAATAAACATTAAGTTATCTAGTTTTCCCCTCCTCCTTGGTCACGGTGCACAATCTAAGATGACTTATTCACCTAGACAGAGGGAGTACTACATGTTGGCTATAAGATGGGATGTAGATGACATCGCACTGGCTTATAGCCAGCAGCTGGCTATACTATTAACCATGCTCTTATGGATTTCTTGTAAGGAACAATGTACGTACTACTAGCGACAAAAGGCGATTCTAGGTTGCGTTGTACTCCAATGAGTACTACTAGTGGTCGCGGGAGTGTATACCTCATTTTGTGGGTTCGATCCCAGACGAACACACGGCGGCCTTTTTTTGAAAAATAGTACTACTACACTTCGCTGCGAGCCAATATTTTACATGGGTAGTTTGAGTTTTGAAGTCAAACGGACGTGCGGCCCCACAATCTGGGTGCACTGGACAGCCTAGCCACGTGAACGGGTTTTCCTTCCCAGCATCCCGTGGCTCGCGTGCTCGCCCTAGCCGCACCTCGCTTGCAGCTTCCAGCTAGTAGCATATTTAAACTAGCGCCTCCCAATTAAGCCCGAGGAGCCGGAAAAGCCTGGCGCGGCATTGGGAACTGTGCAATATGGCTCTGTACGTAAAGTGCTCTACTACTACTCTGTAGCTTGTGGCGTTGCATGCATGGACTTCACTCCATTATCGGCTCTACTATAAAAGAAATTCCTCTTGACGTGTTTTTTTGAAACGGAGGCAAAAGCTTTGCTTCATCTCATTCATAAAGAAGGAACTACTAACAAAGTTCGACGAGATCCATTACACCTCCACAAATGGAAGCGAAAAGCCTAGTCTCGCTGTATCAAATAACTCAAATGTTCTGCCCCCGCAGTAACCGTCGCTGATAAACAGGCTGCTGGTGTATGCGTGAGAGGAGCGGCTGAGTAGGACAGCTACGTGAGAGGAGCGGCTGAATAGAGCACCGAGAGTACCCACTAGGCCACTACGCAGGTGTACTTCCCCTGCATTGATAGTACAGCGATGGTTCTAGAGAACAGTAGTACCCTCCACTTCCAACTATAGCTCCTTGGCCCTGAGATTCAAGAGTTCAAAACTGGTGCACTATACTAGACTAGACTAGAAGTACAGTACATCGCACTACTAGTTGAGAAAAGTAGTACTAGTGCTGCTGCAGTACGAGTACGTACTCCTCCGTCACATAATGTACGACATTTTTTGACACTAGTTGGCGTGTACAAAAAATGGCAAAAACATACCCAAAATTTCTTAATCCACGCCAAAAACTACTACCTAGTGCCAAAAATTTCTTACTAGTGCTATTATTTACAGTATAATGCAATCCCATAATGTTCCATAATGCTAGTACTAGTAGTAGTAAATAATAGCCTCACCCCTTCGCTGAGGAATGATCTACAGTTGGAAGGGACGAGGCCCTGCGGTTACTACGCTCTTATCTCCTCCTCGCCAGTTCCCCTCCCCCCGAAGAGAAGGCAGTTCGTCGCTGCTCCCATGGATTCACCAGGCGGTTCTCCTCCTCGTCGGGGCTGGGAGACCTTGGGCGACGATTCTCTGGGAGAAATCGCACACTGCTCCGACGTCCTCACCGCCGCAAGACTCGGTGCTTCCTGCACCAACTTTTTCAAGACGCTGCTTAAACAGGCTTGGGAAAAGGCCATGCTTGTTGGTCTTCCATGCGTCCTTGAGGATAAGGTTCTTCTATGGGACAATTCTTCGAACAGTCCACCGCTCCCTGGCCATGGTTGCACGTTGACTCCGCTAGAGTTGACGACGTTGAGAGGTAGTCGGATTTTGTCCGATGAGCAGGTCAGTAATGGAGTTTGATCATGTAGTACTTAGTTATTCCATTTCCATCCCGTAATTTCTCCGCTGCCCACCGTCTTATATATAGGTCTGGGTCGGTGCCAACGAAGATTGGCTTGCATACCTCCGGCCGGATACCACCATGATTTTGCATAACATCCACAGCAGTGCGGCCGTTCCGGTAGACCCCTTCTCCACCATTGGGATCGGCCTTCCGGACTGGCTGGGCAAGAATACATATGATGATGCCTACATGAGATTGAAGAAGATAGCAATTGCGGACCCGCCGACAAAGCGACGCGGCTACAACGATTACTATCTCATCGCGGTGTTCGACATAAGGATTGCCATCAATGTAGGAGGCAGTAACGGCAGAGGCTGGCGCATGTTGGCGGCGGCAGATTTGTACCCCATACACGCTCGAAGACGTCGTGCGCCATCTAGGCCGCATCTTCGCGGTGACAAGCCAGGGGACTTGTTTCATCTGGTTGACATCCTACGGTACGGGAGATTACAAACGGAATGCACAAACCATCATTTGTATCCCTAACGGTACTCCATTATTTTGCAGGGACCAGTCATCCCCCGATCTAAATAGGATCGCCGATCCTGGATGTGCATTTGTATCCACGATTCGGTCTAACCTGGAACCTTGTAGCTGACTTTGGCATATTGGGATCAACTATCTTAGCAGTCGTTACCCATGGTACCACTGATGTGCAACATGGTCACACAATCTACTACGATCGGACCATCACCATCTACCCAGGTATTCCATTTTTTAACCCTCTCGCCTTCTCTTTCATTGTTGTACTAGTAGTATACTTTGTAGTACTAGTAGGAGTACTTTTTACCTTGGAGGACGCATATAGCTAGCTAGGCCCTTGAAGACTTGAACCCACTAGCTACCACCATTTTTGTTTTTCCATGTCTTACTATCTCATCCATGTAGCCAAGAGTGGCTATATATAATAAGCCGGTTATTTTACTTCCTCTATACCGTAGTAGTACTATTTGCTGCACAGTATTACTGACCGCCACATTTGAGCACAACATTATTATGCATGGACCTTGACTATGTACGTCACCATGTGTCCAGATCTGGGATGCCGCGTGTACCAGATGAACGGCGCCGAGTTCGACCCCCGTGATGCTACGTGGGTGCCAAGGAACACTCTTGGAGAGTACTCGCTTTTCATCGGGGACAGCTACCCCATTGTGAAGCGGATGCCACCTTCCGTGCACGACACGGAAGGCCTGCCGTTCATGAAGCATGGTTGTGTCTTCAGTGCGCACCGCCGGATGAACGACATGCTGGGACACGCTATCCCTGATTTATGCCGCTTCAGCTTGGATGAGTCTCCATCGTGTGGAACCGGACTAGAAAGCTGCAACAATGATTCCCGTTGCCCACCGCTATGGATCGTGCCATCCATGAAGAACACCTGGGACTGGAACCTGGAGGAGGACATGTAGCCCATCTATAACGTGTAAGTGGAGTACGGTAATTGTGAATGGTAGCGTTGTGAATATATGTAGACTAGTCGTGCACAAATTTATCACATGAGTTGGAGATGAACTTGCGTGGCATACTGGCATTTGTCCTTTAGAATTTATTACTAGTAAATGTGTTATGTGTACGTGCAACTTGTGTGGTTGTTGCACGGGCTCCAACACGCTCTTTGAGAAAAAAGGTGGCACAACTTTGGATATACATGACGTGGCGGCATCATACAGTAGCATCGTTCGCTATAGTTGTACTAGTACACTCCTACTAGGACGACAACTCCTATAAAACCTTGCGCTGGGCTCTTTGCCTCTTCGGGAGGTTCAACAGTTCGTACTCGTGTGAACCTTGCACTTGGCTCTTCGCCTCTTTGGAAGGTCCAACAATGATGATACTACAGTACAATATGCTTCTGACAATCTGACACCGATTGAACTGCTGCACGCCCACCGTGAGGGAGAGGGAGAGGGAGAGGGAGAGGGTGCTGTAGTCAAAACCCTCTCCTCGTCCTGCGAACCACCGCGTGCGTGGGCAAGGGAGAGGCATAGTAAGCAAGCTTCTCCTCGTTTGGCGAGTTGATGGGACACATCAAAGCAGTACTAGTACTAGTAGTAGTAGTCCATACTGCATCCTTTCCGATTAATATGGCTTAATTTGAAATGAGAAAAATACACTGGCGGTCAACGTATGTAATAGTACGCTCTTTACGGTCACTATATATAGTTTTGCGGCGATTATACGATCACTAGCTCATCGTTGAGCACTGTATTGCACCATACTGACCAGCCACATAGTTGACGTGGCACTTTGTTGAATGGTTAAATTGTCACCTGGTTTCTGGGTCCCACCTGTCAGTTGGCAGAGCAAAGAAATCAGTTAAACAAAACTTTACGCAGGCGCGGCACGAGTCCAACCCTTGCGCGCGAGCCGCCCTGGCTGTGTATGTGAGTGCATGCACGTGTCCTTCCTCGGTCTTCCAACAAAGAGTGTACTACATGATGTACATCTACACTTCCAATGCATTTAGCCTTTAATCTAAATCGATATTGATTGACTAATGCACCAACTTGTGCTGTAGGTATAGGCTACATGTCTATCCTTAATTACAGCATGCAACGACCTTCATTTAATCTTCTTATCTCAATGGTCGCATGCACACATAAGTCTGCTACTTTTGGGCGTTAATTATGCCCTGGTCAATGTGTAAATCTCTAAATGTACAGTCTTTCACGGACGTAGGGAGTAGGTTGAGCACTTGAGCGTGAGCGTGTGTGTTGCGTCGTGTGCTGTGTGCCGCATGGGTGCGTGAGTGTTGCGTGCGTCCATGTGTACGTGTGAGTGTTGCATGTTGGATGCATGCATGCATGCATGGGGCTTACTCCCTCCCATTGACATGTTCATATTTCAAGCTTCCTCTGTTCCCTCCATATGGTGATACTCCCTCTGTTCCCAAATAGTACGGAGTAAAAGCCTCCCTGTGTTCCCAAATATGAAGTATTTGTCTTTCTACATATTTCAACAAGTGACTAGGTACGGAGCAAAATGAGTGAAGTGAGCGTAGAGGCATAGGGATACTGTAGAAAGCAAGTCCTCGTGATCCATTATTCCCCATCTCGGTTAGAGAGAACTATTCAACTAGTCTTCGCAATGAAGTGACAATACACGCTGCAGCAGATGGGACACGTAATTAATAAGCTGAACCAGCGTGTTGGTGTTACTAAATCAGCCTTACCCGGTACTGCCATCATGTTTGCCAGTAGAGCACGCTTCCGCAAATACGCCTACGCACCTCTGTCCTCCATTAACTGACATATGGGCCCTATTGTGGTAGACCCACATGTCATCGGTGTAACTATTTACACTCCGAAGGACGGTATATCCTGGTAGTAGTACTAGTAGAATTGAGATTGAATGCACTTTCTTCCCCGTCTTCCACTCTTCTTCCTCCTCTCTTCCCCATCGTCGTCCGCACACCATTTACCCCCGCTCACTGCTCGCCCGCCCGCGCCATCTTCCTTGGTAGCTCGTGCGTACCATATCCCCCTGCTCACTGCTCGGCCACACGAGGAGAAGCTTCTTCGCTCGCCCGCCCGAATCCACTTCCCCACTGGCTCGCAGGCACCGAAAACCCCAATGGCAGAACCGACTGACACGCAGAGCCGCGATTGGAATTCCCTCCCCGATGTTCTCTTGGAGCATCTGTAGTCGTATGGACCTACCCAGCACCGTCCGTCTGGCCGCATGCTTGGTGTCTTTGTACCGTCTACTCGTCTGCAACCGGCCGGCTCTTTTCAAGACACCCTGCTTGCTGATGCCCGATCCTCGCAAGTGGCCCATACACCGACTTGACGATCCTACGGAGGTTGCCATGGTGCCCCTCGACATGCTACCACTACCCGTCCACCTGCCCTTCATGCGCGACCACTACTGGGCGGGCATGAAGGCCAACTGGATCGTCCTCATCCACCAATCTGGTAGTCCATGGCGTCTCGTGGATATCTACACCCAGCGAGAGATCACCCTTCCATCACTGGATACCGCCGCCATCGAGCCTCGCGGCCCGCCGGACACTCCTGCTTTCTATGCACGAGACGCGTCAAGCTTTTGGCTCGACCTCTGTTTGCAGAAAGTTGTAATATGCGAAGTGCCCACACCATCAGAAGACTACATGGATTACAAGCTCATTGCCTTGTTCAACAAGGGATTAGTCTATCTGGAATCCGGCCGCCATACATGGTTATGGCTCATCATCAATCCTGTTAAGGAAACATTTCTGTCTGATGCTATAGTGCACGATGGCATCGTTTACGCGGTCGACGCACAGATTGGCTACCTATACTGGTGGAATCTATCGTCGTGTAATTGTTCTATCTCATCTTATCTTTACCTTATGAATACGACTGCCTGTTCATTTGTTACAAATTTAGAATGCATAGCATGTCTATAACCACATCATTGCTATATGTTCCTCTCATTTCCTAGATTTTTATGACCACACATGTTATTGTTAGAGTTGATATGAGAACAATTGGCATCTAATGATTGTTAGAATACATATTATGAGCATAACATCATGATTGCTATATGTTACTCTCATTTACAAGATTTTTATAACAACGCATGTTATTGCTTAGAGTTGATATGAGAACAGTAGTAGTAAGTGCTATGGTAGAATATGAGTAGGCGCTGTCATAGTTGTTTTCCTCTCATTGTTACATGATCTTTGAACCATGACATATTGCTAGAATATGAAAGCCATTGGCTTATTTTTTTAACTTGGGGTATGATTATGACCACGACATTGCAATTCTCTGTCTATGATATGTGTCACTGTTATAATAATCTTAACTCCACACATACTCTGAACATGATTGTTTATTTTTGTCCTTTTGGTCTCCAATTTGAATTGTTGCAGCAGACGCAAATGCGCTGTCCTTCATGATTCCTCGCACGTACCAAATTGACCAAACCATTGCATCAAACCACATGCAGTACAATGCATGGGGCGTTCGTGACATTGATGGCTATGGCTGCTTCGTGTTTGAGAAAGATCCCAGCTTCCTTGGGCCAGGCATATTCAACTGGAGGCGGGTTTACAGCCTCGGCAACCACTCCTTGTTCCTCGGGCTCAATTATCCGATCATCCAACCAATCATCGATCATATCACCAGCGATGATTACTGTGCTATGCAACTTCCATTCGCAAGGGGGGGCTGTGTTTACACATCATACCATGGGTTTCATGAATCACCATATCCAGAGATTCGTCGACACAGCTTGTTGCCAGATAATCTTCAGTGTGTGAAAGGCATCAAGCTTCCATGCGATGGATGGCTTTTGCAAACCCGACATGCGGCGATGTGGTTCATGCCAACAACAAATATGCACAACTTGATTCATGCTGATATCTAGACTAAGCCATGTATTCTGCTGCTGTAGCACGACCCTCTTTTGTTGGATATTATGTATTGTTGTGTTTGAAGCACTCCTCTGGTTTGAAGGATAGATACCTTCCTGGGATCAAGTGCATCCTAACTCACCTGCGTAGGATGTACTGATAATGATGATGGAGATGCTGTGCAGAAGCCATATATATCAGTTAGGCTTCAAGTGCGTACTTGTTAGTTAAACCTATGTATAAATTGTGACACTAAATACGACTAGTAAGTAGTACATGTTGGGGAACGTAGTAATTTCAAAAAAATTCCTACGCACACGCAAGATCATGGTGATGCATAGCAACGAGAGGGGAGAGTGTGATCTACGTACCCTTGTAGAACAGCGGAAGCGTTAGCACAACGCGGTTGATGTAGTCGTACGTCTTCACGGCCCGACCGATCAAGCACCGAAACTACGGCACCTCCGAGTTCTAGCACACGTTCAGCTTGATGACGATCCCCGGACTCCGATCCAGCAAAGTGTCGGGGAAGAGTTCCGTCAGCACGACGGCGTGCTGACGATCTTGATGTACTATCGTCGCAGGGCTTCGCCTAAGCACAGCTACAATATTATCGAGGATTATGGTGGAAGGGGGCACCGCACACGGCTAAGAATATGATCACGTGGATCAACTTGTGTCTAGGGGTGCCCCTTGCCCCCGTATATAAAGGAGCAGGGGGAGGTGCGGCCGGCCAGGAGGAGGGCGCGCCAGGAGGAGTCCTACTCCCACCGAGAGTAGGATTCCCCCCTTTTCCTAGTTGGAATAGGATTCGGGAGGGGGAAAGAGGAGAGAGAGAAGGAAGGGGGGGGCGTCGGCCCCCTCTCCTTGTCCTATTCGGACTAGGGGGGAGGGGCGCGCGGCCCAGCCCTGGCCACCTCTCCTCTCTTCCACTAAAGCCCACTAAGGCCCATATACCTCCCGGGGGGTTCTGGTAACCTCCCGATACTCCGGTAAAATCCCGATTTCACTCGGAACACTTCCGATATCCAAATATAGGCTTCCAATATATCAATCTTTATGTCTCGACCATTTTGAGACTCCTCGTCATGTCCGTGATCACATCCGAGACTCCGAACAAACTTCGGTACATCAAAATGCATAAACTCATAATATAACTGTCATCAAAAACCTTAAGCGTGCGGACCCTACGGGTTCGAGAACAATGTAGACATGACCGAGACACGTCTCCGATCAATAACCAATAGCAGAACCTGGATGCTCATATTGGCTCCCACATATTCTACGAAGATCTTTATCGGTCAGACCTCATAACAACATACGTTGTTCCCTTTGTCATCGGTATGTTACTTGCCCGAGATTCGATCATCGGTATCTCAATACCTAATTCAATCTCGTTACCCGCAAGTCTCTTTACTCGTTTCGTAATACATCATCTTGCAACTAACTCATTAGTTGTAATGCTTGCAAGGCTTATGTGATGTGCATTACCGAGAGGGCCCAGAGATACCTCTCCGACAATCAGAGTGACAAATCCTAATCTCGAAATACGCCAACCCAACATGTACCTTTGGAGACACCTGTAGAGCTCCTTTATAATCACCCAGTTACGCTGTGACGTTTGGTAGCACACAAAGTGTTCCTCCGGCAAATGGGAGTTGCATAATCTCATAGTCATAGGAACATGTATTAGTCATGAAGAAAGCAATAGCAACATACTAAACGATCGGGTGCTAAGCTAATGGAATGGGTCATGTCAATCATATCATTCTCCTAATGATGTGATCCCATTAATCAAATGACAATACATGTCTATGGTTAGGAAACATAACCATCTTCCATTAACGAGCTAGTCAAGTAGAGGCATACTAGTGACGTTTGGTTTGTCTATGTATTCACACAAGTATTATGTTTCCGGATAATACAATTCTAGCATGAATAATAAACATTTATCATGATATAAGGAAATAAAATAATAACATTATTATTGCCTCTAGGGCATATTTCCTTCAGTCTCCCACTTGCACTAGAGTCAATAATCTAGATTACACAGTAATGATTCTAACACCCATGGAGCTTTGGTGCTGATCATGTTTTGCTCGTGGAAGAGGCTTAGTCAACGGGTCTGCTATATTCAGATCCGTATGTATCTTGCAAATCTCTATGTCTCCCACCTGGACTAGATCCCAGATGGAATTGAAGCGTCTCTTGATGTACTTGGTTCTCTTGTGAAATCTGGATTCCTTTGCCAAGGCAATTGCACCAGTATTGTCACAAAAGATTTTCATTGGACCCGATGCACTCGGTATGACACCTAGATCGGATATGAACTCCTTCATCCAGACTCCTTCGTTTGCTGCTTCCGAAGCAGCTATGTATTCCGCTTCACATGTAGATCCCGCCACAACGCTTTGTTTAGAACTGCACCAACTGACAGCTCCACCGTTTAATGTAAACACGTATCCGGTTTGTGATTTAGAATCGTCCGGATCAGTGCCAAAGCTTGCATCAACGTAACCATTTACGATGAGCTCTTTGTCACCTCCATATATGAGAAACATATCCTTAGTCCTTTTCAGGTATTTCAGGATGTTCTTGACCGCTGTCCAGTGATCCACTCCTGGATTACTTTGCTACCTCCCTGCTACAATTATAGCAAGACACACATCAGGTCTGGTACACAGCATTGCATACATGATAGAGCCTATGGCTGAAGCATAGGGAACATCTTTCATTTTCTCTCTATCTTCTGCATTGGTCGGGGATTGAGTCTTACTCAATTTCATACCTTGTAACACAGGCAAGAATCCTTTCTTTGCTTGATCCATTTTGAACTTCTTCAAAACTTTGTCAAGGTATGTGCTTTGTGAAAGTCCAATTAAGCGTCTTGATCTATCTCTATAGATCTTAATGCCTAATATGTAAGTAGCTTCACCGAGGTCTTTCATTGAAAAACTCTTATTCAAGTATCCTTTTATGCTATCCAGAAATTCTATATCATTTCCGATTAGTAATATGTCATCTACATATAATATCAGAAATGCTACAGAGCTCCCACTCACTTTCTTGTAAATACAGGCTTCTCCAAAAGTCTGTACAAAACCAAATGCTTTGATCACACTATCAAAGCGTTTATTCCAACTCCGAGAGGCTTGCACCAGTCCATAAATGGATCGCTGAAGCTTGCACACTTTGTTAGCTCCCTTTGGATCGATAAAACCTTCCAGCTGCATCATATACAACTCTTCTTGCAGAAATCCATTCAGGAATGCAGTTTTGACATCCATTTGCCAAATTTCATAATCATAAAATGCGGCAATTGCTAACATGATTTGGACAGACTTAAGCATCGCTACGGGTGAGAAGGTCTCATCGTAGTCAATCCCTTGAACTTGCCGAAAACCTTTTGGGACAAGTTGAGCTTTGTAGACAGTAATATTACCGTCAGCGTCAGTCTTCTTCTTGAAGATCCATTTATTCTCAATTGCTTGCCGATCATTGGGCAAGTCAACCAAAGTCCATACTTTGTTCTCATACATGGATCCCATCTCAGATTTCATGGCTTCAAGCCATTTTGCGGAATCTGGGCTCACCATCGCTTCTTCATAGTTCGTAGGTTCATCATGATCTAGCAGCATGACTTCTAGAACAGGATTACCGTACCACTCTGGCGCGGATCTTACTCTGGTTGATCTACGAGGTTCAGTAGTATCTTGTTCTGAAGCATCATGATCATTACCATTAGCTTCCTCACTAATTGGTGTAGGTGTCACAGAAACTGGTTTCTGTGATGTACTACTTTCCAATAAGGGAGCAGGTACAGTTACCTCGTCAAGTTCTACTTTCCTCCCACTCACTTCTTTTGAGAGAAACTCCTTCTCTAGAAAGTTTCCGAATTTAGCAACAAAGGTCTTGCCTTCGGATCTGTGATAGAAGGTGTATCCAATAGTTTCCTTTGGATATCCTATGAAGACACATTTCTCCGATTTGGGTTTGAGCTTATCAGGTTGAAGTTTTTTCACATAAGCATCGCAGCCCCAAACTTTCAGAAACGACAACTTTGGTTTCTTGCCAAACCACAGTTCATATGGTGTCGTCTCAGCGCATTTTGATGGTGCCCTATTTAACGTGAATGCGGCCGTCTCTAGAGCATATCCCCAAAACGATAGCGGTAAATCAGTAAGAGACATCATAGATCGCACCATATCTAGTAAAGTATGATTACGACGTTCAGACACACCATTACGCTGTGGTGTTCCGGGTGGCGTGAGTTGCGAAACTATTCCACATTGTTTTAAATGTACACAAAACTCGTAACTCAAATATTCTCCTCCACGATCAGATCGTAGGAATTTTATTTTCTTGTTACGATGATTTTCAATTTCACTCTGAAATTCTTTGAACTTTTCAAATGTTTCAGACTTATGTTTTATTAAGTAGATATGCCCATATCTGCTTAAGTCATCTGTGAAGGTGAGAAAATAACGATATCCGCCACGAGCCTCAACATTCATCGGACCACATACATCTGTATGTATGATTGCCAATAAATCTGTTGCTCTCTCCATAGTACCGGAGAACGGTGTTTTTGTCATCTTACCCATAAGGCACGGTTCGCAAGTACCAAGTGATTCATAATCAAGTGGTTCCAAAAGCCCATCAGTATGGAGTTTCTTCATGCGCTTTATACCGATATGACCCAAACGGCAGTGCCACAAATAAGTTGCACTATCATTATCAACTCGGCATCTTTTGGTTTCAACACTATGAATATGTGTGTCACTACTATCGAGATTTAATAAGAATAGACCACTCTTTAAGGGTGCATGACCATAAAAGATATTACTCATGTAAATAGAACAACCATTATTCTCTGATTTAAATGAATAACCGTCTCGCATCAAACAAGATCCAGATATAATGTTCGTGCTTAATGCTGGCACCAAATAACAATTATTTAGGTCTAATACTAATCCCGAAGGTAGATGTAGAGGTAGCGTGCCGACTGCGATCACATCGACTTTGGAACCATTTCCCACGCGCATCGTCACCTCGTCCTTAGCCAATCTTCGCTTACTCCGTAGTCCCTATTTCGAGTTGCAAATATTAGCAACAGAACCAGTATCAAATACCCAGGTGCTACTGCGAGCATTAGTAAGGTACACATCAATAACATGTATATCACATATACCTTTGTTCACCTTGCCATCCTTCTTATCCGCCAAATACTTGGGGAAGTTCCGCTTCCAGTGACCAGTCCGCTTGCAGTAGAAGCACTCAGTTTCAGGCTTAGGTCCAGGTTTGGGTTTCTTCTCTTCAGTAGCAACTTGCTTGTTGTTCTTTTTGAAGTTCCCCTTCTTCTTCCCTTTGCCCTTTTTCTTGAAACTAGTGGTCTTGTTGACCATCAACACTTGATGCTCCTTCTTGATTTCTACCTCCGCAGCTTTCAGCATTGCGAAGAGCTCGGGAATAGTCTTATTCATCCCTTGCATATTATAGTTCATCACGAAGCTTTTGTATCTTGGTGGCAGTGATTGGAGAATTCTGTCAATGACGCAATCATCTGGAAGATTAACTCCCAATTGAATCAAGTGATTATTATACCCAGACATTTTGAGTATATGCTCACTGATAGAACTGTTCTCCTCCATCTTGCAGCTATAGAACTTATTGGAGACTTCATATCTCTCAATCCGGGCATTTGCTTGAAATATTAACTTCAACTCCTGGAACATCTCATATGCTCCATGATGTTCAAAATGTCGTTGAAGTCCCGATTCTAAGCCGTAAAGCATGGCACACTAAACTATCAAGTAGTCATCAGCTTTGCTCTGCCAGACGTTCATAACATCTAGTGTTGCTCCAGCAGCAGGCCTGGCACCTAGCGGTGCTTCCAGGATGTAATTCTTCTGTGCAGCAATGAGGATAATCCTCAAGTTACGGGCCCAGTCCGTGTAATTGCTACCATCATCTTTCAACTTTGCTTTCTCAAGGAACGCATTAAAATTCAACGGAACAACAACACGGGCCATCTATCTACAATCAAACATATACAAGCAAGATACTATCAGGTACTAAGTTTCATGATAAATTTAGGTTCAATTAATCATATTACTTAAAGAACTCCCACTTAGATAGACATCCCTCTAATCCTCTAAGTGATTACGTGATCCAAATCAACTAAACCATGTCCGATCATCACGTGAGATGGAGTAGTTTCATTGGTGAGCATCACTATGTTGATCATATCTACTATATGATTCACGCTCGACCTTTCGGTCTCCGTGTTCCGAGGCCATATCTGTATATGCTTGGCTCGTCAAGTATAACCTGAGGAATACGCGTGTGCAACTATTTTGCACCCGTTGTATTTGAACGTAGAGCCTATCACACCCGATCATCACGTGGTGTCTCAGCACGAAGAACTTTCGCAACGGTGCATACTCAGGGAGAACACTTCTTGATAATTAGTGAGAGATCATCTTATAATGCTACCGTCAATCAAAGCAAGATAAGATGCATAAAAGATAAACATCACATGCAATCAATATAAGTGATATGATATGGCCATCATCATCTTGTGCTTGTGATCTCCATCTTCGAAGCACCGTCATGATCACCATCGTCACCGGCGCGACACCTTGATCTCCATCATAGCATTGTTGTCGTCTCGCCAATTTTATGCTTCCACGACTATCGCTACTGCTTAGTGATAAAGTAAAGCATTACAGCGTGATTGCATTGCATACAATAAAGCGACAACCATATGGCTCCTGCCAGTTGCCGATAACTCGGTCGGTTACAAAACATGATCATCTCATACAATAAAATTTAGCATCATGTCTTGACCATATCACATCACAACATGCCCTGCAAAAACAAGTTAGACGTCCTCTACTTTGTTGTTGCAAGTTTTACGTGGCTGCTACGGGCTTAGCAAGAACCGTTCTTACCTACGCATCAAAACCACAACGATTTGTCAAGTTGGTGTTGTTTTAACCTTCACAAGGACCACCGGGCGTAGCCACACTCGGTTCAACTAAAGTTGGAGAAACTGTCACCCGCTAGCCACCTTTGTGCAAAGCACGTCGGGAGAACCGGTCTCGCGTAAGCGTACGCGTAATGTCGGTCCGGGCCGCTTCGTCCAACAATACCGCCGAACCAAAGTATGACATGCTGGTAAGCAGTATGACTTATATCACCCACAACTCACTTGTGTTCTACTCGTCCAGCCCTGGCCATCTCTCCTCTCTTCCACTAAAGCCCACTAAGGCCCATATACCTCCCGGGGGGTTCCAGTAACCTCCCGGTACTCCAGTAAAATCCCGATTTCACTCGGAACACTTCCGATATCTAAATATAGGCTTCCAATATATCAATCTTTATGTCTCGACCATTTTGAGACTCCTCGTCATGTCCGTGATCACATCCGGGACTCCAAACAAACTTCAGTACATCAAAATGCATAAACTCATAATATAACTATCATCAAAAACCTTAAGCGTGCGGACCCTACGGGTTCGAGAACAATGTAGACATGACCGAGACACGTCTCCGATCAATAACCAATAGCGGAACCTGGATGCTCATATTGGCTCCCACATATTCTACGAAGATCTTTATCGGTCAGACCGCATAACAACATACGTTGTTCCCTTTGTCATCGGTATGTTACTTGCCCGAGATTCGATCGTCGGTATCTCAATACCTAGTTCAATCTCGTTATCGGCAAGTCTCTTTACTCGTTTCGTAATACATCATCTTGCAACTAACTCATTAGTTGTAATGCTTGCAAGGCTTATGTGATGTGCATTACCGAGAGGGCCCAGAGATACCTCTTCGACAATCAGAGTGACAAATCCTAATCTCGAAATACGCCAACCCAACATGTACCTTTGGAGACACCTGTAGAGCTCCTTTATAATCACCCAGTTACGTTGTGACGTTTGGTAGCACACAAAGTGTTCCTCCGGCAAACGGGAGTTGCATAATCTCATAGTCATAGGAACATGTATAAGTCATGAAGAAAGCAATAGCAACATACTAAACGATCGGGTGCTAAGCTAATGGAATGGGTCATGTCAATCATATCATTCTCCTAATGATGTGATCCCATTAATCAAATGACAATACATGTCTATGGTTAGGAAACATAACCATCTTCCATTAACGAGCTAGTCAAGTAGAGGCATACTAGTGACGTTTGGTTTGTCTATGTATTCACACAAGTATTATGTTTCCGGATAATACAATTCTAGCATGAATAATAAACATTTATCATGATATAAGGAAATAAAATAATAACATTATTATTGCCTCTAGGGCATATTTCCTTCAGTACAGTAGTAGTACTAGTATACGTCGGTCAAATTATTCATCATGTCCACACATTAAATTGACGTGACAACACGCTGCGGGTGAGGTGACACAAGAATCCCGGCGGCGTATTCGGGTATTCTGGACTTCAGATTTGGAGTACCACTTATCTGTCAAAATCTTTCATCATTCACTTAAAACAGTCGATTGATCATACATTGAGTACCATATAACTGGAATTACCGATGCAAGTCGAAGAAGGATTGGCCGGTGCTGCCGGCTGGCGTCAAGTTCGATCCCACGGATTAGGAGCTGATCGAGCACCTTGAGGCCAAAGTGAGTGCTGACAGCGCAAGATTTCAGTCTCTCATTGATTTGTTCATACCAACCATCAACAGCGAGCACGGCATATGCTACACCCAACTTGAGAAACTTCCAGGTAAGACACCGATCGGTCGTCTACTTGCACAAACATATTCCTTTGTTTATAGCTATATTTTTTTTAGACGCAGACCTGGTGAAGCAATTACAATTTGACAGTTAATAAAAAGTGAAACAAGTGACTGCAACATGCCAAAGATGTTATGAAAATGCCAACTAGGTACACTAAAACCTGTATTCCACAATACTGCGGGTATCACACTGAGTGGCCTAAGGAAGCATTTCTTCCAGCACAATTCCAGGGCGTTCAAAAGGGGCACATGGACGCGTCGCAAGATACAATCGGAGTGCGGCATGCACGCGATGTGGCACAAGACCGGCAATACCTTACCGGTGATGGTCAACAGCCGGCAGACGGGCAGCAAAAAAGGTTCTGGTGCTGCAAACTGGGTGAGCACCAGTACCACCTCGGGGACCTGGAGCAAGAGAAGGAGCGGGAGCTGGTCCTTTGCAAGATTTTCTACCAGACGAACACTAGGGCTAGTAGTAAAAAGATTATAAGTTAGTTTGGTATTGTTGTTAACGATCTTTTGGTATGAACTTGCATTTGCTTCCAACCATCATGACGAGGGTCGACGTGGATATAAAGCTGAATCATTTGTTTCGAAACAAATTTTCAGGCACTTGATTTTTATTTGATGGGTAGCATAAGCACCCGTTGTTCGAATTCCCAGTTCTCCAATTTTTTTGAAACAAGTGCATGCACTTATTATCACGATAAAAAAATATCCGTGTTGCATCCCAGTTATTAGTCTGTACTTGCAGAATTCTCTCGTTTATTGAGCATGTATATTTTTTTTTAGGTCGAGCATGTTTCAACTGGGCTGTAGATTGCCCAGGGTTGGTTTTGTTTTTAACAGGCCCAGCCCATGACGACAACGGGGCACAAAGATCCAGCAGGTATCTACTAGCCTCTGGCCCGCCAGCGTTAGTTATATTTTGTCTTACAACATCCGCAGGCAGTTTTTTTACTGAATCAAACACACAACCCAGTTCTATTTTCCTCTTGAAACGCATGTCCTATATCCGTTTTCTAAAATCTACCTATAGTTTTACTAGTTCATATACACGTATCATTATATTGAAAACACATAAAATTCCCTTTTCATATTTACATCCTTATTTTTGTTGTTTTTCTCACCCAGCGCTGATTTTTTTACCACTGGTTTTCCCTTAAACCAACTCAATTGTCCCACGTCTTATTTCCTTACAAAAACAAAACAATTTTTTGGAAAATCAATAAGTTCTTAAAAAATGTTTATCATTTCGGGATTACAACAGTTCAGACTCCACTGAAATATGCAAAATAAGGTTGAACTTTTTGACCGTGGTCCTAGGCAGAAAATGGGCTGCAAATTATAAAAAATAGCAAATGGGCTTTATGTTGTCTGCCACAGATTTGGAGGCTGACTTGTGGGCCTACTAAGTTCATGCGTACATAAGGTTTCTCAAAAAAGAAACTTAGTCAACAATCGACTCTACCAGCGTCAGACCGTTAGATGTCAATGTAACGGCAATCGTGCTTCTTCAGTCTCTGATCTTCCTGCCCCAGCCGCCCAAACCAGCGCCGTCGGAACCGCCTGCTCCCGCCTCCCGTGGCCAGCAGTGCTACCGAGAAGGCCTCACGTCCCCATCATACTCACATCCCTGGCCTGTCTATCCCTCTACTCACCCACACCTCCTGCTATTTTCCGGCGATGGCAGCTGAACCAGTCAACCCTCGTACTCTCCACCGCGTGGGCAGCCACTGCCATGTCTTCCCCGGCTCCGTGTCGTTCCCTTCGTAGGCCTCGCCGTCGTCCACCGCCCTGGTGCTCTCAGCGCGGCGTGGTCAACGATGCCCATCCAACAGCCGTAGTGCTTCTTCAACCTCTGGTCTTCTTGCCCCAGCCGCCCAAAGCAACGCCGGTCGTGCCGCATGCTCCTGCCTCCCATGGCCGGTTGTGCTGCCGCGGAGGCCTCACCGTCCCCATACTACTCCCACCGCTGGCCAGGCCATCCCTCCACTCACGCACTCCCCCTATTATTCTGCGGTGACGACAGCCTCACACCGCAGCCGAACCAGTGAACCCTCGTACTCCTCTTCGCGTGGGCATCCACTGCTGCGTCTTCCCCGGCTCCGTGTCATCCCCTTCCTAGGCCTCGCCGTCGTCCACCGCCGTAGTGCTCTCGGCGCGGCGTGGTCAATGTGGTCAATGACCGACTTCCATCGGAAGAGTACTGTACGTGGAGAGGCTGACAGCTGGGTCCACAGCAGCCGCAAGGAAGTGCCTCCTTATTACGCGCAAAATAATTATTCCTCCACCTGACAGCAGGGACCCACCGGACGGGCCACCGTATTTCGTGAAAAAAACGTTTGCCCCTCACTGCTGGGACCCACCGGACGGACCATCGTATTTCGTGAAAAAAATGTCCCCCCCCCCCCGCTGTCAGCTCGGACCCACCGGAAGTGCCTCCTTATTACGCATAGAAAAATGAATACTCCCCCTGCTAGCTGGGACCCACCATGGTGGGAGGCTGACTTGTGGGCCTACTAAGTTGACGAGGATGGAGAGCTTTGTCAACTTAGTCAATATGAACGATTCTAGCTCCAGTGACCGTACGATGTCCATCCAACGGCCATAGTGCTTCTTCAACCTCTGGTCTTCTTGCTCCAGCCGCCCAAAGCAGCGCCGGTCGTGTCGCATGCTCCTGTCTCTCGTGGCCGGCTGTGATGCAGCGGAGGCCTCACCGCCCCCTACTACTCCCACCGCTGGCTCAGGGTATCCCTCTACTCACCCACACCCCCTGTTATTCTGCGGCGACGGCAGCCTCACGCCGCAGCCGAACCAGTGAACCCTCGTACTCCTCTCCGCGTGGGCATCCACTGTCGCGTCTTCCCCGGCTCCGTGTCGTCCCCTTCCTAGGCCTCGCCGTCGTCCACCGCCTTGGTGCTCTCGGCGCGGCGTGGTCAATGTGGTCAACGACCGACTTCCATCGGAAGAGTACTGTACGTGGAGAGGCTGACAGCTGGGTCCATGGCCACATCCCAGTTTTTTTGAGATTTGCCAAGTAAGTCGCTTTGTCTGGCCTGTTGGGCTTCATTTGGCTGGCCGAGAAAATGGCCCATCAGTAATGAGAAATGGGCTGTACATTTTTAAAACACATCAAACCGGCAATTAGTTTCAAATATCTTTTTTTTAGATTTTAAATTACATTAACTTTTATGCGTGGAGAATTTGTTGGATTTTATATTGATATATATTTATTTTTAAAATCAGTTTGAATGTGAGTCGAAATTTCGGGATTAAAAACAGTTCGGACCGCACCGAAATATGCAAAATTTCGTATAATTTTTTAACCGTGGCCACAATATGGGCTTTAATGCTAACAAAAAGAATATGGGCTCCAAAAAAACCTTAATAATTAGCAAATGGGCTGTAAATTATTAGAAATAATGGCAGATGGGCTGTATGCTGTTTTCCACAGATTTGAGGCTTTCCAAAAAAGGTTGACGCACAAGCATTGACTGTTGGATGGCCATCCAACGGCCGTCGTGCTTCTTCAATATCTGCTCTTCCTGCTCCAGCCGCTCAAACAGGCGCCGGCGGGACTGCCTGCTCCCTCATCCCCGCGGCCGGCTCTGCTACCGTGCAGGCCTCACCGCCCCACCGTACTCCCATCGCTGGCCTAGCCATCCCTCTACTCACCCACACCTGCTGTTATTCTCCGGCGACGGCAGACGAACCAGTAAACCCTCGTACAGTCGTACTCCCCTCCGCGTGGGAAACAACTGCCGAGTCTTCCCTGCCTCCGTGTCGTTCCCTTCCTAGGCCTCGCCGTCGTCCACCGCCCTGGTGCTCTCGGTGTCATGGTACTAACTCTGACAGTAATGTAGGGGGGTAAGTATGGAGAGGCTAGATCTCAGCTATTGGGAAGTTGTAAACACACCAAGATGTATGAGTTCAGGCCCTTCGCGGAGGAAGTAACAGCCCTACGTCTCGGTGCCCGGAGGCGGTCGATTGGATTACTGGCGTGTGAATAACAGGGGGTGCGAACCCCTCATACTGAGGAGGGGGGTGGCTTATATAGAGTTTGCCGGCCCCCTCCTGCCCTCAGTAACGCAGGGTTTAAGGTACATTTAAGGTTGGGCGTTACTGGTAACGCCCCTAATAAAGTGCTATGACGACCATGAAGACTACTTAACAGCTGACCGTTTGCCTGCGGAGTGATTGTAGGTCTCCTGGCGATCGAGTGGTTGGCTTCATGGTCGAGTGATAGCTTTCTGGTCGAGTGTCTTGAGTCCGTCGAGTGGGATACCTCTAAGTCGATTGAAAGGTGACTTCTCCTAGGGATGTCCTAGGGTAGGACTCTTTGGTCAGGTCCGTGTCCCTACCCCAGGTACATGCCTTCATCATTTTTTTGACCATGAAGACTGCAGGGCTTACACCCCACAGCATTTTATTAAAAATAAAGCAAACACATACAGGGTTTCCTCAAGGTGAGGAAAGAAAAAAAATAACAAAGAAAAAAGAAAGAAAGAGGAAGAAAAACTATACAGGGTAGGGGAGCACTATACCTATAAATTACAAATAAACAAAGGAGACAAACAGGAACTCTCCTCAAGGAGGAAGAAAATCAATCCACTTAAGAAGGGCGTCTCTAAATTTCTGTATTATTCGGTGGGAGAGCAGAGTGATGTCATGAATGAAGCTATTCCTCCATGCCCTGAAAGAGGGTTGAATGTTCCTGAAAGTTCTATCATTCCTGATCTTCCAAATATTCCACCAGGCCAAGAAAACCACCTCCCCAAAAAAAGGTTTGTTGAAATCCTTCCTTGCATGATGAGAAATTTCCACCATATCGTCACCATTTTTCCATTCAATTTGTAGGTAGTTCCAGACTCGAGCACTAAAATTGCACAGGAAGAACAGGTGATTTCTGTCCTCCAGAGCTCCAGTCAGACAAAGAACACATTCAGGCCCTTCATTAATTCTCCAATGTCTCCTCTGAATCATGTCCTTGGTGTTAATCCTGTCCATGATGACAAGCCAAGCAAACATCTTGATCGACATAGTGCAGCAACTTCTCCATATCCACCCCAGGATGGGGTTTGAGACCATTGGCTGATAGACAAAATCATAAAACTTTTTTGCTGTATACTCTGATTTCTTGACATGCCTCCATCCCCAGTGGTCATTAGATTGATTATCCAAATGGAAAGACCCCATTAATGAGGAGAGCTGTTGCATTTCTTGGAAGGCTTGTTCAGTCATAGGCAAGTAGAAAAGCTCCTGAAAAGAACTAGCCTGAAAAACTTCCTTGACTGAGAGGTTTTTGTGGAGACAAAAAGAAAATAGCCTAGGAAATCGCTCTTGCAAAGGAACCGAACTGTTCCCAATTTGCCAGTAGTCTGACCAGAACTGCACTGTATCTCCACTATGAACATCAACCGACGTAACGGCTCTGAAATTATCCATCAACTTGCATACATCTTTCCACCAAAAGGAGCCACAGAGAACAGTATCATGTGGAATCCTTTCAAAGTAGTAAGAATCCCAAACTAATTGCACCCAGGGCACATCCATCTTATTATAAAATTTGCTGAGGTGTTTCAATGAGAGAGCATCATTCTGCAGTCCAAGGTTTAAAATCCCAAGCCCCCCCTTTGACTTAGGTCTACAAACAAGTTGCCAAGCCGCCAGTGAGTGACCCTTTTCCTGACCATATTTCCTCCATAAACACTGCCTTTGGATTATTTCCAATTGTTTTAAAATACCCTGAGGAATGGACAAGCTACAAAGGAAAAAGATAGGCAAGGAAGAGATCACAGAATTGACTAATTACAGTCTGCTCCCTTGTGGCAAGAACCATGAACTTGCTGTCAATCTTCTCTCCATACAATCCACAAGAGGAAGGAGGTCAACTATTTTAGGCCTGGTGGTACCCACTGGCAGCCCCAGATATGTAAAAGGCATAGTGCCTAATTTGCAATCAAAAAAGGCAGCCAGGTCAGAAGCATCCTGCCCATCTACATTGATAGGATACATGGAGGATTTATGGAAATTGATCTGCAGTCCAGTTGCCTGTGAGAAGGAATGCAAAACTGATTTCAGAGCCCTCAATTGACTTAGATCAGCATTTAGGAATAGCAGTGTGTCATCTGCATATCGGACCACTGGGAAATCTGGATCATGGGTAAGCAGGGGCCTGCTTATTAAACCTTGTTGGAGAAGATTGTTCACTAAAGTCTTTAAAAGATCAGCCGCAATAACAAATAGTAAGGGAGAAATTGGGTCCCCTTGCTTGACTCCACATTTGCATTTGAAATGATTACCAGGGACTCCATTCAGTAGTACAGAAGAAGTGCCAGAAGACAGCAACTGCTTAATCCAAACAATCCACCTTTCATCAAAACCTTTTGCAATTAAGATCTTTATGATTGCCTCATGCTGGATAGAGTCAAAAGCCTTTTCAAAGTCCAACTTAAGAAAAAGGATGGGCCTTTTAGACTGATTGCACTGATGGATACACTCAAATGTCCAAGCAAGACAATCCTGGATTGTTCTTGATTTGATGAAACCATATTGGTTTTTATGCACACATTTGGTGATCTCCAGTTGGAATCTGTTAGCAGCAAGCTTTGTAAGAAACTTTAGGCCAACAGAGGTTAGAGAGATTGGTCGAAAATCTCCCACACCCTCAGGTGTCTGCTTCTTTGGGACTAGGGTAATGAATGCATCATTCAAATTTTCTAATTGCACTGTTCCAGCATGAAACTCCGTAACCAGCTGTATAAAATCAGCAGAAATTATATGCCAACACTTTTTTAAAAAGAGCCCGTTAAAGCCATCAGGTCCAGGGGCCTTATCAATAGGCAAGTCCTTGATAACCTGCTCAATTTGTTTTAATTCAAAAGGTTTTGTGAGCACCTCCAAACCCTGGACCCTGGGTATTAGAGACAATATGGTTGCATCCAAAGAAATTGACTTAACTGTCCCCATTCTGCTTTTGAAGGTTGTCAGGAATTCTCTCGCCATTTCCTCATGGTTAGATGTTACTGTTCCATCTGACAGCAACAAGCTTGCCACAGAGTTTTTTCTAAATCTTTCAGTTGCCATGGCCTGAAAGAATTTGGAGTTTTCCTCTCCCACTTTGATATACCTAATTGTACATCTTTTCCTCCAGTACAAGTATTGCATGTGAAGCAGGTGTTCATGGTGCATTTTAATTATTTTCCTGAAATTAAACTCAGGCCTAGATAAAGATCTCTTATCTTCAAGATTGTCCAACCAAAGAATTACCCAGTTACACTTCTCAATCAACCTTTTGATGTGTGATAAACCTTTCTGCCATTTCTTGAGAGCAAACCTCAAAGCTTTCAGTTTGTCCACAATTATTGCCGAAATATGGGTCTTACGACTGGGGCGAGCCCACACCTCCTGCACACATTCCATAAAGCCTGCCTGATGAATCCAAAAGTTTTCAAACCTGAAGATATGTGCTTTGGGAATTGCTATACTGATGGCCACCAGACAAGGAACATGATCAGACGCAGTCTTTGCCAAAGGGGTCAGTTGGGTCATGGGATATATGTTAATCCAACTTGCAGAAGTAAAAACCCAGTCCAACTGTTCCAGGAGTGGCCTGTCTTGCATGTTAGACCATGTGAATTTACGTCCTTTTAGAGGAAGTTCTAACAATCCCAAATGGCCAAATATTTCATTGAAAATGAACATATCATTAATATCACCCCCGGGGAGATTTCTATTATCAATGGAACGGATGAAGTTGAAGTCCCCCATTAACAACCACATCTCATTCGGATCAATGTCCAAATTGTAAATCCAAGAGACAAACTCATCTCGCAACTCACCCTGGCATGGACCATACACATTAACCAGAAACCATTGTTCATTATTATGGACCAAGGTAAAATGCATAACAATAGCGTATGGTTTAACTGTGAGAAGGGTGCCACGGAACATATCAGATCGCCACGCTGTTAAGAGGCCCCCAGATGCTCCGCTAGAGGGAGACTCAACAAATTGATCAAACCCTTGAGGACAAATGCTTTTCATGATAGAGCGCGAGCAAGAGGATAACTTAGTTTCCTGCAAACAAAGCACTGAGCACTGACTCTCTATCACTTTCTCCCTGACAGAGCGCTGCCTAGCATCTGAATTCAGACCACGAACATTCCAGCATAAAACTTTCCAACTACGCGTTGTGACACGATTCATGGATAACCATTGCGTATAGAAGTAATAAAAGTGTGGCACATAATGCCACACCCTCCAAAATAAAGCTAAATTCAGTACCCCAGAGTGCCACCTCCCAGCCCGGACTTAGTTCAACAGTAATAAAAACAGACACAGCCAGCACCATCAGACTTGGCATATAAAGTAACATAAAAACTAATTGGAAGATGCAGATGAGTTCTCCTGTGGATTAGCCATAAGCTTGTCCACCGTTAGGAGCGCAGGATCAACCTCCAACTGCGCCCCCACAGCTTGGAGAACATGAAGCGGGGTGTGAGGTGGTGCAGTGGGCCGAGCGTCTTCAGTATCATCCGCAGAAGTGGGCTGGGCCTTGTCCTCCATGGGCTTTGCACGGGGGCGCTTTTTAGATGGCTGCAGAGAAAGTTGCTCAAAGACCATGTTTTTGTACCCATCTAACTTTGCCGCGCTCCGAGTGCAACGCCTTAGTGACGTATCAACAACAGGAGTCTTCTTCTTGTCTCGCCGCTTACGAGCAGAGGATTGCTCCACAGAGAACAAAGGTGTTGATTGAACTGATACTGGAAGAGCAGAACTAGCAGACTCAATTTCTTCAGAAACAGACTCCGAAACAGCAGGCACCGCCTCAAATAAAGCTTTGGCCACAGGGCGCTTCTACATGACAGGTTTTCTGACAACAGGAACAAGAGGCAGTGAAGCAGTCAAACAACTAATCATCCTTGATTCATCAAAGGCAATGGACCACGACCTCTTGGAGTAGATGATTGTGCCCATTGGCTTGGGGAAGATAGATCTTGGCACTTCCTTGACAGAGAAATCAAACATAAGGTTTTGGAAAGACCTTTGCCAAATCATCTCTGGGGGAAGAGGAGGTCCTGCCACAATATGTGCCATGCCAATAAAAATCTGATGCTGCTGAATCATAGGGGGATGGTAGGGCACAATGGCAAGCTGATTCTCCTCAAGGACAGGGTGAAGGGGCAAATCATGTTGTTGCTGGATTTCACCTTCTTGTTCTTGCTGCTCTACAGAAACAGACCCTTCTGGCTGATCAATTACTATTGAAACTTGATCCTGTTCGGGAGCAGCAGGTGGCAGTGCCTGTCCATTGTCAGCTTCATCTCCCCACAGGGCATTGCCCCAACCAGGTGCAGGCGCTTCGTTATTGACCAGTGGAGGCGGTGGAGCGAGAGGTGCATCATTCCAACCCAGCATTGGGTATGGAGGTAAGGCAAACATCAAATTATCAGGCACCAGATTGCCAGGCAAAGGGTGAGGGTTTCCATCGAGAGGCATAGGGTCTTCGTCATTTGGCATCTGGTCTGCAAAATCTGCGCCAAGAACATAGCAAGCGGCCGTCCAAGATACTTGAGCACCTCCATACTCTGCATAATCACCAAAAACCACATCCCTTGGAACCAAAGGCGTATCTGGGAAACTAGCTTCAACCAAAGTCCGGACAAGATAAGGATCTTCACTGCCCCAAGAAATAAACTTTCCAAAAGTGCCTACAGCCTGCGAGATGTATTCAGTGGTGCGGTAATCCAGGGGAATCCCAATGAACATTAACCAACCCTTACGAAAACCGTGTGTTCCTTTGAAATTATCTCCCTCATCATGCTTCATAAATCTGACAAAACGGTCATTGCCCAAAGGAAAAGGTGCATGCTGAACCAGGGTATATCTAACAGTCGGATCCCTGACTTGAAACAGACCTATCCCATGAAACCACGGCTGAGCAGATCGAACCATAATACCTCTATTCTGCAGAAACTGGATGACTTCGTTCCGCACCGGGCCGAACGGCCCCTCCGGCGCCGGCATCACCTCTGCAACCATGTAGTCCTCATGCCGGCAGGGCGGATGCGTTGCGGGCGTGAAGAAGGTGCGTGGAAGCCAACGATCGCCGCCATCGATGATGAGATGTCCAGGGGGCACAAAGCGCTGTGGGTCGAGCTCGTAGTTCGCCATAGAAGAGCCAGGAGCTTGTCGGGGGTTTTCGTTGGTTTGGGGTAAGGGAAGATGCAATGGAGGCGGCGGCGATGGGACTGGACAGTCTATCCCAATAACTCCGGCTCTGTTCCCATGAGTAGCAGCAGATTCCAATAAACTCGTTTTTTGTTGAACCGAAATTGGCCTCCAAACAAATCCATTGGAGCGCGCGAAATCATTACAGGTCTGGCTAGAGTGACCAGGACGGGAGCAAGCCGTGCAGACTACTCGCCTTCCACAAGTCGTTGACATGTGGCCCTTCTGAGAGCAAATAGTATAGGTGACCACACGGTCCACCATGTCATCGACCATGGCATCAAACTGTCTGGCTGCCTCCTGAGATGAGGGGATATCCGGACGGTGAGAAGGAGATGGGCTCGAAGGCCCAGAGGCAGATGGGCAAAGTATTGAAGGTGAGGTAGAATCCCGACGGGCCTCCAAAGCCTCTGGGCCAGAATCCGGGCAAATGTTTTGAACTGGCGACAATCCCGCCTCTACGCAACTGTCGAGCGAGAATTCTGCATGCACAGGGGAAGGGTCCTCCAAAACCGGATCAATTACCGGTGAAGCAGATTCCGGCCGGCTCAACGCCGGCAAGGGAGTAACTGTTCCAAAAACGATAGATGGATGTGCCACCGTCCAACACAAGTCCATGGGTGGCGATGGATGTATGACTACACGTTCATGTGCAGGAAGATTATACCCCGCATCTGTCATGAAATCAATGCACTCTTGCGTAGCCGGATATCTATATCCCTTGCAAGCAGAGTATCGCTCAAACGTGGCAAAAGAAAGCTTTTTATGAGCAGATGGAGCAGTCTTAAGAGCTGATCTAACCGGAGGCTTATTCATGGCCAAAAGACCTAAAGATGAACGACGCTTAGTAGGACTAACTAGAATCCATTCGGCGTCACATTCCTTCCTCCAGATCCGGAGCTCTCTAATCCAATTAGGCCCCCCATTTCCCCACAGATGAAAATAGCATTTGAACAGATCGCATGCATAGGAACGGAGATCCATAATAAGAAAACCAACTTGCTTGCAAGAGACATGAAAGGAGTAAACCTTATCCTTGATGTGACGAACCTGAAGATCAATTGCCGAACCTCCAATTACTGCCTCCAAAACCGCGGCCACAGAATCCTCCGAGAGACGAAAAGCATGGCGGCTAAATGAAACCACTAAGGCCTCTTTTGGTTCATAGGATAGGATTATCATAGGAATAGGAATCTTGTAGGAAATGAGATGACATGTATCTCAAATCCTATGAGTAGGAATAGGAAACAAGATGTCATTTGGTTGACACCAAAGGAAATTTTCCATTGAGTCTAGGCTCTTTTTTATTTTCCTATGAAATGTGGAGGATAGGAACCAATCCTATGTAGGAATAGGAATCCATTCCTATGAACCAAATGGCTCTAAAGGAAAAAATCCTATAAAAATCCTATCCTCTAGAATTCCTATGAAATTCCTCTAAACCAAAGGAGGCCTAAGATGAATGACCTCCTGTGCCCGGCAGGGTGGACAGTATGTCCAGTAGATCTGAAGACCTCTTCTGCAAAAACCCTACCCTTGGAGAAATCCAAGCCAAGGGTAGATCCACCAGGTGAACCCATACTAGATGGGTATTACCTTGATCCCAAAAGAACGCCGGAACAGATGATCGGAGAGAATCCAAAAGTTAGTGGAGAATGAGGCCCATGTCTTCATCATTAGCCCCCAAATGGATCGAGGTTAGAGTGGGGAAAGAGTTGGAGACCTTTCCGACTGGTTCTTCGGGCTACGTGAGCACCTCGTTTTGGGTCAATCGTCACGGATGACGTTGCCAACCTTTTTCAGTCGCCTTGATCCATTCCAGGCCTTTCGTCGAGTGAATTTCTTTGTTTGTGACATACCGAGCGCCGGCGCGATCGGGGTCTTCTATTTTGACAAGTTGTTTTGTGGCCCGCGGATGTCGCGGGATTCGGATTTTGGGAAGCGCGCGGGACGGGAGCGGCCGCAGTAATCGGAAGCGATAAAGCGGAAGTTCCTCGATCCCCGCGTCGCCTTTTTCGCCATGTACTGCATGCGCGTCTGCTGCGGGATTTGACTGGATAGCCTGGGCCTACCAGTCAGCCACTCGGAAGTGGTCCCTTATAAATCGCCGGCTCGGGGTTTCCAAGCAGTGCGCTCTCTTCTCCTCCTTTCTTCCGCCTCTCCCCCTTCGCAAGTCCTTCCGCCACCTCCGTTCCCGCCCCAGCGCAGCAGGCCCGTGCGAGACTTCGCCGGCGACGATGACGAAGAGCAAGACCTCCGCCCTGGAGCATGCGAAGAAGGCGGCGGTGGCGAGGAAAGGGAAGAGGTCGGCCCGGGGCGGATCTTCCTCTAGGACCGCTCTGCCCAAAGGTTGGATCCAGGGCGACTGGATGCCGTCAGTGCTCCGGCAAGAGGATCTCAACGACATGGTCGAGGGGGGAGTCATTCCTCACCAAGCTGCGCGTCTTCCGGGGGGAGAGACCGAGCCTCAGCCCCGTGACGGTGAGTGCGTGCTCCTAGCCACCCACATCGACCGAGGGTTTTCTCTGCCGCCCCATCCTTTTTTCCGGAGCTTCTTGAACTTCTTCGGAGCGCAGCTCCACCACTTCACCCCCAACTCCATTGTCTACCTTGCCGCTTTCATTTCCATGTGTGAGGCTTTCTTGGGTTGCCGCCCCCATTGGGGACTTTTCAAACACATCTTTACTTGCCGTTCTCAATCGGTCAAGAAGGCTAAGTCGAGTGACGAGAGGACGCAGGTGATCCAGTTGTGCGGGGGCTTGGCGATCCAGGCAAGGGGGAAGAGCTGTTTTCCATCCAATACTTTCCCGGAGTCGGTCCGTGGTTGGCAGTCGACCTGGTTCTACTGTCAGGACCAGGCGACCCCAGGACAGTCGACTGGTCTTCCTCCTTTCTCCCTCGACCGAGCTGAAAAACCCGCTTCTTTGAAAGTGACGCCGGAGGAAAGGGCCCAAGTCAAAGTGCTGGCCGGTCGAGTGGTCGAGCTTGTCCGTGAGGGTGTGACTGGGATGGACCTACTGGAGGTCTTCCTCCAGAGGCGCATCCAACCGCTCCAGGCCCGTGACCACCCGATGTGGTTGTATTCTGGTCTTGATGACACCACTCGGATCCACCCGGAGGAGGTCACCGACGAGATGCTGGAGGGGTGGCTGTCGAGCATCACGGGGAACAAAGACAACCCCCGAGGAGCCAGGAGGGTTATTCCACTCGACAACTCGTATGAAGTGGACCAGGTACGTCTTGTTCTTTGCATTCCGACTGAAAATGCTCCCGACTGAAATCTTGTTTTCTGCATTGGTTTTCTTTGAGTTGGTCGATTGACTTTTGTCTTGTCTATTGTTTTCTAGGCGACCACCGAGATGTACTCGACGCCCAATGGGGCTCAGGGGCCAACTGAGGAAGGGGAGGCGAGCAGAGGTGAGAGCGGGGATGACCAAGGCGAGTGGGAGTCCGACGGTGAAGGAGAGGGAGACGACAATGTCGACTCCAGCGAAGAGGAGGAGGAGGAGGAGGAGGCCGAACCCCCTCGCCCAGAGGGGCGGTCCAAGCACACACACGACCCAGCGCGGGAATGTGGCAAGGCGACTGCTTCTATTGGGCAGTCGTCGAAACGCCCTCGGACCTCTTCTCCTACGCCGACTGGGAAAGTCCCCAAGCTCCCACGCACGACGCTGTCCAAGCCGCCCAAGGCTCTACCCAAGATGAAGATAGCTGTCCCTACCATTTCTGGGTAATAATAAGACTTGTTTCCCTTCGTCGACCATGGACAGATCCTTGGTCGATTCACTGAGCCAACCGACTGACTTTCGAGTTTTGCAGTGCTGCTACTTCTGAGGTCTCCGCCAAGGGTGACGACCAGGAGATGGAGGATGCTGCTACCTCCAACCCTAGTACGATTACTGACGTTCTGTATTGAGTCGACTGATCATTTACTGCAACTCTGGTCGATTGAACTTTTCCTTTGCAGCCCCTCCTCATGTTATCGACCTCCCGGATGATGACGACAACGGTCCGTTGAGAGTGAGGAGGCACAAGAGGGCGTCGGCTGACAAGACCTCCCAATCCGCTCCGGCGTCCGAGGCCGTGGCTCGGGATGGTGGTGACACCGCTCGGGCTTCTGTGACCTTCGCCGTTCCCCTGGCGAGTGCGCGGCCCTTGTTGTCGACTGCGGACCCGTCTTCACTTTTTGCCGCATACCCCATCCCTGAGGACCAAGCGGCTGCTGCAAAGGAGGCTATACGCCAGGCGGGGATCATGATGGAGCAAGTGAAGATGGCTCGGGAGGCCAGCCAAGCAGCCTATGACGCGAGTTCGGCTCTTTAGAGCAACGTCCAGGTCAGTCGACTCAACACTTGGTCTGTTATGATATGCTGTTTGAAGAGTCTCTTTTCCGAAGATCTTTTGTATCTGTACACCCACTGGGTGTGTCTGCCAATCCTTGGACGAGTGGGGGCACGCTAAGTGCACCCACTGGGTGTAGTCCCCGAGACTACGATGGACTGCTGGCAGTCGGCTGTAGTATTTTCATTGTGTTTGCTGTAGCTGTATTTCTTCACTCGGTCTGGTCGGGCCAGGTCGAGTGGAACTGTATCCGGTCGACTGCGGGTAGTCGACTTTTTTTCTCTTTCTTTTTTTTGGTCGAACCAGTGGGGGCACGCTGAGTGCACCCACTGGGTGTAGTCCCCGAGACTACTGTCGAATGTTTTTGATTCGGCTGTGGTCTTAGAAACGTCGTCATTGTCTCTTAGTTACTCGGAAGCAACTTATCTTGGACGTCTGTCGACTGATTTTGCTTTTACAGAAATCCTACGAACTCGTAGCTCGCTATACTGAGTTGGAGAAGCAGAAGATTCAACTGAACCTTGATCTGGAGCTGGCCAGAACAGAGCTGCAGAAGGTCAGAGACGGTGCCGCAGGTAAGACGGCTTTGTCGATTGATTAGTCTTTGGGCTTGAGTACCCTTTTGTTATTTCCGATTCAATCATCATTTCTTCGCAGAAAAACTGAACGAAGCTCTGGCGAAGAAGGATCAGGACTTGGCTGTTGCCCGTAAGGAGGCTGATGACAAGACCGCTCTGGCCGCACAGAAGCTGGCTTCGGTCGACCACTTAGAAGAAGAGAATACCAAGCTGAAGACCGCTCTGAATGAAGCCAACAGGGAGTGTTCACATTGGAAGAAGGAGAACCTCACCCTGAGCGAGAAGCTGGAAGGCATCGCTCGCAGGAGGGACGACCTGGAGAGCTACTTGGGGAGCCTTGCCAAGAAGTTGTACCTTAAGCTTGAAGGTGCACATTCAGTTCCGACTGGTTTTTGTGTCGACTCAGTCTATGAAAATTGACTTATCCTTGGATCGTGTATGCAGAAATTTGCCAGAATTTTGAAGAGGAGACCAGTCGAGTGGAGCCAAGCTTGGACCCTGTTTACTCTCTTGTGAAGGACGAGGCTGCAATGAACGTGCTCCGTCTGGAGTCTCGTACTGCCAGCGTCGTTGACTATCTGGCTCGACTGAAAGTGGCGATGTCGCGGATCGACACATCACTCTGGCCTGGGACGACGCTTCAGAACAACCTCGAGTCTCTGATGGCTTGACTTAACGAAGTCCCAGGTCGAGTGGCGGAATGGAAGAAATCTTCTGCTAGATGTGGTGCTGACGTCGCTCTGTCTCTGGTCCGTGTCCATTGCAAGGAGGCGCGAGAAGAAAAGCTGGCGGCCATCCAAGTTGCCAATACTAGGAAGCACAGCTTTCAAGACTTCATGGAGACTTTCATCGCCGCTGCCACCCGTATTGCCGACGGGATCGACTTGGATGAGTTCGTCGCCCCTTCCAGTCCTCCTCCTGAGGAGTAAAAAACTTTGAATTTACCTCGGAATGCCGAGCGAATTTGTAACCGTTTAAACTCTGCCGAGCCGAGGGCTCGAGTACTTTGAGGTCTGGGACCTTTTAGGCCTTTTCTGAACTAGATTTCTCGTTGGATATCTTCACAGTTTGATTCGTCGAGTGGAACTGGATCTTCACTTGGAATAATCTTGTATTTGCGACGCAGCTCCGAGGGAGAAGGTAGCGGTCGATTCGCGAGTTGGGCTGTGTCCTGTACTTAGGCGAGCGTCGTGCTGCAGCTAAGCCCCCGAGTGGGAGGTTTGCTCTCCACTCGGTAGGATTTTTAAACACTTAGGTGAGCACTGACTGCAACTAGGTCTCTTAGTGGGAGAACTTAGGCGAGTCCTGGACTGCAGCTAAGCCTCCGAGTGGGAGGTTTGCTCCCCACTCGGTAGGATTTTTAAACACTTAGGCGAGCACTGACTGCAGCTAAGTCTCTTAGTGGGAGAACTTAGGCGAGTCCTGGGCTGCAGCTAAACCCCCGAGTGGGAGGTTTGCTCCCCACTCGGTAGGATTTTTAAGCACTTAGGCGAGCACTGACTGCAGCTAAGTCTCTTAGTGGGAGAACTTAGGCGAGTCCTGGGCTGCAGCTAAGTCCCCGAGTGGGAGGTTTGCTCTCCACTCGGAGGGATTTTTTGAACACTTAGGCGAGCGCTGGGCTGCAGCTAAGTCCCCGAGTGAGAAGTTTGCTCTCCACTTGGTGGGATTTTTAAACACTTAGGCGAGCACTGACTGCAGCTAAGTCTCTTAGTGGGAGAACTTAGGTGAGTCCTGGACTGCAGCTAAGCCCCCGAGTGGGAGGTTTGCTCTCCACTCGGTAGGATTTTTTAAATACTTAGGCGAGCACTGACTGCAGCTAAGTCTCTTAGTGGGAGAACTTAGGCGAGTCCTGGACTGCAGCTAAGCCCCCAAGTGGGAGGTTTGCTCTCCACTCGGTAGGATTTTTTAAATACTTAGGCGAGCACTGACTGCAGCTAAGTCTCTTAGTGGGAGAACTTAGGCGAGTCCTGGACTGCAGCTAAGCCCCCGAGTGGGAGGTTTGCTCTCCACTCGGTAGGATTTTTTTTTTGAACTTAGGCGAAACGGATTCGCAGCTAAGTCACCCACTGGGGGATTTCGTATGTAAAAAGTGACAACAATTATTGGAACACTCTTGCCTTTGATAAAAATGATCTGCAGAAATTTTTCTTATTACATCTCTGCCAAGGGAGAACTCAAGTGTAAAAGGGGCGGAGTAGTTCCGCATTCCAAGCTCGTGGCTCGTCGATCTGGTGATCAACATTGTAGAGGTGATATGCTCCATTGTGAAGGACTCTGGTAATGATGAAGGGGCCTTCCCAAGTAGGAGCAAGCTTGTGTGGTTTCTGTTGATCCACTCGGAGGACCAAATCTCCTTCTTGGAAGGCTCGACTCTTCACATTCCGGGAGTGGAATCAACGCAAGTCTTGCTGATAGATGGTCGATCTGATCATGGCCATCTCCCTCTCTTCTTCTAGGAGGTCGACTACGTCTTGCCGGGCCTGTTCTGCTTCATCTTCGGTGTAAAGCTCGACTCGGGGCGCGTTGTGAAGAAGATCACTTGGCAGAACCGCTTCGGCTCCATAAACCAGAAAGAATGGAGTTCTTCCATTCGACCGGTTAGGGGTGGTCCTCAATCCCCACAGAACTGACGGAAGCTCGTCGACCCAAGCACCTGCCGCGTGCTTGAGATCACGCATCAGCCGAGGCTTCAGTCCTTTGAGAATCAGACCATTTGCTCTTTCACCTTGTCCATTCGACTGAGGATGCGCGACCGACGCGTAGTCGACTCGTGTGCCTTGAGAGGCGCAAAAAGCTCTGAACTTGTCTGAATCAAAGTTTGACCCATTGTCAGTGATGATGCTATGCGGGACCCCATACCTGAATATCAACTCTCTGATGAAACCGATAGCAGTGCTAGCATCAAGATTTTTGATGGGCTTGGCTTCAATCCATTTGGTGAACTTGTCGACTGCCACAAGCACATGCGTGAATCCGCTCCTGCCTGTTCTCAGTGGACCAACCATGTCCAGTCCCCAGACAGCAAAGGGCCAGACGAGTGGAATGGTCTTCAGGGCTGATGCAGGCTTGTGTGACATGTTGGAGTAGAACTGGCAGCCTCCACACTTGTCGACTATCTCTTTCGCCATCTCATTTGCTCTAGGCCAGTAAAATCCCGCTCAGTATGCTTTAGCCACAATGGTCCGAGAGGACGCATGGTGGCCACAGGTCCCCGAGTGGATATCGTCAAGGATTATCCGACCTTCTTCTGGTGTTATGCACTTCTGACCGATTCCAGTCGCGCTTTCTCTATACAACTGCCCCTTTATGACTGTGAAGGCCTTGGATCGGCGGACGATCTGTCGAGCCTCTTCCTCGTCCTCTGGGAGCTCTTTCCTTAGGATATACGCGATGTACGGTATCGTCCAGTCGAGAGTGATTGCCAAGACTTCCATGATTAGGTCGACCACAGCAGGAACTTCGACTTCAGTCGGATCTGTGGCACTTTTCGGTTGTGCGGCTTCTTCTGTGAAAGGATCCTCCTGGACTGACGGCGAGCGGATGTGCTCCAAAAACACATTGCTGGGAATGGCTTCTCTCTTGGAGCCTATCTTTGCCAGATCATCAGCTGCTTGATTTTTCAGTCGGGGGATGTGATGAAGCTCTAATCCCTCGAATTTCTTTTCTAGCTTTCTCACTGCATTGCAATAACCAGTCATAGCCGGACTTCTGACGTCCCACTCCTTCATCACCTGATTAACCACCAAATCTGAGTCGCCATAGACCATGAGGCGATGAACGCCGAGTGAAATGGCCATGCGCAACCCATACAAAAGTGCTTCATACTCTGCTTCATTATTGGAGGAATAGAAGTGAATCTGGAGAACATATCTGAGCTTATCTCCTCGGGGGGAGACTAGAACTACCCCAGCACCGGAACCATTCAGCATCTTAGATCCATCGAAGAACATGGTCCAGTGCTTCGAGTGAACTTGAGTCGGAAGTTGCTGTTCAATCCACTCGGCGACGAAATCTGCAATTGCTTGGGACTTGATAGCCTTATTTGCTTCAAACTTGATATCTAAGGGAAGGAGTTCAATCGCCCACTTGGCCACTCGACTAGTTGCATCTCTGTTATGCAGAATCTCTGACAATGGGGCGTCGCTGACGACTGTAATGGAGTGGTCAGAGAAGTAATGTGCAACCTTCTTCGTGGTCATGTAAATCCCATATACAAGCTTCTAGTAGTGAGGGTATCTTTGTTTTGAAGGGGTCAAAACTTCAGACAGATAATAGACTGGGCGCTGAACTCTGAAGGCCTTTCCTTCTTCTTCCCGCTCGACCGTAAGTACTGTACTGACAACTTGTCCTGTGGCTGCAATGTAAAGCAGCAGAGGCTCTTTGCTGATTGGGGCAGCGAGCACCGGCTGGGTGGTGAGCAGAGCTTTGAGCTCTGCAAATGCTGCGTCAGCTTCTGGAGTCCACTCGAACTTGTCAGACTTCTTCATCAGTCAGTAAAGAGGCAATGCCTTTTCACCGAGACGAGAAATGAATCGACTTAGAGCGGCCAAGCAGTCTGTAAGCTTTTGGACATCGTGCACGCGTACAGGATGCTTCATCCGGAGTATGGTGCCAACCTTTTCAGGATTGGCATCGATCCCCCGTTCGGAAACGAGAAAACCGAGTAACTTTCCACCTGGAACTCCGAACATGCACTTTGATGGGTTGAGCTTGATATCATACCTCCTGAGGTTGGCAAAGGTTTCAGCAAGGTCAGCCCGCAGGTCGGAACCTTTCCGTGACTTAACAACAATATCATCCATGTATGCCTCCACATTCCGACTGATTTGAGTGAGTAGACACTTCTGAATCATTCTCATGAACGTGGCTCCGGCGTTCTTGAGGCCGAACGGCATGGTGACGTAACAGAAGCATCCGAATGGAGTGATGAAAGCTGTTTTGATCTCGTCGGGTCCATACAGACGGATCTGATGGTACCCGGAATAGGCATCTAGAAAAGACAATCTCTCGCATCCCGTAGTCGAGTCGATTATTTGGTCGATGTGAGGGAGGGGAAAATGATCTTTCGGGCAGGCCCGATTGATATGTTTGAAATCAATGCACATGCGAAGTGACTTGTCCTTCTTGGGGACCATGACAACATTGGCGAGCCACTCGGAATGGTAGATCTCTCGGATGAACTCCGCTGCTAAGAGCCGAGCCACCTCCTCGCCAATAGCTTTCCTCTTCTGGACAGCGGACCGTCGAAGATGTTCTTTCACGGGCTTGAACTTCGGGTCGACTCGTAGACGGTGCTCAGCCAGCCCCCTGGGAACTCCAGGCATGTCAGAAGGCTTCCATGCGAAGACGTCCCAGTTCTCACGGAGGAATTGGATGAGCGCTTCTTCCTATTTGGAGTCGAGCGTCGTCGAGATGTGAGTCAGAGCAGCGTTGGGGTCGGTCGGGTGAATGTGAGCTGTCTTAGTTTCACCGGCCGACTGAAAAGCAGATTCTGAAGCAGGCTTCTTGGCTCTTAGCAACTCATTCGGATCAGCAGTCTTCTGGTACTCTTGCAGCTCAATAACTGCCATCTGAGCGTCAGCAATCTTCGATCCTTTCTGAAAACACTCCTCAGCTTTCTTCCTATTGCCGGTAACGGTGATCACGCCTTTGGGGCCAGGCATCTTCAGTTTGAGGTACACGTAACATGGCCGAGCCATGAAGCGTGCGTAAGCTGGCCTGCCCAGAATGGCATGATAGGCACTTTGGAAGTCAACAACCTCGAATGTCAACTTTTCCTTGCGGTAATTCTTTGAATCGCCGAAAACCACATCGAGAGCAATCTGTCCGAGTGACACGGCCTTCTTCCCAGGAATGACTCCGTGGAAGCTCATGTTACTGGTACTGAGTCTGGACATCGGAATGCCCATCCCTTTCAATGTTTCGGCATATAGTATGTTCAAGCCGCTGCCACCATCCATCAGGACTTTGGTCAGTCGAGTGCCTTCGACGACTGGGTCGACCACCAAAGCTTGCCTCCCAGGGGTGGCAATGTGCGTAGGGTGATCGGACTGGTCGAAGGTGATGGCAGTCTGCGACCATTTCAGATAACTGGGTGTCGCCGGAGCAACCATGTTCACCTCACGGTTAATGACTTTCAGTCGACTTTTTCTCTCGACATCAGCAAAAATCATCAGGGTGGAATTGATTTGGGGGTATCCATCGTCACTGTCTTCCTTGTCCCCGACTCTGTCCGACTCTTTTTCCTTATCCTTGGGCTGTTTGCCCTGAAACTGCTGGATCAGGAGCCGACAGTGTCGAGTGGTATGCTTTGGGTAAATAGAATTACCCTCTTCATCTTTCTTGGTGTGGATGTGACATGGTAGATCCAAAACATTGTTTCCATCCTGATCCTTGACTTTCTTGGGCTTCCAGGTGCCTTTGGGTTTTCCCTTGAAGTTTCCTTGGGCTACGGCTAGGGCCTCCCCAGGAGCGGCTGGCTCGGCCTTCTGCTTCTGTTTCCGACTGGAGTTTCCTCCGGTTTCTTGGGCGACTGCCTTGTGCTTGCCACTTCGGAGTCGGTCCTCGTCTTCACCATTAGCGTACTTGGTGGCAATCTCCATCATCCGATTCAGAGACATCTCTCCAGTTCGACCGAACTTCAGATTCAACTCTCTGTATTTAACGCCTTCCTTGAAGGCACAGACTGCTTGATGGTCTGGCACATTCTCAACCGAGTGATGCAGTGTGATCCACCTCTGGATGTACTCCCTCAGGGTTTCATTCGGCTTCTGCACGCAAGACCGCAACTCTGTAAGGCCTGCAGGTCGCTTGCATGTTCCTTCAAAAGTTGTGATAAACACTCGGGAGAGATCCTCCCAAGTGTAAATGCTGCTGGGTGCCAACTGATTTAGCCACACTCTGGCTGAGCCCTCTAACATGAGAGGTAAATGCTTCATGGCCACCTCATCATTGCCACCGCCAATCTGTACAGCCACTCGGTAATCTTCGAGCCAAGTGTCAGGCTTAGATTCACCGGTGAACTTGCTGATTCCAGTCGCCAGCCTGAAATTGGGAGGAATCACTGCGGCTCTGATGGCTCGACTGAAACACTCTAGCCCTGAAGCATGTACTCTGCTGCTGGCGGGCGCATCTCTGTTCTGGCCTTCCCGATGAGCCCTGTTCCTGTCAACCAAGCCTTGAACGAGGACAGATCTCGCGTCAAAGCCTGGGTCCCTGGGGTCGATGGGAACCGTCTGCCCAACGCTATGAGGGCGCCTATCATCTCGAGGTCGAGGCGCATATGACCCACTCCTCGGGGAAGGGGTTGGCACTCGACGTCGATCATCACGATCGGATCGGTGATCATACTGCTCGTTCCTTCTATACTGATCATGCCGGTCGCCACGTCCTTCACGCCTCGGGGGCGACCGCGGGCTGTGAGCCGACTGGACTGTATCGGTTGCGATGGATCGGCTGTGGATCCTGTTCCACGACTGAGAAACAGCGGAATTCTGGTTTCCGGCCGCCCGGAGCAACGCTCTGATCTGTAACAAGCCCCTGCCAGCCTCCGACTGGGAGGGCTGAATTGATTCTGCTATACGGGCCGCAGCGGCCAAATTCTGAACTGGGGTTCGATATACCTGCGTCGGCGGGAAGAGCTGGCGTCGACTAGACTCGGGAGCCCGCTGACGCGCTCGCTCGTCGAGTGCTCGTTGGAGATTCTCTAGTCGAGTGCGCTCGGCCAAATTAGCCAAACGCGCGTCCTCTAAGGCCCGGGCCTCGGGGGACTCTCCGACGATAGGGGTGCGGAGGGCATCCGTGTTCCGACGGCGGAGCTCCTCTCACTGTGATGATGTGAGAGGTTCGGGGAGATACTCATCGTGGGGATGCGACGGGCCGCCCCCACCCGCGCCTCCGTCAGCGCGAGGGAAACCAGGAGGACTGTGCGTCCCATCGACCGCCAGAACCTCAGCCGCTGGGTCGCTGCTGTCGCACTCGGATGCGGTCTCCGCGGAGCCAGTCGACAGGTCGAACAGGTCGCAGAGGGATTCGTCGGGCTAGATCGCCGTGACTTGCGGGGTGGCCGACTGGCAAGCCACGGCATGGCTCACCCACCTCTGAAGTCTCGACCGACCGGAGCGCTTACGCCGGTGGGAGACAGAGCGAGGGGACGATACGGGGGCCGACCGATACTGGGTCGACGGCTGCTGCAGGAGGACGCCAGGAACGCATGCGCGGAAATGCGTCGCGCCGCGGACGGGGAGCGCGTCGATGTCGAGTGGTGCCTCCTGGAGCCAGGCGGAGTCGTCGGCGATGAACGTGAGCGCGCCGAGATGGATCTCGCGGCCCTTCACCAAAACTCCGCACGAAACCATGATCAAAGGGATCGAAAAAATCGCAACTTCTCCAATTAGGCGCTAAGATTCCTGCCCCACGGTGGGCGCCAACTGTCGTGGTACTAACTCTAACAGTAATGTAGGGGGGTAAGTATGGAGAGGCTAGATCTCAGCTATTGGGAAGTTGTAAACACACCAAGATGTACGAGTTCAGGCCCTTCGCGGAGGAAGTAACAGCCCTACGTCTCGGTGCCCGGAGGCGGTCGATTGGATTACTGGCGTGTGAATAACAGGGGGTGCGAACCCCTCATACTGAGGAGGGGGGTGGCTTATATAGAGTTCGCCGGCCCCCTCCTGCCCTCAGTAACGCAGGGTTTAAGGTACATTTAAGGTTGGGCATTACTGGTAACGCCTCTAATAAAGTGCTATGACGACCATGAAGACTACTTAACAGCTGACCGTTTGCCTGCAGAGTGATTGTAGGTCTCCTGGCGGTCGAGTGGTTGGCTTCATGGTCGAGTGATAGCTTTCTGGTCGAGTGTCTTGAGTCCGTCGAGTGGGATACCTCTAAGTCGATTGAAAGGTGACTTCTCCTAGGGATGTCCTAGGGTAGGACTCTTTGGTCAGGTCCGTGTCCCTACCCCAGGTACATGTCTTCATCACTCGGCGCTGCCTGGTCAACGTGGTCAATGACCGACATGCATCTGAAGTGGACTTTACGTGGAGAGGCCGACAGTTGGGTCCACGGCCGCACACAAGGAAATGCCTCCTTATTACGTGCAAAATAATGATTCCTCCACCTGACATCAGGGACCCACCGAAAGGGCCTTTGTATTTCGCGAAAAAAACATTACCGCCGCTGACAGCTCGGACCCACCAGCTATATCTTCGCACGCAAGGAAGTGCCTCCTTATTACACACAAAAAAATGAATACTCCCCCTGTTAGCTAGGACCCAGTATAGTGGCAGGCTAACTTGTGGGCCTACTAAGTTGACGCGGACGGAGGGCTTTGTCAACTTAGTCAATATGCACGATTCTAGCTCCAGTGACCGTACGATGTCCATCCAACGGCCGTAGTGCTTCTTCAACCTCTGGTCTTCTTGCTCCAGCCGCCCAAACCAGTGCCGGTCGTGCCTCGTGCTCCTGCCTTCCGTGGCCGGCTGCGATGCGGCAGAGGCCTCACTGCCCCCTACTACTCCCACCGCTGGCCAGGCCATCCCTCTACTCACCCACACCCCCTGTTATTCTGCGGCGACGGCAGCCTCACACCGCAGCGAACCAGTGAACCCTCGTACTCCTCTACGCGTGGGCATCCACTGCCGCGTCTTCCCCGGCTCTGCGTAGTCCCCTTCCTAGGCCTCGCCGTCATCCACCGCCCTGGTGCTCTCGGCGCGGCGTGGTCAACGTGGTTAAGGAATGGCTTCCATCGGATGTGGACTGTACGTGGAGAGGCTGACAGCTGGGTCCACGGCCGCAGCAAGGAAGTGTCTCCTTATTACGTGCAAAATAATAATTCCTCCACCTGACAGCGGGGACCCACCGGACAGGCCACCGTATTTTGTGAAAAAAACGTTTGCCCCTGACTGCTGGGACCCACCAGCTACATCTTCGCACGCAAGGAAGTGCCTGACAGTCGGGACCCACCTGGTCGAAGCGTACGTAGCGTTGTCATTCTGGTCGCGAACATGTACGTACATACTGGTCGATGTAGAGGCGCGCACGTGTCGTAGTAGAGGCGCACACGTAGCATGTACACGTACGTACAGCGGCCAGGATGCAATAAATAAAATACGGCCACGTATGTGTACATACGGGCGGGGTCTCGAACGCCTACTCGCGCATACGTACGGCGAGGGCTCGTGTACATGGCTGGGTCGGAACGGAGAAACAACATCGTCATCGTGTGCATGGGGAGGTAACGGAATGCGTCGTGTTCATGGGGAGGCAATGGAATGCGTCGTGTTCATCGGGAGGGCTTGGATGGAATAGGCGATGGAAACGAGGCCTGGCGTAGCGCAGAACGGAGGAAACGACCTTGTTCGACCGGCCACGTTCAAAACGGGATCCTGTTCATCGGGAGGGGTCTGGCGTACCGCAAAACAGAGGAAACGGACCTCCTATGGTCGAAACGGGGGTCCTGTTGATCGGGAAGGGTGTGGCGTACCGCAAAATGGACGAAACGGACTTGTGTTGGAGAGCTACAGTCGAAACGGGGGTCCTGTTCATCGGGAGGGGTGTGGCGTACCGCAAAACGGGACTCCACGGGATACTGTTCATCTCCACCGTCGACCTCCTCCAGACTCCACGCGCTCCTGTTCATCCAGCCTCCACGGGCTCCTGTTCATCCAGCCTCCACCGTGCGCTACTCCACCGGCTACTGTTCAACCACCCCTCCACCGTCTACTGTTCATCCAGCCCTCCACACCACGGGGTCCTGTTCAACAACCCCTCCACGGGCACCCCTCCATCGTCTACTGTTCATCCAGCCCTCCACACCATGGGGTCATGTTCATCCACCCCTCCACGGGCACCCCTCCACCGTCTACTGTTCATCCAGCCCTCCACCACACCACATGGTCCTGTTCATCCAGAGGCAACGCCACCGCTCACTGTTCATCCAAACCCCCCCGCAACGCTCACTGTTCATCCCATCGACCGGCTTCAGTTAGCAGCAGTAGCGAAGGAATCGCTCGATTGGGTTCAGTTAACAGCCATCGATCGATCGCTCGGGATCAGTAACGCGTAGCCTGCAGTGCAATCGCTCGGGTTCAGTTAGAGCCCAACGCCTCGCTCGGGTTCAGTTAGAGCCAACGCCTCGCACACACGCGCGTACGTGTACGAGAGAAATGCGCATCGCTCGGCCCCCGACCTCCCACCGTAACCGGGAACTCCCCGAAATTTTCCTCGCCCTCGCTTCTACCATGGTTTTTTCTGTCATGGACGGCCCAAAGAATGTCATGCAGCTGCGTCTCCGGCCCGGCCAGGACGAAAAGCCCATTTTCTGTCATGATTTTTTATCATAGAAGTAGGAGCCCGCCACATCTATGATGATACCGGGTTTTGTCATAATTATTGTCATAGAAGTGTCATATGTATGACAGAAATTTTTTTCGTTCGGCCCAAAATGTCACGGATGTGTCTTTTTTTGTAGTGGAACCTCCAGTGGTTCCGGATTCTATCAGGCAACCCCTCGCTAAGGGGGGCAAGCCATCTGTGCTAATGGCCTCTGTTTATCCAGAGGCATCGGACAACTTGCTGGAAGTGCTTCGCGGCGCTTCCATTGACGAAGAGCACCGCACCATTATGAGTGCGGTGGTCAAGAAGGTTTAGTCCGCCAAGAGCGGACTGACTGAAGCATGTGCCAGCCTCCTAACAAGCTTTGAGGTAAGTAACCAGATTATAAGAGAATGTTACCGCATAGACAGTAGCCCCTGATGCTCTATTTGGCATTCGCGAAGAAAGGCCGAATAGAGGATCAAATAATAACCACAGGAGTCTAATCGGAATATGTCTATGTGCATATGCAGGCTTCACTGCTGGCCGCTGCCGCACATACTGCGGAGGTCACCACACTGAAGCGGGACCTTGAGCGGTCCAAGGAAGAGCTCGGCCTTACCAAGAGGTAACTCGAAGAGAACAAAGGTAAGTGATACCCCATCTGTATATTATAAAAAAATGGTTTTAGAATAATAGGATCATCATGAATTTTGCTAGGGGCCACCACCGAAGTGGCGGCCCTGTAGAAGGCGCTATCCTAGGCCGAAGACAAAGCGGACAAGGAGCACATCGAGCGAGAAAAGCAAGAAGCCCGAGTAGGCGAGGTGCAGCAAGAGCTCCAGGCTCTCGCCAAAAAACATGAGTCCTTGGAGCTTGACTCTAAGACGCAAGGGTCCGAGCTTGCGAAGGCCCTCGAAAGCACACAACATGCCAAGGCTGAAGCCCAAAAGGCCCTCCGGGAAATTGAGGCAGCTAAGAATATAGCGGCAGGTAAGGCATTCATTATGCAAAGCAAGCATGTGAAGGAAACTTTCTTTTTACTTACCCGAGTTCAGAGCTCTCGAAGTGCGTTCGCAGATCTACCCCGCAGTATGTCGGATGCCGCAGAGTTCTACGGGGCTGAGGAGGGGAGCTCGACGGAGAAGTTGTTCTGGTCTCAGTATACTGGGACCGAACACCCAATGCCCTTGAGCGACCAGCTGAAGCAACTGGTCGAGCTCCACAAGGCGACCAAACAGGCCATGAAGGGTCTTATAGTCCGGATGTGGCCTGGCGAGCCCCTGCCTGATAGCTACTTCGGTCTGGTGAGGCGGCTTGTGAATGCCTGCTCACGGCTTGAAGTCATAAAGCGGTCCGTCTGCATTGAGAGTGCGCGCAAGGCTTTTGCCTGGGCGAAGGTGCACCGGGCGAAGCTGGACGCCGAAATGCTGGTGAAGGAGGGGCCGCCGGAAGGCAAGGAGCATCGCCACCCCGAAAAGTATTATGACGGGGTCCTGAAGGGTGCTCGCCTTGTGGAGGAGGAATGTGCTAAGGATGTAATATTCGAATGAATGTACTCATGTCATCCTCTAATTTGAAACGAGTTCATTTGCGCTATGCAATGCTTGTTAATTTAAAATATTACCTTCTGTGCGGCCGTTTATGAAATCTGAGAGTTGGCCAGTCATCGGCTTCTGCCCCCATGTAACTAGTACTGGGGTGTTCGGGATAAACCTAAGCACTCTTTATCCCATTTTTTGGTCCTTCGAAGGAGGTGTTCAGCACAGCGAACCAGGCAATCGGACTATAAAGCTTTATCACTCTCACTTAGCCATAGAAGTCTACAATTTTAAATTTTGGCGAAGCCCCTAGTATTTGGAAGGCCGAATTTGGGGCGCTATATATGCCTAAGTCGGGCAAGGCCGACTCCTCACCCGAAGCGGAAAAAGTCTTTAAGGACTTGAGACCTCTCGAACAGCGGCCAGCTCTCGCCTCATCATGACAGTCAGTTTTTGGCTTTCTCTACTGAGGTGCTCGTCCGGAAGAACCAGGACACAATCGCAGTAGTTCTCCCAGCGCTACCTTAGCCGATATTGCGGAACATAAGGTACCAAAACATGGGAGCCCGGCAAACCCAACTATTGACCCAAGACATGATTCGGAGCTAATGCATATAATGCTATAAGTTTGCGGTGCCGCACTGTCGAAAGTGTTCGGACTTCTCACGCCGTGTTATGGGGTATACCGAAGCCCCTAGCGCACTGGTCGTACCAGAATGTACGGGTGCAATTTGTCGTAAATAGGCTGACAAGGAAAAGAAAGAAGGAAAAAAAGGAAGGGGAATGCAATAATAGGCTAAGGCTATGCATTGTTATTAAATAATACGTCAAAGCGTACGGATACAAGTAGTGCAGTAAGCAAAAAATAGGGCCATTTGACATGTCCTATCCAAGGGCAAGTTGCGTACGGGTATGTACAACAGGTATTTTGATCGTTATCAGAGACCACCTGGGGATTCCCTTGTATGTCAGACCGTCTTGCTTCCTTGGTATTTCCTTACCGCGATGAGTCCAACAATTAGACTGCCGGAAAGGGCTTCCAGAGAGTAAGGTCCTGAAAGAGAGAAAATGATAAAGGTATACAGCCCCTGGGGCGGTTGAGACGCATTGTGGGACGTGCCGTAGTGGTGCCTCCACCTATGCCCATGGTATCTTGAGTGCGTAGTTATGTATGCGTGGCACAGATTTCGCCACTTGACTGGGACTAGGACGGAGGCCGAATTGCTAGTCGAGCTCAAAATGTGCCTGCCGATCCGCCTCGGAGTACTCCGGACTTGCTTGAAGGTGTCTGGGGTCTTTTTCGCCGAATTGGCGGTTTGCCTAATAAGGCTGCATTGCGCTTCTGCTGCGAGGGCCGCAGTGTGCACCTCCGTGCGGAGCGAGCGCTCTGTGTTCCCATTAACTGTTATAACCCCGCGTGGTCCTGGCATTTTAAGTTTGAGGTATGCATAATGTGGTACCGCATTGAATCTGGCAAATGCGGTTCGTCCGAGCAGTGTGTGATAGCCGCTGCGAAAGGGGACGATATTGAAGATTAACTCCTCGCTTCAAAAGTTATGCGGAGACCCGAAAACCACTTCCAGTGTGATTGAGCCCGTGCAACAGGCCTCTACACCTGGGATTACACCTTTAAAGATGGTTTTGGTGGGTTTGATCCTCGAGGGGTCTATGCCCATTTTGCGCACTGTATCCTAATAGAGCAGGTTCAGGCTGCTGCCACCGTCCATAAGGACTCGAGTGAGGTGAAATCCGTTGATGATGGGGTCAAGGACCAATGTGGCAGATCCGCCATGACGGATACTAGTGGGGTGGTCCCTGCGATCGAAGGTGATCGGACAAGAGGACCATGGGTTGAACTTTGGGGCGACTGGCTCCATCGCATAGACGTCCCTTAGTGCACGCTTCCGTTCCCTCTTGGGAATGTGGGTTGCGTATATCATGTTCACCGTTTTCACTTGTGGAGGGAACCTCTTCTGTCCTCCTGTGTTCGGCGGCCGAGGCTCCTCCTCGTCGTTGCTACGCAGCCCCTTGTCCTTGGCTTTGGCATTCAACTTGCCGGCCTGCTTGAACACCCAGCATTCTCTGTTGGTGTGATTGGCTGGCTTATCGGGGGTGCCGTGAATTTGACACGAGCGATCGAGTATGCGGTCCAAACTGGACGAGCCCGGATTGCTTCTTTTGAACGACTTTTTTCGCTGACCGAATTTAGAGCCACTGAATCCGGCATTGACTGCCGTGTCTTCGGCGTTATCGCCGTTGTTGCGGCGCTTGTGTCTGTTATGACGTGGTCTGCCGTTAATATCTTTGGCATCTGAAGTGCCAGGATTCCTTGATGTGTTGTTGCTGCGAGCCAGCCAGCTATCCTCGCCCGTGCAAAAGCGGGTCATGAGTGTCGTGAGGGCTGTCATGGACTTCGGCTTCTCTTGGCCGAGGTGTCGGGCGAGCCACTCATCCCGGATGTTATGTTTAAATGCCGCTAAGGCCTCGGCATCCGGACAGTCGATGATTTGGTTCTTTTTAGTTAGGAACCAAGTCCAGAATTTCCTGGCCGATTCCCCAGGCTGTTGGGTTATGTGGCTCAAGTCCTCAGCATCTGGTGGTCGCACATAAGTGCCCTGGAAGTTGTCAAGGAATGCATCTTCCAAATTCTCCGAACTGCCAATGGACTTTGCTGGCAGGCTATTCAGCCAATGCCGAGCTGGTCCTTTGAGTTTTAGTGTGAGGTACTTGATGGCATGTAGATCGTCACCGCGGGCCATGTGGATGTGGAGGAGGAAATCCTCGATCCATACCGCGGGGTCTGTTGTGCCATCGTATGACTCAATGTTCACGGGTTTGAATCCTTCTGGGAATTCATGATCCATTACTTCATCAGTGAAGCATAGGGGGTGTGCAGCGCCTCTGTGCCGGGCTATGTCACGAGGCAGTTCATACAAGTCTTGTCTGTTGTATTCGGCCCAGCCGGATTTGCTTTTAGTGTATCCGGCGTGACGATCATCGTCGTGCGTTGGGGCGCGACCCCATGATCCGTAGATCGGTCTTGTATGTCCTGCTTTGTTTTCCAATACGTCTCGCAGGTCCCGCGTGTTGCCTTGGGCCTTGGTGTTTTTGTTTGTCTAGCGACGGGGTGCGGGCTGGACTTTGGGCTGATATGCCCCTCTGTCTCGGCCACAAGGTGGTCGGTCAGCCGCATCATACGCTAGTAATGTAGGTTCTAATGCTTCCTCCTTGAGTTGGGGTAGCAACCTGCGCTTTGGGTAACTCTTGGTTGGGCGTTCGAGTTCGTATTCCTCGGCCGCGAGGACTTCAGTCCATCTGTCTGCTAGCAGATCTTGATCAGCTCGAAGTTGTTGTTGCTTTTTCTTCAGGCTGTTTGCTGTGGCTATAAGCCGGCGCTTGAAGCACTCCTGTTCGATGAGATCCTCAGGCACGATAAATTCTTCATCGCCGAGGCTCACCTCGTCTTCGGATAGAGGCATGTAATTGTCATCCTCCGATTCTCCGTCTGCTGCCTGTTCCGGAGGGCTGGCTTGTTCATCCTCCCGCTCTAGGTCTAGCTGGAGAGGATTGTCGTTGTCTTTGGCACTATCCGGAGCGTTATTGTCTCTTGTGCCGGTATCGCTGCTTTTGCTATGCTGGGACTTAGAGCCACACCGCTGACGTCGGTGCTTGGATTGCTTCTTGGAGGGATTATCCTCCGTTGTCTTATCGCCATCGCCTTCTTTGGGGGTGTCCACCATGTATATGTCATATGATGAGGTGGCAGTCCAGCGCCCTGTGGGCGGTGGTTCTTGTTCGTCTCCTGCATCATCGTCCATACAGTCGATGTCTTCGGAGCCGAAGTCGAGCATGTCGGTTAAATCGTCGACAGTGGCTACTAAGTGGGTGGTGGGTGGGGAGCGAATTTCTTCCTCGTCCGCATCCCATTCTAGCCGGACATAATTCGTCCAAGGGTCTCCTGACAGGGAGAGAGACCTCAACGAGTTTAGCACGTCGCCAAAGGGCGAGTGCTGAAAGATATCCGCAGAGGTAAACTCCATGATCGATGCCCAATCGGATTCGATAGGCACGGACGCAGGCGGCTCGGAGCCCATGGTCGGGGATGAATCCAACAGTTCGGCAACACGGGTCTCGTAGGAGGTGAAGTCAGTATTCGGCTCTATCGCCACTGAGTGTGCGGCCTCCGTGGCAGGGTCCATCCACCCGTCCTCAGATGGCGCAATTTGTTCTGGATTGAGGGCCGAAGTAGTCGCAGGTGTGATCTCCCGAACACTGTCCGACGGCAGAGCTAAGTCATGCTCGTCGTGATCGTGCGGCGCACCTGACATGGGCTTGAATCTGTCGAAGATCAAGTCTCCGCGGATGTCGGCAGTATAGTTCAAGTTTCCAAACCTGACCTAATGGCCAGGGACGTAGCTCTCGATCTGCTCCAGATGGCCAAGCGAGTTGGCCCGCAGTATGAAGCTGCCGGATACGAAGATCTATCTGGGGAGGAAAACCTCACCCCGGATCGCATCATTGCCGATGATCGAAGGAGCCATCTAGCCTTACGGTGACGGCACAGTGGAACTCTCAATGAAAGCACCAATGTCGGTGTCAAAACCGGCGGATCTCGGGTAGGGGGTCCCGAACTGTGCGTCTAAGGCGGATGGTAACAGGAGGCGGGGGACACGATGTTTACCCATGTTCGGGCCCTCTCGATGGAGGTAATACCCTACTTCCTGCTTGATTGATCTTGATGATATGAATATTACAAGAGTTGATCTACCACGAGATCGTAGAGGCTAAACCCTAGAAGCTAGCCTATGGTATGATTGTTGTTGTCCTACGGACTAAACCCTCCGGTTTATATAGACACCGGAGGTGGCTAGGGTTACACAGAGTCGGTTACAAGGGAGGAGATCTACATATCCGTATTGCCAAGCTTGCCTTCCACGCCAAGGAGAGTCCCATCCGGACACAGGACGAAGTCTTCAATCTTGTATCTTCATAGCCCAACAGTCTGGACAAAGTATATAGTCCGGCTGTCCGAGGACCCCCTATTCCAGGACTCCCTCGGCCATCTCTGTCGCCAGATTGGGGTCACCGAAAGTGTAGGTGGTGGACCTGTCGATCTGGATCGAGGAGAGGGAGGCCACGCGTCGAAGGCGAGGGAGGGAGGGGCAGAGCATGGGGATCTTGGAGCGCACTGGATCTTGCCGGAGGGGGGGGGGGGGGGGGGGGGGGGGGGGGGGGGGGGGGGGGGGGGAAGGGGGGGGGGGGGGGGGAGGGATCAGGGAGCGCTAGGGTTCGCGGGGGACGAGGGAGGAGTGCGGGCTGTGGCCTGTGGGTTGTTGGGCTAGGTGGGGTAAGAAGGTGAGGAGGGAGCGCTGCCGTTGGATCCGGGTGGATCAGACGGTGCTCGATCCATGATCCGCATGACATGCCTATGAACCAATCAAAACAGAGTACATGTGTGCGACATCCATGACCATCTAAGTAGGTTGTAATCGGCTAAAAATAAAGTGCAGATCTCTTTGGCTAAGAGAACCGACTCTTTTGGCGCCGTCTGTCGGCGGTGAGGAGGGTCGTCAGATCCCGCATGTGTGGATCGTTTTAGCTTTAGGTTTTAGGGTCCTAGTAGCTTAATTAGGTTTTTGGATCATTCGACGTCTCGACTTCGGGGCGGGGGTGGGGGCGGCAATACTGAATAAATAAGCTCTGGATTTTTATCCGGCAAGGCCGCCAGCAAGGACCTCAGCACGTAGAAGAGCAGGGAATAGGAGGTGGTCGCGAGCGAGGAGTTCGTCGTCGTCACCTTCCCGGTGACCGAAGACCCGTAGTCATACCCGCCGTTTTGACAACATTTTGAAAGAAATTCAAAAAAAAGAAAAAAAAACTTTGGCATTGTGGCATTATATCTGACCTAGTTCAGAGGAAAAATAATAAACTTTAACTACAGTAAATGTCTTAAAATGTGTTCTCAGAAACGAGCCATCATGTGTGGAGATCAATGGCTTTCAAGCCAAATGATCAATCTTATGGCCACATTCATGGCATAATTTGTTCAAATGATCTCATATTGTGCACAAGGGTGCATCTTGGAATTCCATACAATGTTGCCTAAGGGAGTTTTCATTTTCCTTGCACAGAAAATTCATTTTCCATTTTTGAGTGCCTAAAATTAGTTTTTTGTGAAGGACCTACCATATATTTGTTGCAAAATTGGACCAAATCAATTTTCTAAAATACTAGGACATATTTAGTTCACAATTGACCAAATGGTTGGGTGTCAAAAGCTTTGATCCACCTCTGGTGAAAAAGACAAATTTCCGCCGATTCAGTTGGAAGCCGGTCAAATCTGAACTGCAGCTGCCTCATAGTTTGCTCTTTATTTTTTCCAAAAATCATTTCTAGGTACATAAGTATATATTTAATCAGAGAAACATCAAAAGTTTTCCAAGATTCAACCACTAGCTAGGAACGGTCAAGCCCGCCGTTTTGACCGCATTTTGAAACGGGCTTAAAAACTTAAAAATAAAATAAAAATGGAAAACCATCGCATTGTGTCATTATGTGTGACCAAGTTTCCAGGAAAAATAATAAACTTGTAATACGACAATTATTTTTAAAAAGTGTTCTCAGAAATGAGCTATCATGCGTGAAGATTCATGGCTTTCAAGCCAAATTATCAACCTTATGGCCACATTCATGGCATAGTTTGTTCAAATGATCTCATATTGTGCACAAGGGTGCATCTTGGAATTCCAAACAATGTTACCTAAGGGAGTTTTCATTTTTTTTGCACGGAAAATTCACTTTCCATTTTTTGAGTGCCCGAAATGAGTTTTTTTTGTGAAGGACCTACCATATATTTGTTGCAAAATTGGGCCAAATAAAGTTTCTAAAATACTAGGACATATTTAGTTCAAAATTGGCCAAATGGTTGAGTGTCAAAAGCTTTGATCCACCTCTGGTGAAGACAAATTTTCGCCGATTCAGGAGGAAGCGGGTCAAATTTGAACTGCAGCTGCCTCATGGTTTGCTCTTTATTTTTTCCAAAAATCATTTCTAGGTACATAAGTATATATTTAATTAGAGAAACATCAAAAGTTTTCCAAGATTCAACTACTAGCTAGAAACGGTCAAGCCCGACGTTTTGACCGCATTTTGAAACGGGCTTAGAAAAATCAAACAAAAAAATCAAAAAATTGGAAAACCTTCGCATTGTGTCATTATATGTGACCAAGTTTCCAGGAAAAATAATAAACTTGTAATACGGTACTTATTTTAAAAAAGTGTTCTCAGAAATGAGCTATCATGCGTGAAGATTCATGTATTTCAAGCCAAATGATCAACCTTATGGCCACATTCATGGCAAAGTTTGTTCAAATGATCTCATATTTTGCAAAAGGGTGCATCTTGCAATTCCAAACAATTTTGCCTAAGGGAGTTTTCATTTTCTTTGCACGGAAAATTCATTTTCCATTTTTTGAGTGCGCGAAATGAGTTTTTTTGTGAAGGACCAAACATATATTTGTTGCAAAATTGGACCAAATCAATTTTCTAAAATGCTAGGACATATTTAGTTCACAATTGACCAAATGGTTGGGTGTCAAACGATTTGATCCACCTCTGGTGAAAAAGACAAATTTCTGTCGATTCAGGAGGAAGCGAGTCAAATTTGAACTGAAGCTGCCTCATAGTTGTCTCTTTATTTTTTCCAGAAATCATTTCTAGGTACATAAGTATATATTTAATCAGAGAAACATCAAAAGATTTCCAAGATTCAACCACTAGTTAGGAAAGGTCAAGCCCGCCATTTTGACCGCATTTTGAAACGGGCTTAAAAAATTAAAAAAATCAAAAAATTGGAAAGCCTTCGCATTGTGTCATTATATGTGACCAAGTTTCCAGGAAAAATAATGAACTTGTAATACGGCAATTATTTTTAAAAAGTGTTCTCAGAAATGAGCTATCATGCGTGAAGATTCATGGCTTTCAAGCCAAATGATCAACCTTATGGCCACATTCATGGCATAGTTTGTTCAAATGATCTCATATTTTGCACAAGGGTGCATCTTGGAATTCCAAACAATGTTGCCTAAGGGAGTTTTCATTTTCTTTGCACGGAAAATTCATTTTCCATTTTTTGAGTGCCCGAAATGAGTTTTTTTTTGTGAAGGACCTACCATATTTTTTTGCAAAATTGGACCAAATCAATTTTATAAAATACTAGGACATATTCAGTTCACAATTGACCAAATGGTTGGGTGTCAGAACCTTTGATCCACCTTTGGTGAAAAAGACAAATTTCCGCCGATTGAGGAGGAAGCGGGTCAAATTTGAACTGCAGCTGCCTCATAGTTTGATCTTTATTTTTTCCAAAAATCATTTCTAGGTACATAAGTATATATTTAATCAGAGAAACATCAAAAGTTTTCCAACATTCAACCACTAGCTAGGAACGGTCAAGCCCGCCGTTTTGACTGCATTTTGAAACGGGCTTAAAAAAATCAAAAAAAAATCAAAAAATTGGAAAGCCTTCACATTGTGTCATTATATGTGACCAAGTTTCCCGGAAAAATAATAAACTTGTAATACGGCAATTATTTTAGAAAAGTGTTCTCAGAAATGAGTTATCATGCGTGAAGATTCATGGCTTTCAAGCTAAATGATCAACCTTATGGCCACATTCATGGCATAGTTTGTTCAAATGATCTCATATTGATCACAAGGGTGCATCTAGGAATTCCAAACAATGTTGCCTAAGGGAGTTTCATTTTCTTTGCACGGAAAATTCATTTTCCATTTTTAAGTGCCTGAAATGAGTTTTTTTGTGAAGGACCTACCATATATTTGTTGCAAAATTGGACCAAATCAATTTTCTAAAATACTAGGACTTATTTAGTTTACAACTGACCAAACGGTTGGGTGTCAAAAGCTTTGATCCACCTCTAGTGAAAAAGACAAATTTCCGCCGATTCAGTTGGAAGCCGGTCAAATCTAAACTGCAGCTGCCTCATAGTTTGCTCTTTATTTTTTCCAAAAATCATTTCTAGGTACATAAGTATATATTTAATCAGAGAAACATCAAAAGTTTTCCAAGATTCAACCACTAGCTAGGAACGGTCAAGCCCACCGTTTTGACTGCATTTTGAAACGGGCTTAAAAAATTCAAAAAAATAAATAAATTGGAAAACCTTCGCATTGTGTCATTATATGTGACCAAGTTTCCAGGAAAAATAGTAAACTTGTAATACGGCAATTATCTTAAAAAAGAGTTCTCAGAAATGAGCTATCATGCGTGAAGATTCATGGCTTTCAAGCCAAATGATCAACCTTATGGCCACATTCATGGCATAGTTTGTTCAAATGATCTCATATTGTGCACAAGGGTGCATCTTGGAATTCCAAACAATGTTGCCTAAGGGAGTTTTCATTTTCTTTGCACGGAAAATTCATTTTCCATTTTTTGAGTGCCCGAAATGAGTTTTTTTTGTGAAGGACCTACCATATATTAGTTGCAAAATTGGACCAAATCAATTTTCTAAAATACTAGGAGATATTTAGTTCACAATTGACCAAATGGTTGGGTGTCAAAAGTTTTGATCCACCTTTGGTGAAAAAGACAAATTTCCGCCGATTCAGCTAGAAGCGGGTCAAATTTGAACTGCAGTTGCCTCATACTATACTCTTTATTTTTCCAAAAATCACTTTTAGGTACATAAGTATAATCATATAAACATCAAAATGTTTCCAAGATTCAACCACTAGCTAGGAACGGTCAAGCCCACAGTTTTGACCGCATTTTGAAACGGGCTTAAAAAATTCAAAAAAAATCAAAAAATTGGAAAACCTTCGCATTGTGTCATTATATGTGACCAAGTTTCCAGGAAAAATAATAAACTTGTAATACGTCAATTATTTTAAAAAAATATTCTCAGAAATGAGCTATCATGCGTGAAGATTCATGGTTTTCAAGCCAAATGATCAACCTTATGGCCACATTCATGGCATAGTTTGTTCAATGACATATTGTGCACAAGGGTGCATCTTAGAATTCCAAACAATGTTGCCTAAGGGAGTTTTCATTTTCTTTGCACGGAAAATTCATTTTCCATTTTTGAGTGCCCGAAATGAGTTTGTTTTTGTGAAGGACATACCATATATTTGTTGCAAAATTGGACCAAATCAATTTTGTAAATACTAGTACATATTTAGTTCACAATTGACCAAATGGTTGGGTGTCAAAAGTTTTGATCCACCTTTGATGAAATAGACAAATTTTCGCCATTTCAGTTGGAAGCGGGTCAAATTTGAACTACAGCTGCCTCATAATTTGCTCTTTATTTTTTCCAAAAATTATTTCTAGGTACATAAGTATATATTTAATCATAGAAACATCAAATTTTTTCCAAGATTCAACCACTAGCTAGGAATGGTCAAGCCCTTCGTTTTGACCGCATTTTGAAATGGGCTTAAAAAATTCAAAAAAAAATCAAAAAATTGGAAAACCTTCGCATTGTGTCATTATATGTGACCAAGTTTCCAGGAAGAATAGTAAACTTGTAATACAGTAATTATTTTACAGAAGTGTTCTAAAAAATGAGCTATCATGCGTGAAGATTCATGGCTTTCAAGCCAAATGATCAACCTTATGGCCACATTCATGGCATAGTTTGTTCAAATGATCTCATATTGTGCACAAGGGTGCATCTTAGAATTCCAAACAATGTTGCCTAAGGGAGTTTTCATTTTCTTTGGACGAAAAATTCATTTTCCATTTTTTTAGTGACCGAAATGATTTTTTTGTGAAGGACCTACCATATATTTGTTGCAAAATTGTACCAAATCAATTTTATAAAATACTAGGCCATATTTAATTCACGATTGACAAAATGGTTGGGTGTCAAAAGTTTTGATCCACCTCTGGTGAAAAAGACAAATTTCCGTGGATTCAGGAGGAAGCGGCTCAAATTTGAACTGCATCTGCCTTATAGTTTTCTCTTTATTTTTTCAAAAAATCATTTCTAGATACATAAGTATATATTTAATCATAAATACATGGTTTGGTGGCGATACGTCGAGGTTTGGACAGTGGCCGAGGGCCCCAACTCTAGAGCGCGTAAATTTGCATGACCGCCGTGTGGTCACCGTGTGACCGTGGCATTGCCCTGCGTTCTGGACGGCATAGGCATGTCTAGTGGGTTGGGAACTCCCCAGGTAGGTGCTAGGAAGAAATTGACAACAGAAGAATCTAACGAGGAGACCGAACTATGCTCAAACATGAATTAGCAGCCAAGTGTTTGATTAGTGGTACGGGAAATGGACATGGCCAATGGGTGTGAGTTTTGGCTGAGGATGATCATCTACTAAGAAGACTGTCTTCACAAATTTTCAGCTCAAATGGAGGAGCTTAGGTGGCATTTGCTTTGCAACGTACCACACTGGACAAAAATATGAATGTTGAAGCTAGACTCAAATGAATGAATGGGTTGATCTGAAATTTGGAGGAGGATGATAATTTGGGCATGTGAAGCCACTTAAAAAATTTCATACCATTTGGATACATAAAAATGGTACTTCCTTCACAGTGCTCTCCACTGAACAAAAAAATAGGAAAAATGCTGAGGGAAATTGGCTAGAATAAATTAGCTAAAATTTGGTGGAGGGAGGTTCTATGGGCAGGGTCATGCCTTCAGCAATTATAAATTAACATAAATAATAGTTGCTTCACAAACTGAAAATATCACTAGAAACAAAGATTGGATGCTGAGCTCACATGTATTGTTAGATGGGGCTCAAATTTCGTGGAGAGCTATGATTTGGGAATATAGAAGATGTGGCAAAAATTCAGCTCATTAGGATATGCCTAGCCAGTACTTCCTTCACAACAGTTCGAGCTGAACAAAAAATTTGGAAATTTGCCGAGGAAGATTTACCACGCAAATGGAGTTGAATATTGTCATGAGGCAATGATTTGGATAGTAAAGAATGCCCAATTTTTTTGGAATTTTGGGAATGACAGAAATATAGGTTGTTTCACAACCTAGGGCAAAAATTGACACATGGACATGACACATAGGCGAAACTGATGAGGTGACGCCTTGCCATAGCAATCCATCACAATTTACAAGGTTATGACCATCTATATTGGTTGTGATCAGCTAGAAATAAGGCAGCAGACTAGTGCTGTCTGCTTCATGACCATTCCGTGTAAGGAAATTACGACCTTTCTGACCAAAATGGTCGTTATAGTTTAGGGTTTGGAGCCCCCCGAACAGCTTTTGGCCAATTGGTCTCAAATGGTCGTAGATTTATGACCAATTCTTCTAGGGTCACTGACAGAAGGTCACAAGTTGACATATTTCTTGTAGTGCCACCACCAGTGTACTACTGCGGGGTGGGGGCGGTGTGAAGGGCCGCTAGGAGCTTGGGAGTGCCGGAGCTGACGGCTGCGGCTGTGGTGGCGCCGCCACGAGGAGCGGTGGGTACCCACCGACCAAAGGCAACCCATAGGTCGCGGAGGGGCCATAGGGCAGCAAGGGCGTGTATGGTTGAGGAGCCGCGTGAAGAGCCTGATGAGAGGTCGGACGGGCGCCGAAGAAGCCGGGGACGGGGGCGCGTGGGACGGGCATGGAGTATGCGTGAACGACCCCCGTCCAGGGGTTCTGGCTGGCCTGCCAGGGCGCCAGCGGGAGCTGCTATTGCGGCCGGCGCGGTGCCCCGCCCTGGGCGACCGACTGTTGCTGCTGTTGCTTGCGGCCGCCGCGGCGCTCGGCGGGTCGCGGCTGCGGAGCCGGCTGCTGCTGCGGGTAGGGGAATCCGGGCGGCGGCGGCGCCTGGAAGGGGCCCGGTCCAGGCCATGGTTGAGGGGCCGGGGCAGTGGGCGGGGCGTTGCCGCGGGTACCGGCGATGAGGGCCGTGTGAGTGGCTCGCGTGCGCGACATCCACATCCTCCTCTCCTCCAGCTTCAGGTACGCCACGACCTTGGGGAAAGTCGGGTCGGTGATGAGGGGGATGTTGGAGGCGGCGTTCCCGAAGTCATCGTTCAGGCCGGTGATGAGTGTGCTAAGAAGAAGCTCGTCAGAGACCTTCTCACCGAGGTCACGGAGCTCGTCAACAAGCTTCTTGAGGCGCATGCTACAATTGTCAATGGACAAGTCGTGCTGCTGACACCCAAAAAACTCGCCGTGCAAGAAAACCTTGTGCTGGAGCGCGTTGTCGGTGAAGAGGCCATTGAGCTTGGTCCAGACGGCGTGAGCGTCATCCTCGGCAGAGACCACCGTGTGGAAGAGGTGCTTCGAGATGGTGGTGTAGAACCAACGGATGAGAGTGGAGTCGATAGTCATCCACTCCTCATCGTCCTCCATGAGCCGCGAATCCACGGAGGCATCAATGTGATCCCGAAGATTGTACTCACGGAACACGAGGGAGAAGTACGTCTTCCAGGCATAGTAGGTGGAGGTGAGTTGATCGAGAACGACGGGAACCCGACGGAGGATATTGAGATCGCGGATGATGACGGGGTTAGGGCCGACGAACGGGTTGGTGCGGTTGGTGCGGGTGGTCCCGGAGGAACCAGGGGATGCCATGGGTCCGGGAGGGGAGGTGGTGCGGCGCGGCGCAGGGAAGGCGGCGCGGCAAGGAAGAGGCGGCGCGGCGAGGGGCGACGCTGCTAGGGCGGCGGCGCGGTTAGGGTTAGGGAGGGAAGTGCGGAAGCGAGTAGTGTGGGCGTTGGCTAGACACGGGCGGCAAGGCGGTGACGTGGAGACGCAGCGGCAGGGGCGGCATGGTGTGATAGCGGCGGTGATGGAGATCGCGGCGACGGCAGAGGGTTAGGGTTTAGGATCAGAGGTATGATGCCATGTTGGAAACGAGAGTTTTGGCAATGCGACTCGATGTATTGATCGGTGCATAACGCACGTATATATGGGTACAAGGTGGGCCACAACCTCAATTATACAATGACTAGGAGGTGGGCCGAGGTATACAATATACATGCACAAATCATACCGACGAATCGAATATCTCCTTTTGAATTAATTCATCAAGCTTCGGGTTTCCACACTCCTCATCTGGCGAACCCTTCGAATCCATCATTTTGCCTACAAAGCAAATACAGAAAAATGGTTGTGTCGAACACATAGAGAGCAAGTTGCAGTTTGAGAATAGCTCAACGTACAATGACGGTGTCCGAACCGGCGATAGTGTCTGTGGCGGCGAGACTGGCTGGTATGAGTTTTGTGGCGGTGCTGGGGGTGCTGAGGGGTCGGTATGGCGGGGGAGCTAGGGGATGACGAGCGTGGTCGAGGGAGGTGGAGAGGAAAATGGGGAGGAGCATTTGATGCAATGTGGTGGGTCCTGTTTGTTGGGTCCGACGTGGCAGACGTACCCGTGCGCGACTTGGCCTCCCCATATACGCCCCAGAATGTATTGGATATGAGGGGTGCCGGTTAGCCCAAACTTACAGGACCGGTTTTAGGAGCCCGCCTGGGTCATGATATTGAGCGGTCAGTGACCACGCCGTTGGTCCTAGCCTCCTAGGGGGCGCGAACACCAAATCCAACCCATCAAACACCCGCGGACGCGCGGCTTCTGCGGGCACTGACGGGGTACCCCTCATTATGCTGCGTTTGCAGCCATGTACCTCATATCCATGCAACAAATGTAAAGTACGAAATTAACCTACCTGGATCAACGAACAAGCAACAAACCTACTTAAATCGAGCATAATTCGTAGATAAACGGATCATTGGACAACCAAAATAACAATTTCCATTGGCTGGACCGTACTTTAACATACGAGAAAACTAAATAGAATGAAAAAAGGTTGAGGAATCACCATTTCACCGCCAGCCCCTTCCCCTTGTAGTAGATGGTGTTGCTTTGGCCCTCCATTCTTGTGTCGGAGCCGCCGCGCATCCGACTCCACCATCGTCAAGGACTGATGGAGGACGGACGCGAGGAGTGCTTCCTTGGGATCAACTAGCGCGCGCTTGCACGTCACCTCACCGCCGCCTCGCCCGCCGCCGCCCTCTCCCTTGCCCGTTGTCGCTCGCGCTGTGCGGCCCGCGCCTCCGACTCGGGCATCCGAGACTGGCCCAACTCCGACGAGGCCATGAGCATCCAACTGTTCCCGTGGACGCCCTCCGAAGGTGGCTGATGCCCAACTCCGACGAGGCCATGAGCATCCAACTGTTCCCGTGGACGCCCTCCGAAGGTGGCTAGGAAGGGAGGGGCCGGCGTACCTGTAGTGGAGCGGAGCAAGCGAAGCTGCCCTCAGTCCTGCGTGCCGGATGGAAGGACCCGACAACGTCGCCCGCACAGCAACGCCGGGCGAAGGGGGACGGCGCGTCCGAGCATGAGCTACTTCCGCTGTTGTCGCCCCAATCTAGCTGCGATCAGCGCAGTGCGATGCGGAGAGCAAGCACATCCACATCAGAGTCGTCGCTGCCAGAGCCATGTGGAAGCATGAATGAACATGAACAAGGTCACTACTATTTTCATTCTATTGTTTGTCTGCAATGTATCTCTGCTTTCCACATTATGCGACTCAGCAGTGAACTCTGAAATATCAATGACGAAACGCTGCAGGATAGCTTACGCAAACAGTTCAGCGATTTAAGCAAAGAGCTGGAGCAAAAAGGAGGGGTATCAAATGCTGACAGTGCCTTCTTATGTAGTAAAACGCTAACAGTTAGTTCAATCACATCAATACAGTTACATTTGGTCTCATCACACAAGCAAACATATTTACAAAAACAACATTTCTGCCACTAGCTAGACTTGCACTCCGTAACTGCTTCTGCTGGCCTCTTCATGCCATGCCAGTCTCCCTGCCACAACACAAGAACCATGGTCAGCGCTTACAGTATACACTAGCAACAAATTAAAACCTTGCGAATTGAAGACAAGCTCGAGGAATTTCCACCTAGCCGAATCATAGGAATTTTCAAGAATACAGTTTCTAAAGCATTCTTTTTTTCTTCCATACAAGCACCAAAATGGGTGTCGTTTAATACTACTAGTTTCGTGCTAGAAATCGCCAAGAAGGCACAAATTAAACTGCAAGTGCACAAGCGTGGCTGCGAGTAAAATCCAAACAGAAGATATGTGCCGAAGCAAGCAAGACAAAACAGCCCCCAGGCCAAACAAAACTGATATTCATAACCTAACAGACCAGAAGAAAAGAAAGCATAGGCGAAGTGACGGGACGCAAGATCTCAGGAGGTCCACGAAGCCGCGAAAGGGTTGCCCCATTAAAGAAGTGGCTGGCCGCCCCAGAGCGGGAATGATGGGCGAGCGACTTACATATTTGGTCATACCAAACACCAGGTCTTTTGTTTGAAGTATGACTTGTGCATGTCCCTCTCTAATCAGTCCATTTATGATACTCCACTTTCCTTATATAGAAAGGTACCATGGACCGTGGTTGATCTTGTCCTCTTTAATAAAGTGAAACATCACCTTCAGCTCACTACTACGTAGGTGATTCCTTTTCAATTAAATTAAATCAGGGGCGAGAGCTCCTTAATTCGAAAAAAATACTCATGAAGGAAACAGAACTAGCTGGTATATAGAACTCTATGGTTCCTCGGGATGAATAAATAAGGCGGAAGGACAAACTGCATCAAAATATTCACAGTTCACACCAGTCCCCTTACTTTCAAAGGAAACAGACACGTAATTTTTATTTTTTTTAGTTCAGTACTAAGATCGATTAATCTTCATAGCAAAGGAAACTGCAAATTATCTTCATATTCATAGCGACCAGACTACCAATGTGAACTTTTTAGAAGAACAAAGGAAACTGCAAATTATGTCCATAAGCATAGCGATGAGTACCAACACAAACTTCCAGAAAATGAAGGAATGATCAGAGATCAAAAAATTACCAGCTCTTATGTGGCTTTCTATTCATCATCTTCGTCGTCGTCGTCGTCGTCATCATCATTATCATCATCATCATCATCATCATCAATATAGAATCCTCCATCAGAATCATACACAAGACGCTTATTAGGCCGAGTTTCGTCACCGGAAGCATAGCCGGAGTCGGAGTCATAGTCGTCAGAATCACAGTCGAGGGACGCTGGCCGTGCCATGGCACGGCAAGGAGGATCTGTTTACAAAACATGAGATGAAGGTGAGATCGAATCGAATACAAAGGCGATAAGTAATAAACAATCCACAAAACAAAGAAGCAAGAAATTAGGAGAGAACCGTTTCAGTGTGAAAATCGACCTGGAGCATCTATATCCGGATCCCTATTCCTAAATGTCTAGACGGACAACCCCGACAGTGTCCGGCCCCTATGGGCCGGCCGTGCGTGCTGCCGCCGCGTACGTGCAGCCGTGCGTGCTGGCCTAGCGCCTCTGCGTGCTGCCGCCGCGTGCGTGCAGCCGTGCGTGCTGGCCTAGCGCCTTTGCGTGCTTGCCGAGAACCTCCGTGCGGTGCTGGCCTAGCGAGTAGCGCCTCCGCGTGCGTGCAGTGGCCGAGGCCCTCGCGCTCGCGCGTGCGGAGCTCGACACCGCCGCCGCCGCCGCCCTCGCGCGCGCACGTGTGGAGCTCGCCACCGCCGCGTGCTGGCCAAGGCCCTCGCGCCCGCGCGTGCGGAGCTCACCGCCGCCGCCGCGTGCTGGCCGAGGCCCTCGCTCCCACGGGCGTGGGGAGCTCACCGCCGCCGCCGCGTGCTGGCCGAGGCCCTCGCTCCCACGGGCGTGGGGAGCTCGCCGCCGCCGCCGCGTGCTGGCCGAGGCCCTCGCGCGCGCGCGTGCGGAGCTCGCCACCACCGCCGCCGCCGCTGGTTCCGCGCTGGAGGGCCGGCAGCCGCCACGCTACGTACTCTCGCGGTATAGCACACAACCTGTAGTAGCAGTATGGTTGGATCGCAGGAAAAGTAGAGGGTCTTGTGGCTTACAGAGAGATCGGCGGGGGAGCTCGAGGTTGCACCGGTGCAGCAGGGCGAGACGGGACCGCGTGCGGGAGAGATTTCTTGGCCGGTGCTCTGCGTGTCCGAAGGCGGCAGTTAAGACAGTACTGACGAGGCGGCCGCCTGATGTGTACGCTTTAGATGCTGCCATGTGGTGCAACGCATCGAGAAACGGTCTCCTTTTCTTATCCTCTGATGATAGCTCTCGCCGATGACATGGTGGCCCCACGTGTGAATTGGGACGCAGTACGAGATAGCGACAAGATAAAGAAAAGGAGAAATCTATGCATGCATAAACACGAATGGTCAACGACGACGGTGATCGTGGTTTACGGGAATAACGAGGCCGTGCACGCGGCCGGCGGCCAAGACGGTGTGGGTGGGCGAAGGCAAGCATGCAACGTGACGACACGGCGGGCGACCAGGCGCACGGTGGGCGACGGCGAGGTGGGACCCGGAGCAGCGGATGGTCATGCATGCAACGGGACGACCGGGGTAGCGGGCGAAGGCAAGGCATGACGTGCGGCGGGTGGATGAAGATCGGAGAAAAGGCGCCGTGGCACGCTAACGCTTGGGAAAGAGGAAGATGCACAGATCAGAGCCGTATCGTGGTTATTATGTTGGCCCTGTACTGCCCGGAGATTCCCGGGAACCTTCCTGGATGGTGCTAACCTGACAAATTACCTCGTGCCCCGGAGCATTCACACACACCACAATTTGCGTGCCATTTAGCCTGGTCAGCGCTCGCGTTAATTGCTGGCATCAGCATTCGGTAGGAGTAGTAACAACTAACTACACCAAAGCGCTCGACGCACTCGACCGTAACGTAGCCTACGTCGCCATGGTCGCCATAGTCGCCGCCGCGTTGAGGGAGGGGCGACACGAGCCCGTTGGCGGTGGCGGGGAGGATTACCGTGTCGACGCGTCATCTACGCGGCAGGCGAGGCACCTGGTTAGACTCTTTTTTTTCTGCTCACCTTGCTTTTCTAGCTGTGTGAAAACTTGTTTGAGTAGCACACGCGATCGTGTCAGCTAACTACATGGGCAGATAATAATGCTTAGGGACACAGCAGATTCACTGCATCTCAGGGAGCGGTAGGCACCTGTTGAGGGTTTGTTTTTTCTGGGAAAAACCATGGTCGTTAATTTTCGCAGAGGAAAGACTTGCTTGCTTGACTACACGCACGGTCTGATGACAATTAAACCCATTAACAGTCGCGTGAAGAGCGAACGCTGGGGCTATCCAGGTCATCATTTTACTGTGCCGAAGGGAGAGATAAAAAAATTAAAAGAGATCGATCGCAGTCTCAGATAGGCAGCTCCCTCCATCCCCTTTCTCCTCCTGCTCTCCCGACTCCCTCTCTCTCCACAAATCGCCGCCGCCGCCACCGCCGCCGCCACGTCCGTTCCTCCTGGGCACGGCCAACTCCGACGCCGCCATCAACAGGCAAGGCTCCTCCTCGCCTCACTCTACCGATTTGCCACCCTAGCCGCTGCTGTACGCCCCCAGGCGCACCCGCACAACTAACCCTAACCTCTTACAGGAAGGAGATGAGGTCGTGGGGGAGGAAGGAGAAGAGGGCATGAAATTCATGGGGGAATAAGAAGAGGAGGCCATGGAGGTCGTGGGAGAGAGGGCAGGAGGCCACGGGGGAGGAAGAAGATGCCCCCTTGTTTCTGAAGTTGGTCTTCGCCTCAAATGCGATGGCTGCTCCCAGTTGTGATTGGACATTCCTGTTCATTGGTTGCTACTCATATGAGATTTTTTTTTCATTTTCCCTACAGATTGGTCCGATTTGAGCGGATTCTCTTCCTCTTGGTCGGTCCCCTGGATGTGCCTCCCTTGATCTCTGCCTGCACATTCTTTATAAGCACCCTCCTGCGTCTCCGTTCATGGATCGACAGGTCAACCCCTCTTCTCCTCCTCCTTTCCACTCATATTCTGAAGTTGGATGTGCAGTTGTATGGCAATTTGTTTTTGGGATTCAGTATGTTCTGCTTGTCCTGGTTGTTGTGTGTATTGCTGTGCAGGTTGGCCAATGAGGGCTTTCTTTTTTGGTAAAAGCCAAAAGTACTATTCTCTGTGCATTGGATTCTCGTAGCTCTCTTGTATCCATGTTGGCTTGTTTTTAGCGGGGATGTTAAATTTATGCTTTTTGTTTTTTTGTCTGGATCCAGGTAGGGCATACGATTATTGTTCCTTTGTGAATCGAAATGTTGGTGGTCTCGTTCTTTTGTGCATGAAAGGGTGCCATGATCTGAATTTTCAACGTTTGAGTTGAAATTAGTGTTATTGTTACACATGAAAACATATGGTTGTTTGTCCAGCCACACATAAAAAACAGAGGGTTGTTTGTCCAACAATTTTTTTTCACTGTGATGGTTTTACCAGGAACAAATCATAGCCACTATTACATCATGTTATTGATCTTACTGTGTCGTTATATCTGTATACTCTGTCTACGGCCTTTTCGACATTCCCAGTTTTGTTTTTCTATGGTAAATATTTGACTCCTTTCCATGCCTTTTGGCTTTGAATCTGTGCTCATGGTCATGTCTACTGGTATATAGGGCACTAAAAGCCATATGTATTGTTATCTATAGACTGTATCATAAATTTCTGTTTTACCTAGATCTTTCGCATCCTGAAATAAGGTCATATGGTTCAATTGATATTTCAGAAGAGAATTTTCTTCTTTGCCAAAGATTAGCTATTGTCGGATAATTTGCATGTCATGGTGGACATCAGTTGTAAATTGCAAAGGAGAGCTACTAATCTTATTATAGGTGCGGTACATGTTATAACTCTTCAGTGCTTGTTGCACCCATATATTTTCAGAGCAGAGGATATGATACATCATGTAGTTTGGTCACTAATTAATTCATCACTTGAGGTTTATTTTTTACCTCTGGATATGTAGGTTTTGCGTAATGCTTTCCTTACACAACTATCAGCTATGCTTAATTGTGTTTTGCATCTTCCATGCAGCTCGTGCATTGCAGAATTTTTTCATTAGCAAGAATTTTACTTCTCTAGACTGAAAAATTAGTTGACTTGACACTATGTTCATATCTGACCGTGAGATGCGTGATGTTTTATTGCATCCCTTAGTATACTTCTTAATTTCTTTGCTTCCTTTCATATTTTCCTGTAAATTAATTACAGGGTTTATATTTTATCAGGTGCATGGGCACTTGCCGCTGCAGCCAGAGTTGCCACCAAATCAGATTAGAAGTTTTTCAAACAGATTCCTATATTTTGAAGTGGTTATGCTCATCACATAGCTGGGGTAGATCATGTCTTACTATATAATGTATTTCATCGTGTCTCAAGCTTCTGTGCTTAATGGTGAGACATGCCACATGATCTTAAATATGATCAGTGAAAACTGGAATACATGCTAACATGCACGTTTATCTTGACTTTTCGGGGTTTGATATTCTTGATGTTGTATGAGGAAGGTTTGGTGCAATAAAAGATTGTAATATGTGGCTTCCTCATTTTTAGGTACTGGAGATATATAAACAGGACAAAGTATACAAGTTAGTAATGGGCACTTCAGATGTGATGCCATGTGAGGAAGCCTTGGTATGATACAATAAGAGATGGTAATTTGAGGGAGGTCAGAATCCAAATTTGTAGCTACCTACCCAGGTTACTAAATTCAGTATACTATAAAAATTATGTGCTGCTGTAGTATTTATCTACAATCGAGTATGGTTGTCGGTCTGTTTTTCAGATTACTGCTAGCTTCAGTTGTATTTCCTGGATGTTCCCAAAAACATATGTGGAGAACTCTCTTCCAGGTGATTGGATGTCGCTTAACTATGCTTTCTGCTATTTTTTACAGTATTGCTAATGCCAAACTGTTGTCATTACTTACTGGTGAAATTTAAAAGCTATATATTTGCATGTATATGCGGGTATTTAATTTAACATGATCTGAATATTCTGAATCTGCAGTTCCACACTATGCTTTGCTGGACTACCCATTTATGTTTCCCTTAGGTACATACAAAGTTCATCAATGATGTTTCATGTCGTTTTTGAATTAATACATTTTTAATTCTATTCATTTTTTTCTTTAAGTTCAGCGACAGTTCTTCAAGTCCAGCTACAGATAGATTAATTTTGAGCATGCTATACTAATTTGTTGTGGTGTGGATGGATATTGAAAAATTGAATGATCGATGCTATAACGCAACCCGTTTTGGAGTGCCAGACACTCATCATTGCGGTATCCATCCTGTTTGCCCACCGCTTTGGCGGCTTTCTGCTTCTAGAAAATTGTACCTTACCAGGTACTCTCAAAGATCCTTTCCTATACACCTACGAAGGGCATTTCCCATCTCAAATAACATGGTTAGTGTCTAAACGCTTTGACAAATGACAACTCTTTTTTTGCGGGAACAAAACTCTTGTAGCTACTTGACGTCATTACAGTCGTGCAAACTGCTTGAGGATTTACCGTCGATTTTGTGCTGCTGCAAAGGGGCCAATGGGTTTAGAACATACTTCTCCAAACATTTGAACTTATCATAATAAATTTGTGATCCATCTCACTTTGAACCTACATGTATGCAATCAACTTCTCTCCTTATCGGTTACGATTTGTGACGACCCAGGTTAAGAAAAATCACCTATGAATGTAGTTACCTATGTATATACTGTTTAGATCCTATCGACATTCAAGTTGGCTGTCTATTCCAATTGCCCACCGCTTCTGCGGGCAACGCGCAGCAGGCCGTGCTTTCGTTCGTATTTTGAATTTCATGGATTTCTACTTCCTGTTTACTGTGGAACTCTAGATGTTATGTCAAGAAAATGTCATTATATGCCATCTATATCGTTTGTTGTTCAGGTCCAAAATTCTTGTTGTATCGGAATTTGTAGTTTACTTGTTTCTAATTTAATACCATCAACAATAGGCTGATTCCTATTTCACATGAGAACATATCTTCTCTGCCTTTTCCCTATTAAAATTACATGGCATCACATCACTCATAAAGCAATATGTTTTCCTAGGTATTCCAAACTTAGTCCGATCACATGGGCGATGGCTGATTGATGGCCTCTGCTTGGTACTACACGATAAGTTGGAACTACTGATGCTCCAATTGCAGCCAGGTATTAGCTACTCTTGCCTACATTTATTCAGTGCACTAATGTTTCTAAGGAAAATAGGGACCTTTATTGGTTAACTATGTAATCCAAAGAAAGAGACGCAAAACTATCGCTAGCAAAATGATGCGTGATTTGTTTTATCCGGCATGAGATTTTTATATGATAATTCTTGAAACTGAGTTGAGTAGTTTGTCCTATTCATAGCGGGGCAGGGTTCAAATCTCAAGCATGTTTTTTTATTTGCAATGAAATCTGTTTGAGTGCACTTTTTATACATTCCAGCTTCAAATTACATCTGCTCTATAAGAATGCATTTTTTTCGTACTTCAAATTCTAGCTTCACATTATGCAGTTCTTTTGCATGATGCAAACATTGAGGGTATTATTGACACATACACCAATGCCAGTAAAAATTATCAGACATGAGGGGATATTTGACATTACTGTTCTTTGATTCGTGCCTCTCGGCCAAAGGGGATGAGATGGGTTGTGCATAGACTCGTGTTTTACAATTTTCTTTACATCCGTTCATTACATGGAGATCTAGAAATTTGGTTTGTGTGTAGAATTGCTGTTTTAAAATCTTTGATTCGTGACTCTCGGACAAATTTTGTTGATGTTTTGTTATAAATTTTTGTTCCTCTGATTTGTCTCCCGTTTCCTGCAATTCGGTTCCTACACAATCAGTTGCATTCTTATTATGAAATTAATGTGTTGTAGTTTATCAATACCACCTGAATTAGACCATCTGATTCAAGATAGTAGCATACTAGAAGAAAAGTACTTTCTGGGGATCTAGAAATGTTTCACTGGATTATGACTTGACCAGAGATTCAGGGTACAAACACAAATTGAAGAGATTTTTCAAGAACTTGATTATGTTTACCAACTCAAGGATGGTGATTATATGGCTATTTCTATAATGTCGCGCAGTTCAGCGTTCCTCTGGTCGCCCGCTTTATGCCATTGATGTTTTCCTTTTCTATATCTAGAACTGCTGTTTCAATTGGGTTTGTCAAGGTTTGACATGCTTGTGGTGGTTAATATCTAGAATTGTTTCATGAACTAATATTATTTTTATCCAAACTTTAAGCCTTTTCTTAATCCTCATGTAAAAAGATGGCCACGTCGGCGGCGCTATGTGGCAACCATATCCGCAAGAACCGCACCCGCCGCAGGTAGGAACGCGCTACTGCACCTCGAGTCACACTAAACGGGGGTGCAACCCATCATGTATAGCTTCAACTCTATTCTCATGGACACTTCTATCATAACATTCAGATACACTTTTCAGGCATTACAAGGTCATATTTGCTCTTTGTAGTTCGATCATTAGTTTCATTTAGTCTATGATTTATCTCATTGGCTTTTGGATTAGTCCAGATTATACTCCTCCTTCCCTAAATATAAGTCTTTTTAGATATTTTAATAAGGACTACACATGGATGTATATAGACATATTGTCAAATGTAGATTCACTCATTTTGCTGCGTATGTAGTCCCCATTTGGAATCTCAGAAAAGACTTATATTTCGGAATGGAGGGAGTATTATTTTAGTTTGGTCATTGATTAAGATTTTCGCTTCAGTATTAATTAAATGAATGGCTAGCTCTCTGCATCGTGTGTCGTACTCTTGCAGTTTCAAAATCTTTGACTCATGGCTCCCGGCCAAAGGGGATCAGATGAGTTGTACATGTCTAATATTTCAGAAGAAGTCTTGCCATCAATTAAGTGCTTCTCTTTGTCTTCATAGTATTTTCAGGTAGAGTACACAGAGGGCAGAAGTACATTGACGGAAATGATGACACCCTTTCACTGAAGTTGACGGAAATGATGACACCCTTCCACTGAAGCTCGCAGACGGCACCGTGAACTGCGACAATCGCTTCATGTTTGAAACCGGCAAGAGGGCCACCATCACGACGGATTGATCATGGTTTCGTCACCATGCTAACATCCAGGAGGGCGACATCTGCGCCTTCCATTTCAAGCGCAAGGAAAGGCATAAGGTCATCACATCGTCTCTCCCTCACCGTCCATCGCATCGTCTGTAGGCATAAGGTCATCAGCAGGATATGTATGAACCGTCTATCGTCTTTAGCTTATCTCAATGCTGTGCTCTATCATTCACCTTGTAATACTCTGCCCTATCTTATAATATGCACCTACTACCTCTTATATGTATGATGATCGAACACTTTTCTCCTAAGCTTGTGTTAATTGTATTCATATTTTAACAATTGAGGTACTCTAAAACGCATATGCACATTCGCAACTCCACCACCAAGGCAAGTGCGCGCAGGATCGCACAAGAGGCGCGCCCCAGCCTCTAGTTCCTTAGTTAAGGTAGCTTCCTCAAATTAAAAAATACTATATATATACTACTCCGCTCGACGGGATTTCTCAAGGGGCTGGGTTGTCGTCTATGTGGTCTTGGCCGGTGGAGGCACCTCTACGCAACCAAGTCAACCTCCGCAACCACCTCAAGAAACCCCCGGAACCAGACGTGCACTCATGGCTCGTTTGCAGTTTGCGTTCAGGATTGGCACCACGCAGGTCCTCGTCTTCCGAGATGTACAATACAGGTGACAAGCGCTTCCTCCTACTAATCGCTCAGTAGATTTAACGTAGAGAGGGAAACTTTGTAAACTTCACAGTGCATGAGATTATGTTGCTTGGATATATATACAAATATAATTATGGAAATGCGTTGTTTCATCTGGGATTATGCAAACTCCTAAAGTCAAATAACGTCGGGATGCATGCATGCTTCCAGTCCAAGGTAAGTAAAAGCACCAAGAGTAGGGAGTCAGGATATACTAGTACAAGAAAGATCAATGAAGATGGTGACTGCTACTTACAAAATTAATGGGGCATGCATTTTCAAATATTGAAACGCATGCAGAGTCTAAAATGGGTGACATTGATGTTAGCAGTTGTACATTGTTTATTATTAAGTGGAAACCCCAAGTAGATCCAAAGCTTGTTGTGCTACTAGTCAGCAGTCCATCCAGAATAGAAAACTGATGCTTCTATTTTAAAAGTGGATGTGAGTATGTGACTACAGATGCTGTTTGGTTCGAGGCCTTTGCATTATCACATTTTGCTGGGAGAGGATTTAAGGCACGTGGTCCGGCGGCAAACGGATCCTCTGTCGTTGATCTGCTCCAAGATTTGCGTTCCGCTGATGTATTGAATGAGTTCGCTTTTCCCTTTTATGTGTATATAATGTATTCGTATGGCATTGCGGATATGCCTCTTGGTGTGGGTGTCGGAGTCAAATCCGGCTGATCTCGGGTATGGGGTCCCGAGCCGGTGATCTTAGCTTGATGGTAATAGGACAAAGAGGGACACGATGTTTAACCAGGTTCGGGCCCTCTCGAAGGGACCAGCCCCTCTGACGTGCCATTGGCTCACTGCCATGTGTACTCGGGCCAACATGTCAGTGGCCCAACGCCAAGGTGCAGTACGTCAGGGGATCCGGCTCCCTCTCGAAGAGGTAAAATCCTACGAATCGTTTTTATTCTATTGTATTGATTTTGAATGGAGTACAAAGTACATGATGGTCTACCTCAAGATCGTGTGTGTGTGAATCTTGCCCTATGGTCTAAAAACCCTCGTCTTATATAGACAACGGGGGTACCTAGGGCTACATGTGGGATAAATATGCTCATGATTTGAATATGCCTTGAAGTATGCGCCAAGTTTTCGGAGTATTCCATCTTGAGTATGCCGTGGGTCTTGGCAAACATGGCCCATTCTTTGGTTGTCCAAGGGTCCTCGACCTGGCCCATGACTGGCAGGCCGACTTGCCTAGCACCCCTTAGTCCAGGACATTATCCCGTGAAGTGGTCTACAAGCCGAGGACATTGATCAACTCCTTGTAGTGGCTTCATCTTCGATGGCTTCGTAGGCGAGTTCAACAAACTTAATGCTCATATGTTGATTTCATGTTCGAGCTCACCCTTGGATCCAAAGTCCTTGCAAACTGGTTCACTTATCCCTTTCGGCATCTTCCTCTATTCTAACCATGCTTTAGTCCGAGAAGTGATGTACCTCGAATATCCGAGGAACTCCAGCAAACCTCTCCGATAAGTGTTTTTATATTCATCGGACCCGAAGACCCTAACCCAACCTAGGTAGGTTAATGGCAAAGTCTCCTAGTGTTGTCATGGGTATGTCAATTGGGCCGTGTTCTGACAACTTTGACCGAAAACTGGACCGTCCATATGTACTGGAGAACCAAAAGGTTTGCTATTTGCCGCTTGTTGCAGCAAGTTGGCAGAGCGACGAATAGGCGAGCGGCCGACCGACCCAAGTGGGCCGGCACATTTGAGTAGATAGCGTGAGTACTACCCATCCGGTTTTCGGAACCTTCCAGAAGATTCCCTGAACCAATTTTTGTTTCTTTTCACCGATTTTCTGTTTCTTTTCTTATTTCTTGTTTTTTTTTCTCTTTTTTGGGTTTTTCTTTATCATTTTCTATTTCTTTTCCATTTTTTCGTTTCTGTTTTTGTTTCTTTTTTATTTCCTTTCAGATTTTATTTTTAATTTTCAAAAAATGTTCAAGATTTTAAAAAATGTTCAGGATTCCCAAAATTTCTTGTTTTCAATTTTTTCCCCCTAAATTCAAAAAAAGTTTGCATTTTTACAAAAAATTTTGGTAATTTCAAAAAAATTAGTTATTATAAAAATTTCTTCAGAATATTTTTGTTCCATTTTTTTGACAACCTTTAGAAGAAATTTCGATAATTCAAAAAATGGTTCCATTTCAAAAATTGTTCGCAAATTTAAAAAATGTCCGTGTCTTCAAATTTTGTTCTGGAGTTTCAAAACATATTCATATATTTCATAAAATTCTAAAAATCTTCGTGTTTTTAAAAATTCAGTAATTTTAAAAAGGTTCTCGTTTCAAAATTGTTTGCAAATTTTTAATAATGTTAATGTTTGCAAATTTTGTTTCAATAGTTTCAGAAAAGGTTCATGTTCCAAAATTAATTTGAATTTTCTGAATTTCGTTTGGTAATTGAGAAAAAAATTGTTCATGTTTTTGAAAAATAAGTTGCATTAAAAAAACAAGTTTCAAAAAGGTCTGCGCTTTCACAAAATATTTCATGATTTTTCAATAAATGTGTGAGTTTCTAGAAATTTGTTCACCAATTTGAAAAGTGGTTGTTATAAAACACTCAGTTTTTTTTTAATGTTTTCTCCTCGAAATCTAGAGTTGATTCTTATTGTTTTGTGCTGTTACTTACTCAGATTTAGTCGCTAGCTCAACTGGTAGTACTACCACATCTGTAGCTGGAGATACTGGGTTCGAAAGTTCTCAAGGGTATGTTTTTTAGCGTTACAGGTTCGCGCTACAGTACCAGTTTTCTGTCGGTCGCTAGCTTTCATGGGCCGGCCCAGTCGTAGTTTCGCTGGTGCGTGCATCTGACATTCTGCCGCAAAGAGAGCTCCCAAGAAGTAGACACACCAAATCGTGGGTGCCCCTATGTCTCGCTTTAAGCGAGCACAAGGGGAAGCCTCGCGTCGGGGGTCCCAAATCCCAGTACTCTCGCTTGATTCACTAGACTTGAAAAACAGCGAGCCCAGATGGGCCGGCCCAGCCGTGCAGGAGGCCACGGCCTATTTTTTCCTTCTGTTTTCTGTTCTCATTTTTGCTTTATTTTATATTTTTATTTATACTTTGAAATATTCTACATATATAAAAAACACTCTTACAAAACATATTTGAAAAAGGTTGAGAAACATTTGAAAAATATTGAACAACAATTAGAAAAATATTGAATAAGTATTAAAAATGTTGAACAAGCATTTGAAAAATGTTGAACAAGTATTTGAAATTTTTGAATAACTATTAAAAATGTTTAGCAAATAGTTGACAAATGTTGAATAAGTATTAAAAATTGTTGATCGTGTATTTGAAAAATATTGAACGAGTATTTAAAAAATGTTGATTTTTTTTCTGATAAAGGACGTTGTTATTAACTCAAAATGTAGCATGGAGCGGATACAAAGCATAAGGAGCGCCACTCGTCCTCTGCATAGCTAAGATGCACACAACCATTACTACTTCTTGAGCTTGTGTTGGTTTTTACCTTAAAGAGAAAAAGGTGATGCAGCAAAGTAGAGATAAGCATTTCTCTCAGTTTGAGAACCAATGTATCAATTGAGCAGGAGGTACGAACAAGTCCCGAATCTATGCACCGCACAAAAAATCAAACATTTGCACCAAACGCGATAAAGTGGTTACCAATCCCTTCAAGTCACTTGCAAGGATGAGATTTAATAGAGATAGATATAATAGATTACTAAAACGTAAAGCAAAATAAAAACAAATAAATTGCAGCAATGTATTTTTGGGTTTTTGGTTTTGTAGATCTGAAAATATATGATAAAAAATAGACCCGGTGGCCATAGGTTTCACTAGGGCTTCTCTCTTGAAAGAAAACATACAGTGGGTGAACAAATTACTGTCAATCAATTGATAGAAAAACACAAAGTTATGATGATATCCAAGGCAATGATTATGAATATAGGCATCATGTCCGTGTCAAGTAGACCGAAACGATTCTGCATCTACTATTATTACTCCACACATCGACCACTATCCATCATGCATCTAGAGTATTAAGTTCATAAGAACGGAGTAACGCCTTAAGTAAGATGACATGATGTAGAGGGATATACTCAAGCAATATGATATAAACCCCATCTTTTTACCCTTGATGGCAACAATACAGTACGTGCCTCGCTAACCTTTCTCTGACTGGGTGAGGACACCGCTAGATTGTGTTGGAAATATGCCCTAGAGGCAATAATAAAAGTATTATTATTATATTTCTTTGTTCGTGATAATTGTCTTTATTCATGCTATAACTGTATTATCCGGAAATCGTAATACACGTGTGAATACATAGACCATAATATGTCCCTAGTAAGCCTCTAGTTGACTAGCTCGTTGATCAACAGATAGTCATGGTTTCCTGGCTATGGACATTGGATGTCATTGATAACGGGATCACATCATTAGGAGAATGATGTGATGGACAAGACCCAATCCTAAGCATAGCGCAAGATCGTGTAGTTCGTTTGCTAGAGCTTTTCCAATGTCAAGTATCTTTTCCTTTGACCATGAGATCGTGTAACTCCCGGATACCGTAGGAGTGCTTTGGGTGTATCAAACGTCACAACGTAACTGGGTGACTATAAAGGTGCACTACAGGTATCTCCGAAAGTGTCTGTTGGGTTGACACGGATCGAGACTGGGATTTGTCACTCCGTATGACGGAGAGGTATCACTGGGCCCACTCGGTAATGCGTCATCATAATGAGCTCAAAGTGACCAAGTGTCTGGTCACGGGATCATGCATTACGGTACGAGTAAAGTGACTTGCCGGTAAAGAGATTGAACGAGGTATTGGGATACCGACGATCGAATCTCGGGCAAACATACCGATTGACAAAGGGAATTGCATACGGGGTTGCTTGAATCCTCGACATCGTGGTTCATCCGATGAGATCATCGTGGAGTATGTGGGAGCCAACATGGGTATCCAGATCCCGCTGTTGGTTATTGACCGGAGAGTCGTCTCGGTCATGTCTACATATCTCCCGAACCCGTAGGGTCTACACACTTAAGGTTCGGTGACGCTAGGGTTGTAGGGATATGTATATGCAGTAACCCGAATGTTGTTCGGAGTCCCGGATGAGACCCCGGACGTCGCGAGGAGTTCCGGAATAGTCCGGAGGTAAAGAATTATATATATGAAGTGCTATTTCGGCCATCGGGACAAGTTTCGGGGTTATCGGTATTGTACCGGGACCACCGGAAGGGTCCCGGGGGCCCACCGGGTGGGGCCACCTGCCCCGGGGGCCACATGGGCTGTAGGGGGTGCGCCTTGGCCTACATGGGTCAAGGGCACCAGCCCCAATAGGCCCATGCGCCTAGGGTTTCCAAAGGGGAGGAGTCCCACTAGTGAAAGGCACCCCTAGGTGCCTTGGGGGGAGGGAAACCTCCCTTGGCCGCCGCCCCCTAGGAGATTGGATCTCCTAGGGCCGGCGCCCCCCCTTGGCCCTCCTATATATAGTGGGGGAAGGAGGGCTTTTGATCTATGCCTTTGGTTGCCTCCTTCTCCCTCTCCAACACCTCCTCCTCATCCATAGTGCTTAGCGAAGCCATGCCGGAGTACTGCAGCTCCATCACCACCACGCCGTCGTGCTGCTGCTGGAGCCATCTTCCTCAACCTCTCATCTCCCCTTGCTGGATCAAGAAGAAGGAGACGTTACGCTGACCGTACGTGTGTTGAACGCGGAGGTGCCGTCCGTTCGGTGCTAGGATCTCCGGTGATTTGGATCACGTCGTGTTCGACTACATCATCCCCGTTCTTTGAACGCTTCCGCTCGCGATCTACAAGGTATGTAGATGCATGCAATCACTCGTTGCTAGATGAACTCATAGATGGATCTTGGTGAAACCGTAGGAAAAAAATTTGTTTTCTGCTACGTTCCCCAACAGTGGCATCATGAGCTAGGTCTATGCGTAGTTCTTCTTGCGCGAGTAGAACACAATTTGTTGTGGGCGTAGATGTTGTCAACTTTCTTGCCGCTACTAGTCTTATCTTGCTTCAACGGTATTGTGGGATGAAGCGGCCCGGACCAACCTTACACGTATGCTTACGTGAGACCGGTTCCACCGACTAACATGCACTAGTTGCATAAGGTGGCTGGCGGGTGTCTGTCTCTCCTACTTTAGTTGGAGCGGATTTGATGAAAAGGGTCCTTATGAAGGGTAAATAGAAGTTGACAAATCATGTTGTGGCTTTCACGTAGGTAAGAAAACGTTCTTGCTAGAACCCTAATTCAGCCACGTAAAACTTGCAACAACAATTAGAAGACGTCTAACTTGTTTTTGCAGCAAGTGCTTTGTGATATGATATGGCCAAAGTTGTGATGAATGATGAATGATCTATATGTGATGTATGAGTTGTTCATGCTATTGTAATAGGAATCACGACTTGCATGTCGATGAGTATGACAATCGGCAGGAGCCATAGGAGTTGTCTTTATTTTTTGTATGACCTGCGTGTCATTGAGAAACGCCATGTGAATTACTTTACTTTATTGCTAAACGCGTTAGCCATAGTAGTAGAAGTAATAGTTGGCGAGCAACTTCATGGAGACACGATGATGGAGATCATGATGATGGAGATCATGGTGTCAAGCCGGTGACAAGATGATCATGGAGCCCCAAGATGGAGATCAAAGGAGCTATGTGATATTGGCCATATCATGTCACGTTTATTATTTGATTGCATGTGATGTTTATCATGTTTTGCATCTTGTTTACTTAGAACGACGGTAGTAAATAAGATGATCCCTTACAACAATTTCAAGAAGTGTTCTCCCCTAACTGTGCACCGTTGCTAAAGTTCGTCGTTTTGAAGCACCACGTGATGATCGGGTGTGATAGATCCTTACGTTCACATACAACGGGCGTAAGACAGTTTTACACATGCAAAACACTTAGGGTTAACTTGACGAGCCTAGCATGTACAGACATGGCCTCGGAACACAGAGACCGAAAGGTCGAACACGAGTCGTATGGAAGATACGATCAACATGAAGATGTTCACCGATGATGACTAGTCCGTCTCACGTGACGATCGGACACGGCCTAGTCGACTCGGATTGTGTAACACTTAGATGACTAGAGGGATGTCTAATCTGAGTGGGAGTTCATTAATAATTTGATTAGATGAACTTAATTATCATGAACTTAGTCTAAAAACTTTACAATATGTCTTGTAGATCAAATGGCCAATGTAGTCCTCAACTTCAACGCGTTCCTAGAGAAAACCAAGCCGAAAGACGATGGCAGCAACTACACGGACTGGGTCCGGAACCTGAGGATCATCCTCATAGCTGCCAAGAAAGATTATGTCCTACAAGCACCGCTAGGTGATCCACCCGTCCCACAGAACCAAGACGTTATGAACGCTTGGCAGTCACGTGCTGATGACTACTCCCTCGTTCAGTGCGGCATGCTTTACAGCCTAGAGCCGGGGCTCCAAAAGCGTTTTGAGAGACATGGAGCATATGAGATGTTTGAAGAGCTGAAAATGGTTTTTCAAGCTCATGCCCGGATCGAGAGATATGAAGTCTCCGACAAATTCTTCAGCTGTAAGATGGAGGAAAATAGTTCTGCCAGTGAGCACATACTCACTATGTCTGGGTTACATAACCGCTTGACTCAGCTGGGAGTTAATCTCCCGGATGATGCGGTCATTGACAGAATCCTCCAGTCGCTTCCACCAAGCTACAAGAGCTTTGTGATGAACTTCAATATGCAGGGGATGGAAAAGACCATTCCTGAAGTATTTGCTATGATGAAATCAGCAGAGGTAGAAGTCAAGAAGGAACATCAAGTGTTGATGGTGAATAAAACCACTAAGTTCAAGAAGGGCAAGGGTAAAAAGAACTTCAAGAAGGACGGCAAGGAAGTTGCCGCGCCCGGCAAGCAAGCTGCCGGGAAGAAGTCAAAGAATGGACCCAAGCCTGAGACGGAGTGCTTTTATTGCAAAGGGAAGGGTCACTGGAAACGGAACTGCCCCAAATACTTAGCGGACAAGAAGGCCGGCAACACCAAAGGTATATTTGATATACATGTAATTGATGTGTACCTTACCAGTACTCGTAGTAACTCCTGGGTATTTGATACCGGTGCCGTTGCTCATATTTGTAACTCACAGCAGGAGCTGCGGAATAAACAGAGACTGGCGAAGGACGAGGTGACAATGCGCGTCGGGAATGGTTCCAAGGTCGATGTGATCGCCGTCGGCACGCTACCTCTACATTTACCTACGGGATTAGTTATAAACCTCAATAATTGTTATTTAGTGCCAAGTTTGAGCATGAACATTGTATCAGGATCTCGTTTAATACGAGATGGCTACTCATTTAAATCCGAGAATAATGGTTGTTCTATTTATATGAGAGATATGTTTTATGGTCAAGCTCCGATGGTCAATGGTTTATTCTTAATGAATCTCGAACGTAATATTACACATATTCATAGTGTGAATACCAAAAGATGTAAAGTTGATAACGATAGTCCCACATACTTGTGGCACTGCCGCCTTGGTCACATTGGTGTCAAGCGCATGAAGAAGCTCCATGCTGATGGACTTTTAGAGTCTCTAGATTATGAATCGTTTGACACATGCGAGCCATGCCTCATGGGCAAAATGACCAAGACTCCATTCTCATGAACAATGGAGCGAGCAACCAACTTGTTGGAAATCATACATACTGATGTGTGCGGTCCAATGAGCGTTGAGGCTCACGGCGGCTATCGTTATGTTCTCACCCTCACTGATGACTTAAGTAGATATGGATATATCTACTTAATGAAACACAAGTCTGAGACCTTTGAAAAGTTCAAGGAATTTCAGAGTGAGGTTGAGAATCAACGTGACAGGAAAATCAAGTTTCTGCGATCAGATCGTGGAGGAGAATACTTGAGTCACGAGTTTGGCACACACTTAAGAAAATGTGGAATAGTTTCACAACTCACGCCGCCTGGAACACCTCAGCGTAATGGTGTGTCCGAACGTCGTAATCGCACTCTACTAGATATGGTGCGATCTATGATGTCTTTTGCCGATTTACCGCTATCTTTTTGGGGCTATGCTTTAGAGACTGCGCATTCACTTTAAATAGGGCTCCGTCGAAATCCGTTGAGATGACACCGTTTGAATTATGGTTTGGGAAGAAACCCAAGCTGTCGTTTCTAAAGGTTTGGGGATGCGATGCTTATGTCAAGAAACTTCAACCTGAGAAGCTCGAACCCAAGTCGGAAAAATGCGTCTTCATAGGATACCCTAAGGAAACCATTGGGTATACCTTCTACCTAAGATCCGAAGGCAAGATCTTTGTTGCCAAGAACGGACTCTTTTTGGAGAAAGAGTTTCTCTCGAAAGAAGTAAGTGGGAGGAAAGTAGAACTTGATGAAGTATTACCTCTTGAACCGGAAAAGGGCACAACTCAATAAAATGTTCCTGAGGTGCCTGCACCGACTAGAGAGGAAGTTAATGATGATACTTCTGATCAAGCTCCTGCTGAAATTCGAAGGTCCACAAGGACACGTTCCGCACCAGAGTGGTACGGCAACCCTGTCTTGGAAATCATGTTGTTAGACAACGGTGAACCTTCAAACTATGAAGAAGCGATGGCGGGCCCGGATTCCGACAAATGGCTAGAAGCCATGAAATCCGAGATAGGATCCATGTATGAAAACGAAGTATGGACTTTGACTGACTTGCCCGTTGAACGGCGAGCTATAGAAAATAAATGGATCTTTAAGAAGAAGACAGACGTGGATGGTAATGTGACCATCTATAAAGCTCGGCTTGTCGCTAAGGGTTATCGACAAGTTCAAGGGGTTGACTACGATGAGACTTTCTCACCGGTAGCGAAGCTGAAGTCCGTCCGAATTATGTTAGCAGTTGCCGCATTCTTCGATTATGAGATATGGCAAATGGATGTCAAAACGACATTCCTTAATGGTTTCCTTAAGGAAGAATTGTATATGATGCAGCCGGAAGGTTTTGTCGATCCTAAGAATGCTGACAAGGTGTGCAAGCTCCAACGCTCGATTTATGGGCTGGTGCAAGCATCTCGGAGTTGGAACATTCGCTTTGATGAGATGATCAAAGCGTTTGGGTTTATGCAGACTTATGGAGAAGCCTGCGTTTACAAGAAAGTGAGTGGGAGCTCTGTAGCATTTCTCATATTATATGTAGATGACATACTTTTGATGGGAAATGATATAGAACTCTTGGACAGCATCAAGGCCTACTTGAATAAGAGTTTTTCAATGAAGGACCTTGGTGAAGCTGCTTATATATTAGGCATCAAGATCTATAGAGATAGATCAAGACGCCTCATAGGTCTTTCACAAAGCACATACCTTGATAAGATTTTGAAGAAGTTCAAAATGGATCAGTCCAAGAAAGGGTTCTTGCCTGTTTTGCAAGGTATGAAATTGAGCTCAGCTCAATGTCCGACCACGACAAAAGATAAAGAAGAGATGAGTGTCATCCCCTATGCTTCAGCCATAGGATCTATTATGTATGCCATGCTGTGTACCAGACCTGATGTAAACCTTGCCGTAAGTTTGGTAGGAAGGTACCAAAGTAATCCCGGCAAGGAACACTGGACAGCGGTCAAGAATATCCTGAAGTACCTGAAAAGGACAAAGGACATGTTTCTCGTTTATGGAGGTGACGAAGAGCTCGTCGTAAAGGGTTACGTCGACGCTAGCTTCGACACAGATCTGGATGACTCTAAGTCACAAACCGGATACGTGTATATGTTGAATGGTGGAGCAGTGAGCTGGTGCAGCTGCAAGCAGAGCATCATGTCGGGATCTACATGTGAAGCGGAGTACATGGCAGCCTCGGAGGCAACACATGAAGCAATATGGGTGAAGGAGTTCATCACCGACCCAGGAGTCATACCCAATGCGTCGGGGCCAATCAAACTCTTCTGTGACAACACTGGAGCTATTGCACTTGCCAAGGAGCCCAGGTTTCACAAGAAGACAAGGCACATCAAGCGTCGCTTCAACTCCATTCGTGAAAATGTTCAAGATGGAGACATAGAGATTTGTAAAGTACATACGGACCTGAATGTAGCAGATCCGTTGACTAAACCTCTCCCTAGGGCAAAACATGATCAACACCAGAATTCCATGGGTGTTCGATTCATAACAATGTAACTAGATTATTGACTCTAGTGCAAGTGGGAGACTGTTGGAAATATGCCCTAGATGCCCTAGAGGCAATAATAAAAGCATTATTATTATATTTCCTTGTTCATGATAATTGTCTTTATTCATGCTATAATTGTGTTATCCGGAAATCGTAATACATGTGTGAATAATAGACACCAACATGTCCCTAGTAAGCCTCTAGTTGACTAGCTCGTTGATCAACAGATAGTCATGGTTTCCTGACTATGGACATTGGATGTCATTGATAACGAGATCACATCATTAGGAGAATGATGTGATCGACAAGACCCAATCCTAAACATAGCACAAGATCGTATATTTCGTTTGCTACAGTGTTCCAATATCAAGTATCTTTTCCTTAGACCATGAGATCGTGTAACTCCCGGATACCGTAGGAGTGCTTTGGGTGTACCAAACGTCACAGCGTAACTGGGTGACTATAAAGGTATACTACAGGTATCTCCGAAAGTGTCTGTTGGGTTGACACGGATCAAGACTGGGATTTGTCACTCCGTATGACGGAGAGGTATCACTGGGCCCACTCGGTAATGCATCATCATAATGAGCTCAAAGTGACCAAGTGTCTGGTCACGGGATCATGCATTACGGTACGAGTAAAGTGACTTGCCGGTAACGAGATTGAACGAGGTATTGGGATACCGACGATCGAATCTCGGGCAAGTAACATCAAAGGGAATTGTATATGGGGTTGCTTGAATCCTCGACATCGTGGTTCATCCGATGAGATCATCGAGGAGCATGTGGGAGCCAACATGGGTATCCAGATCCCGCTGTTGGTTATTGACCGGAGAGTCGTCTCGGTCATGTCTGCTTGTCTCCCGAACCCGTAGGGTCTACACACTTAAGGTTCGGTGACGCTAGGGTTGTAGAGATATGAATATGCAGTAACCCGAATGTTGTTCGGAGTCCCGGATGAGATCCCGGACGTCACGAGGAGTTCCGGAATGGTCCGGAGGTAAAGAATTATATATAGGAAGTGCTGTTTCGGCCATCGGGACAAGTTTCGGGGTCACCGGTATTGTACCGGGACCACCGGAAGGGTCCCGGGGGTCCACCGGGTCCACCGGGTGGGTCCACCTGCCCCGGGGGCCACATGGGCTGTAAGGGGGTGCGCCTTGGTCTACATGGGCCAAGGGCACCAGCCCCAAGGGGCCCATGCGCCTAGGGTTTCCAAAGGGGAAGAGTCCCACAAGTGGAAGGCACCCCTAGGTGCCTTGGGGGGGAGGGAAACCTCCCTTGGCCGCCGCCCCCCCCCCCCTAGGAGATTGGATCTCCTAGGGCCGGCGCCCCCCCTTAGGACCTCCTATATATAGTGGGGGGAGGAGGGCTTTTTGATCCATGCCTTTGGTTGCCTCCTTCTCCCTCTCCAACACCTCCTCCTCCTCCATAGTGCTTGGCGTAGCCCTACCGGAGTACTGCAGATCCATCACCACCACGCCGTCGTGCTGCTGCTGGAGCCATCTTCCTCAACCTCTCCTTCCCCCTTGCTGGATCAAGAAGAAGGAGACGTCGCTGCTCCGTACGTGTGTTGAACGCGGAGGTGCCGTCCGTTCGGTGCTAGGATCTTCGGTGATTCGAATCACGTCGAGTACGACTCCCTCATCCCCGTTCTTTGAACGCTTCCGCGCGTGATCTACAAGGTACGTAGATGCATCCAATCACTCGTTGCTAGATGAACTCATAGATGGATCTTGGTGAAACCGTAGGAAAATTTTTGTTTTCTGCAACGTTCCCCAACAGGTACATCGCTCCGACGGAGGAGCCCACGGTGTCGAAGAAAAGCTGGGGGCCACTTCCAGAAGGGCCTCCCGAACGGCAGACGTAGGGGAGGAAAAGGCTCCTGGAGGGAAGATGTAGACCACGGCAAGGCTCCTGGCCGCCGCGAGGTCTCCCGTAGGAATGAAAACGTCGAGGAAATGAGGCCTCTCCGATTCCGCGACGAGGGAAGGGGCCCTCTCCATGGACTCCGCCTCCGAGACCGCCGAGGCCGACGAGCCCGAGTGGACAAGGCCGCCGTCACTGTCAAAGGCAGGAGGGACACCAGAGCGCTCGGACTCGCCGGAGCCGGACTCCTCAGAGGCCACTCGACGCCGTAGCACGGCGTCCAGCTGGAAGCACACCGGGGAGGGCGGGGAGCGCCGGAAACAAGGCGGGGAGGGGGGTGGAAGCACCCGAGCCGCGGGGGGAGGTGCAGATGGTGAGGAAGTGGGGAGGCGACGGCAAGGGGTGCAACGCGTCGGACCGGAGGAGGCAGAGCGCGTTTGCCGAGGAGATGGCGCCCGACGCAGAGCTCTCCCCGGTGAGACGAGCGGGGGAGAGCCTGGAGGGGGTGTCAGCGGGGAGTGGAGGGGTGGGTAGGGCAGAAGAAAACGGAGCGGAGGGGTGACGCTCGTCGACAGGCATGGGAGGAGGCCGGGAAGGCGGGGGGAGGGAGGTGGGACGGGGCCGAGCCATGCACTGGCGGAGGCGGTGCCTGGAGCCGCCGCACCCCCTGCAACAGATGGGGTCCCGGCAGGCAGCGACGCGGCACCGAGAAGAAAGACACCAGAAACACCCAGAGAGAGACCGCGGAGGAGAGGGAGGGGGAGGCGTAGCAGGGGGAGGGGGCGAGAGGGAGGAGGAGGGCTTGCAGATAAGAGAGGCGGGGGGAGGGGGAGCGTCGTCAGTGGGAGCAGCATTGATGGACGCCGCGTGGAGCCGGACGGCGATGGGACTGGAGGGGCTAGGCACCGCTCCCTCGCCTAGGCCGGTCGCAGTGAGATCAAGGAGGAGAGGCTGCACGCCGGGCGTCAGGGGATGGGCAGGGGCTTCCGCAGACGGGGCATCAATGGCCGATGGGATTGTGCTGAGCTGCCCAACAGCAAGAGGGATGGGGAGCAGTCCAGCGCAATTAGTGCGCCCTGGAGTGGGCCTGCTCCCGGGACGAGTACAGCCACGACGGGGTTTGAATGCAGGGCGCTTCCGCCTCGTCCCCCCTCATGGTCAACGGTCCAAAGACCAGCCGCGGCCATGGACGCAAGCTGGAGCGAGAGATGCGGCCTCAGCTTGATCAAGGCCATCTGAGCAACACCAACAGCAGCGATGAGACGCGCTACATCCGGGCTAGCAAGCTGCGCGTGGAATACGGCTGGAGCAACCTGGATGACCTTGATCTGCTCGGGCGGGGAGCAGAAGAAGTAGTTGACAAGGTCCCGAACACGAGGCGAAGAAAAACAAGGGGACGGGAAAGGTGGGGTGAACCACAGTTCCCCCGGGACAGAGCACGAAGGGAACGAGCGGGGATCGAAGAAAACCCCGGAGTAGAACTCACGAAGGATTCGGGATTGGAAGGCCTCACCTGGGCGGGGGACGGAGACACGGATGGAGCTGGCGGCGTCGCAGCTAGGGTCGAGAGCTTCATCCACGGGGTTGCAGGTTGGAGGCGGCTCACCGGGGTCCTCAGTGGGGTGGCCGCTGGCGCCGAGAGCGGCGGCAACGCGTGGGGGGGCTGGAGGAGAGGGCTGGACGGCGGTCGCCCGCGCGTCGCCAGAGCGGCGGGGTGGCTTACTCATCTCTTCTCCCTGGAGGTGGTCGCATGCATCATTTTGATACAGAGGCCACGGACAACCTCCTTTTAAAAAAAATTCTCACATCTCATAGATCACCAAAAGACACAAAAGACGCTGACACTGACGGACCAACTTCAGCCCCACACGCAGCAACCAACAACCACAAGGACTCACTCACCACACGTCCTCACCCATGGACAGACACGACACTGCTCATCATCTTCTCCTGAAAATGAAACGAAATTCTTGAGTCGACCTCCTCCATCTTGCTCTCCTCAGCGCCATCCTCGTCGAGCTCTCCGGCATCTTCCGATGGAAGGCGTGCACCAGCACGCCCAACATGTGGTGCACCAGCGTCACCCCGATGCGTGCCCCGCGAACATCCTCCGGCTGGCACCGTGATTCCGTGAACATGTACTGCATTTCTGCATTTGCTCGTACAGATGCAAATGTGTGATGAACTGATGAATGCGTGTGTGTGTGTGCGGTTATTTACAGGGAGGGGATCGAGTGGGATACTTGTATGTACGTATCTGAGTAGCACTTTGATGTTGAGGTTCGCGACGCCGTCCTCATGTGCGCCGACATGGTAACGGCCGGCAAGACAAGGTCTGGCAAGTGGCTACTACCTCTTGTGCCTCGTGGTCGAACAACAGCCGGCTCCAGACCATGTCCATCCTCACCGTCAGCCGGATTAGTTCTGCCAACCCCCTGCTACGGCGGTCTTGTTGAAGATGTGAATCACGCACGGAGATCTTGCGATCCGAGAGATGAGGGCTGGGCAGGTTAGTGCGAAAGAACACCTGAAGCTGGATAAATGGGGCAGAAAGGCGGCGGCGCGTGAAATTTTTGGGGAGACGATTCGCTAGGCTCGACAGGCGATTTCAGTACCTGACATGGGGAGGACCAGGGCGGCGCCATGGGAAGAGGTTGCGGGCTCGATGTCTATCCATGGGGAAGAACGATAGGACAGGGCGGCGCCATGGGAAGAGGTTGGGGGCTCGGTGTCCATCCATGGGGTCGAACGGAAGGAACATTTCTTCTTCGATACAACCCCTTAAACACATCAACGCACGAGATTTTTTTTTGAAATACGTCTTGAACATATGTATGGCATGGGAGGCACCCTCGACTGGGCCGGCCCATTGGTGAAGGCTGCAGGGAGTGCGACACGAAATGTAAAAATTCACAAAATACAAGCCCCCTTGCCTCAAAAAAATAAATAAAAATACAAGCCCCCGTTAAGAATCGAACCACAGACCTCTTATACATGTAGTAGAGCCACAGACCTCTTATACATGTAGTAGAGCCACTCACCAATTAGGAGCCTGCAAACTTAGGAATCTCGCCGCCCGGTTTTATTGGGCCCATGAGCCGAAACAGAAAGACCACTAAATACCCACAGGAGAAATCGAAAATAAATCTCTTAGATAATCACCGCTATTAATTAGGCCTATTAACTAACCTGTGCAAGCAATGGCTACTGCCTTATCCAATCAAGAAGACCCATGCGCTAAAGCTAGCCATGATGGCCTTCCTTCAAAAAAAAAAGAGACCCATGCGCTAGCTTCCATGAAGAGATGAGGGAATAAAGTGACGTGTTTAAATGCAGCAGCCTATTTTTTTCGTTTTTGATATAAAGTTTGCAGCAACCTAGTAAACATGGTAGTACAAGTTTTGGTGGCTCTCAGACCCAATAAACCCGAATGGAGGGAGTAACACCAAGGAAATTCTGTATGAATTTTTAAAAAATGAATAATGTTTCATAATCCAACATTTGTTATTGAACAACTTGAACACATTTTGAAAAAGTCATTTTTCATAAAAGCATGAGCATTTTTCAAAAAAAAATGAATAACATTTTTTACAAGCATGAACATTTCAAAAAAAAATCAGGAGATATGTTAGTTCAAAACGTTAAGAACATTTTTTTCGAGCAACATTTTGAACACTTCTAAAGAAATATGAGGAGTGTGCAAACTTCAGAACTAACATTTTGAACACTTCCTTTCTTTTTAGCTTCTTATGTGGCTAATGTAACTTTCTGATTTTTCAGTAAAAAAAATCGTGTGTGTTAAAACCAGCTTTTGTTTTGTTTTCTTCTAGGTTTTTTCTTCTCTTTTTTTCAAATGCCAGAAATTTTCAAAATAAAAAAAACAAATTCGCGAACTTTCTCATTTTTTAACTTTTCTCAACTCTTTTGGGGTGATATTTCTGAAAATCTGCAAAAAAATTTAAATTTGTGAACACTTTTTCAACATCGATGAACTTTATTCAAATCTTCGAACTCTTGGGCCGGCCCAACAAGCGGCCGATTGGAGCGATGCCATCGCCTATCAGGGTGGTAGAAACCGAAAATTCGGTTTTTTACCATTCTTTCTTTTTAAATTTTTGGTTAGCAAACCTAAAAACTAAAAATGTTAAACCAATACAATAACTGAAGATGTCGACAAACAACATGCTCCCAGACAGAGCCTTTTGACCTACACGGACACCTTCCGTTGAACATGGTCTAGTTTTGGACATTCTTAAGACCACCACAATTTTGCTAGGTTTGAACGATTTCCGACACCATACGCAAGTTGCATCACGTTCGATCAATTATCGTCCATTTTTCATCAAGAGAACTCATTAAATTGCAAAAATAACGAAAACTCAAACAACTTGACATGATGCCTTGAATTGGTCATATAAACTCATGAGATTTTTTGGGTCATTTCACAATGCCGATAAAAACGTGCTCTCATACAGACCAATCTCGCCTACCCGAACAACCCCCGTTGAACATAGTCTATTTTTTGGACATGCATGTAATGATCCAACTATTGCCAGTAGGTGGGGGTGCCCATGGTTTGAACGAATTTTAACACTATATGCAAGTTGTGTCACGTCCGAGCATGTATCAGCCATTTTTCATCGAGAAAACTCCAGAAAAGTGCAAGAATTGTTAAAAACTCAAACAACTTGGCGGTTAGGTCACGGTGATTGATGTCCTTTGATGGTGTTTGAGGTTCTCATCGCTTTGTAGAGTGCTTATGTTTGCTCTATTTCTAAGGCTGGTCGATGTGTGGCCAAGAGGAGGTGCACTAGTTGTCTTGGTGGAACATTGCCCTTCGGTGGTGTCTGCGGTTCTTGTTGTCGCGACATGACCTTGGCGGTTGGCTGCCCTTCAACGACATGTGTGACTCTCCTAGTGTTGTATGGTTAAGAGTGACCGTTGAGTAAGCGGACGACCTTTTCCTCTTCATATTTTCGGCGTCGGGACTCTTTTCGACTGGTCTAAAAGACTCCTCCATGCTCTTCTCGGTGTCGGGACTCCTTTTGACTGAACCAACAAGACGCCTCCCTACTCTTCTCGGCCTGTTCTCGATGGGTGCTAAGTATAAAGCCTACTTGGCATAGCTAGTTTCCAGTTGGTTCTTTGTCTCTGTTTTCTCTGTTCCTTTGTGTGTGAGTGTCGTGTGCATCATGTAGCCGTTGTGTTGTATCTTATCCATACTTTTTATTAAAAAAAAGAAAAATGGTTCAGTCTGGCTTTTGCCCTCCGTAGTTGCCCTAATTTTTGTAGGCAAGTTTGATTTAGGACAAAATAGAAAGTTCAGTTAAGTTTGAATGGAGAACATTTTTTAATATATTTTTGTAGAAGCTTACTTTATCTAATCTTAACTTGGAAATGCAACTGTAATCTAATCTATAAGTCTACCCTAGTATATTGGAGCCTGCCAGCCTAGCACTTACGTAGTTCTGAACTTCTGATTGCATATCCATTTACATCTATATAAGAACCAGGAAGCATCATTATCCCTTAATTTCCTAAGAAGCAGATCCAGCTGGCAGCTTCCGATCGATTTGGCATCCACTTCACCTCCGTGCATTTTACCGCCGTTTGTTTCCTGCTTCGCCGCTGGCCTGCCGCCGCCTGCTCATCTCTCGGTGACAAGGTCGGCTCCTTTCAGGCCTGCAAGCTGCAACACTACTCCTGCCCGGCCGGTATGTCACTATGTACAGCATTACTTGTGAACTGGTAGGAGTACATATGAAGCATGTTTTCAGTTTTAGGTGAGTCAGTTTTACATGTGCTTGAAATTCATATGTTTACGGGAGACTTTTTAGTTTGGGTCTGAAACTAAACCGCGAAAACTCGTCCATTCCAGTCGGCGCAAACAAAGGTGGAGCAATTAACATGGCTGGTGGAGGGCCGCTGGAGCTATGGAACCACCGTTCGATGCAGATCCTGGTCCTCCTCAGCCTCGGGCTCCAGGTCGTCCTCTTCGTCTTCGCCGGGATCCGCCGGCGTGAAGCCTTCCCCGTGCGGAGGCTCCTCCTGTGGCTAGCATACCTCATGGCCGACTCCACGGCCGTGTACGCCGTCGGCCACCTGTCGTTCAGCAGCACCGTGCGAGAGCATCAGCTCGTCGCGTTCTGGGCGCCCTTCCTGCTGCTGCACCTCGGCGGCCCGGACAACATCACCGCCTATGCCCTCCAGGACAACCAGCTCTGGCTTCGCCACCTCCAAATCCTCGTCGTGCAGGTCCTCGGGGCAGCCTACGTCATCCACAAGAACATCGACGGAGGTAGCAGCGGGCGGCTGCTCCGGCTTGCCTCCGGCTTGATGTTCGCCGTTGGATTTGTCAAGTACGGGGAGAGGACTTGGGCGCTCAAGTGTGGCACCCTGGAAAGCATCGGCGCCTCGGTCAAGACGCAGCCGCCCGCCATCCATAAACATTCCCACCGTCAGGACGAAGCGTCGGACGAGGAATTCCTCGTGCGACGAGCCCACTCGCTGTTCCACGTCTGCAAGCGTGCCATTGTTGATTCTTCCGTGATCGAGAAGGACTCCGTGGAGGGGCAGGAACAGTACACCACCAAGATGATGCGCAAAGTGGAGCTATGGGCGCTGATGGAGATCGAGCTCTCCCTCATGTACGACGTACTCTACACCAAGGCGGCCGTGGTCCACACCGCTGCCGGATATCTGGTCCGTGTCGTCTCGCCGCTCACCATTGCCGCCTCGCTGGTGCTGTTCCAGCTCACCCCCAAGGACAGCCACATCGGAGCCGACGTGGCCATCACCTACGTCCTGCTGGGTGGTGCCTTGTTCATGGAGACGACGTCGCTCGTGAACGCGCTAGGATCGTCTTGGACGTTTGCGTTCCTGAGCACCACCAGGTGGCGATGGCTCCGGTACGTAGCCCTGTGCAACGGGAGATGGGACAGTCTCCGGCGTAGGGTTGTGTCTCTTCACCATCTTGTCAAGGGAGGATTTCCTGGTGGTAGCAGCACCAACAGGTACAAATCGAGGAGGTGGTCATACATCATCGGGCAGTACAACATGCTGCACTTGTGCACGCGCCCCGCCGACACACTGCTCACCAGCCCGCTGCTCGGTAGGCTGGCCAGGACGCTGGGACCCAACGGGTGGTGGGACAGGAAGCACTACTCAGGGACCGTCAAGATATCGGTTTCAGTCAAGAAACACATCTCCCTACACATGGGGCGGCTGTACAAACACGGGACGCTCAACTCCCTGGGCATGCTCAGGAAGAAGTGGGGCGAGGAGCCGCTGGACCGTCGAGGGCTGTACGAAGGCATTCTGAAAGACTCCCTGGGTGTGGAGTTCCAGGAGGGCATCATCATCTGGCACATCGCCACCGACATCTTCCTGGCCAAGAGCGAGAGAGCCAAGGCCGAGGACGCGGCGCCACGCGTGGAGGCCATCGTGATGCTGTCCGACTACATGATGTTCCTCATGGTGGATCGCCCCTACATGCTCCCAGGCCAACCCCAAAACAGGTTGTACCAACGTACCTGCGAGAATCTGGTCAGCATGCGGTTGACAGATGATCCTGAGCACCCAAACCGCCGACGCAGAGGTATGATCAAGAATCTGTTCCGCGTGCGTGATGGCCCGGCTTCCGGCACTTCCAGGGCCTCCGAGAGACGTGATCTCGCCAACAGACTGTATGATGAGTATGCGAGCCGAAGGTTCAGCCACGACGCTCCCCGTCTCACGTACGTAGCCCGACTTGCCAAACGGCTGCTACAGAAGGAGAGAGCCGACGGCACGGCCGACTCGTTGGACCTTGTGCTTGAGGTGTGGACGGACATTCTCGTCTACGCGGGCAACAAGTGCAGCAGGGAGTCCCATGCCAAGAAGCTCAACAGTGGCGGCGAGCTCACGACCATCCTGTGGCTCATGGCGGAACACCTCTACCAAGTGTCCCTCGAGGAAGCATCACACGCGCAGAGAGACGATGATGTATCTAACGTACTATAATTCGACCACTAACGTCCCAGTTGTACGTACATGTTGTGTTTTGAAAGTGAATCCGGCCACATGTAAATATATGTACTATGATCTTCTCTTGCGCTTACCAACTGTGTTTCTATGAGTGAACCACCCACAATTTAATTAGTGCGCTGAAGAATCCGATCACAATGGAGTCGACTAGTATTTATTTACCTATCCCTGATTCCTAATTAAATTAGTATTGTCAGGCTACCAAATCATGAGCTGGTCCGCAAGATACAAGCACGTATGGTACGTGCCAACCGCAACATGCATATATGCCCAACTGTTGACACATGCGTGATTCCTCGCCATCTGTCTACCTATGTGTTTTTTGTTTCTCTTTATGGCTTCTTCTGGGGAAAAGCCAAAAAAAAAACACGACTATGAATACCTTAGCAAATAGGCTGTGAAATACATGCAAATCGAGCAACACTACTTGAGAAATTGCATTGAGCAGGTGAGGTTTGTATGTTGAAATGATACATGTTTTTTTTTCGAGTTGAGGAGGAGAGCTTCCAATTAAATTTCATTCAAAATGAAACTGATAACACAAAGTGTCGATGGGGAGTGAACCCTCAACAAACAAAAGGTTTCGCCAAATAAAATAGCTGACCGCGGATTACTGGAAGGCTAAACTTTGCCTAGTGCATTTCATCGGGTACTAGGCAAATATGACCTTTTTTTCTTTTTTTTTTCAAAAAGGGAAGGACCCCAGAAATATGACCTTTCTTGAGTATTTATTTTGCGTTTGGCAAACTGTTCTTCACCGAGTGCTTTTTTCAGCACTTGGCAAACATTTCTTTGTCAAGTTTTTTTTTTCACTCGTCAAAGAATTCTTTGCCGAGCAACTTTTTTGTGCACTCGGCAAACACTCATTTTTTGTTTTTCCTTCTCCTTTCTCTTATTTCTTTCCGTGTGCATATTATTTGATTTCATTTTTCCCTTTATGCTTTGTTCTTGCCTACAATATTTTCTTTTTTCCATTTTTTCTCCTTGCATTTTCTTTTATATGCACCAAGTGCATTTCTATGCATTTAGTGAATACAATAAACTTTTGAATTGCAAGTGCATGAATTTTTCGGTAGAATTGGGTTAAAATTGCTGAGAGGGCCTCCCTCTCGACCCACCACCCCCAAGCGAAGGTCTAGACTGAAATGGGTAGCTGACTGTGACTTCCTCAACATTGATGATTCTGAAGGAAATATGCCCTAGAGGCAATAATAAAGTTGTTATTTATATTTCCTTATATCATGATAAATGTTTATTATTCATGCTAGAATTGTATTAACCGGAAACTTAGTACATGTGTGAATACATAGACAAATAGAGTGTCACTAGTATGCCTCTACTTGACTAGCTCGTTGAATCAAAGATGGTTAAGCTTCCTAGCCATAGACATGAGTTGTCATTTGATTAACGGGATCACATCATTAGAGAATGATGTGATTGACTTGACCCATTCCGTTAGCCTAGCACTTGATCGTTTAGTTTATTTGCTATTGCTTTCTTCATGACCTATACACGTTCCTATGACTATGAGATTATGCAACTCCTGAATACCGTAGGAACACTTAGTGTGCTACCAAACGTCACAATGTAACTGGGTGGTTATAAAGGTGCTCTATAGGTGTCTCCGATGGTGTTTGTTGAGTTGGCATAGATCGAGATTAGGATTTGTCACTCCGATTGTCGGAAAGATATCTCTGGGCCCTCTCGGTAATGCACATCACTATAAGCCTTGCAAGCAATGTGACTAAGGAGTTAGTTGCGTGATGATGCATTATGGAACGAGTAGTGAGACTTGCCGGTAACGAGATTGAACTAGGTATGGAGATACCGACGATCGAATCTCGGGCAAGTAACATACCGATGACAAAGGGAACAACGTATGTTGTTATGCGGTTTGACCGATAAAGATCTTCGTAGAATATGTGGGAGCCAATATGAACATCCAGGTTCCGCTATTGGTTATTGACTGGAGACGTGTCTTGGTCATGTCTACATAGTTCTCGAACCCGTAGGGTCTGCACGCTTAACATTCGGTGATGATCGGTATTATGAGTTTGTGTGTTTTGATGTACCGAAGGTAGTTCGGAGTCCCGGATATGATCACGGACATGATGACGAGTCTCGAAATGGTGAAGACATAAAGATCGATATATTGGATGACTATGTTTGGACATCGGAATGGTTTCGGGTGAGTTCGGGCATTTACCGGAGTACCGGGAGGTTACCGGACCCCCCCTCCCCCGGAAGTATATGGGCCTTATTGGGCCATAGTGGGAGAGAGGAGAAGGGAGCCTAGGAGGGCGCGCGCCCCCCAAGCCCAATCTGAATTGGGTGGGGGGCCGCCCCCCCCCCCTTTCCTTCCTCCTTCCTCCCTCTTCCTTCCTCTCCTGGTCCAACTAGGGAAGGGGGGATACTACTCCCGGTGGGAGTAGGACTCCTCCAGGGCGTGCCATAGAGGGCCGGCCCTCCCCCCTCCACTCATTTATATACGGGGGAGGGGGCACTGATACGTCTCCAACGTATCTATAATTTTTGATTGTTCCATGCTATTATATTATCTGTTTTGGATGTTTAATGGGCTTTATTATACACTTTTATATTATTTTTGGGACTAACCTACTAACTGGAGGCCCAGTCCAAATTGTTGTTTTTTGCCTATTTTAGTGTTTCGCAGAAAAGGAATATCAAACGGAATCCAAACGGAATGAAACCTTCGGAAGAGTGATTTTTGGAACAAACGCAATCCAGGAGACTTGGAGTGGACGTCAAGGAAGCAACAAGGCGACCACGAGGTAGGGAGGCGCGCCCAGGGGGGGTAGGCACGCCCCCCACCCTCGTGGGCCCCTCGTGACTCCCCCAACCGACTTCTTTCGCCTATATATACTCATATACCCCGAAAACATCCGAGAGCTCCACGAAACCCTATTTCCACCGTCACAACCTTCTGTACCCGTGAGATCCCATCTTGGGGCCTTTTCCGGCGCTCCGCCAGAGGGGGAATCGATCACGGAGGGCTTCTACATCAACACCATATTCTCTCTGATGATGTGTGAGTAGTTTACCTCAGACCTTCGGGTCCATAGTTATTAGCTAGATGGCTTCTTCTCTCTCTTTGGATCTCAATACAAAGTTCTCCTCGATTCTCTTGGAGATCTATTCGATGTAATTCTTTTGCGGTGTGTTTGTCGAGATCCGATGAATTGTGGGTTTATGATCAAGATTATCTATGAACAATATTTGAATCTCTTTGAATTCCTTTATGTATGATTTGTTATCTTTGCAAGTCTGTTCGAATTATCAGTTTGGTTTGGCCTGCTAGATTGATCTTTCTTGCAATGGGAGAAGTGCTTAGCTTTGGGTTCAATCTTGCGGTGTCCTTTCCCAGTGACAGCAGGGGCAGCAAGGCACGCATTGTATTATTGCCATCGAGGATAAAAAGATGGAGTTTATATCATATTGCTTGAGTTTATCCCTCTACATCATGTCATCTTGCTTAATGCGTTACTCTGTTCTTATGAACTTAATACTCTAGATGCATGCTGGATAGCGGTCGATGTGTGGAGTAATAGGAGTAGATGCATAATCGTTTCGGTCTACTTGTCGCGGACGTGATGCCTATATACATGATCATGCCTAGATATTCTCATAACTATGCACTTTTCTATCAATTGCTCGACAGTAATTTGTTCACCCACCGTAATACTTATGCTATCTTGAGAGAAGCCACTAGTGAAACCTATGGCCCCCGGGTCTATCTTCCATCATATAAGTTTCCGATCTATTTTGTTTTGCAATCTTTACTTTCCAATCTATACAACAAAAATACCAAAAATATTTATCTTATCATCTCTATCAGATCTCACTTTTGCAAGTGGCCGTGAAGGGATTGACAACCCCTTTATCGCGTTGGTTGCAAGGTTCTTATTTGTTTGTGCAGGTACGAGGGATTTGCGTGTAGCCTCCTACTGGATTGATACCTTGGTTCTCAAAAACTGAGGGAAATACTTACGCTACTTTGCTGCATCACCCTTTCCTCTTCAAGGCAAAACCAACGCAGTGCTCAAGAGGTAGCAAGAAGGATTTTTGGCGCCGTTGCCGGGGAGTCTACGCACAAGTCAAGACATACCAAGTACCCATCACAAACTCTTATCCCTCACATTGCATTATTTGCCATTTGCCTCTCGTTTTCCTCTCCCCCACTTCACCCTTGCCATTTTATTCGCCTTCTTTTTCGTTTGCCTTTTTCTCGCCAGATATATTGTTTGCTTGTGTTACCATGTGCCTTCTATTTGCCTGCATCTTTGCTTGCTAAAAATCTATTGATATGGATCTACTTAAAGTATTCTACTTGGATCATCTTTGATCCTTATGCGCTCGTGCTGAAACCCCAACTAGACTAGTTGATGGGAAATCTTTAGATGAGCATGCTCATTTTGTGCGTCACCGTTTGTCTGAAAAAGGGAGATTCTTATGGGATCAAATAAACAGATTGTTGTGTTATGCTTGGAATCTTTGTGAAATTTATGAGTTTACATGTTGCTCTAAGAACCCTAAAAACACCTTCCCTACCGATGTGAGTTTAATGAAAATGAAATCTTATCTTCTTATGCAAAGGGTGTTTATAGTTACTATGATATCAAACAAATTGAAGAATTTGTTGCTTTTAAGGGTGCTTATGAAGTTGCTTCTTTGATTGAAAAGTATGATATTACTCTCTACGAATCTGAAATTTTTAACATACTTAAATATTGCTATGAAAATTATGCTCATAATGTCTATGTCAAAGAATTTATTGAGAGAATGATCATTGCTTTGGAAGAAAATAATGATATGCATTAATCTATAGATAATGATGATTCCGATGATTTGATTGAAATATCCCTTGATGAACATGATGCTTGCTATTCTTGTGGCCATGATGCCAATATTTATGAAGATGAATTTGCTATAGTTCCTTATGTTAAACATGAGATCGTTGCTATTGCACCCATACTTGATAATTCCTTCAACGAAAAGCATGATTGCAATGATGTTATTATAAATTCTCTTAATGTCAATTGTGCTAATAATATGCAAAACCCTAAGCTTGGGGATGCTAGTTTTGCTATGTCTACTACTTATTGCAATGATCATGATTGGGGTGATTTTTTTTATGATCTTGAAAATTTAGTAAAGCCCCATGATGAATATGAGATTGATAATCATGTTTTTAATTTTATTGAAAGTGGGTTTGGAAGAGTGTCAACTTTAGATCCCACATATTTGGAGAATGTTCAATCTTATGAATTTTTTGATAAAAGTGGGTTTGGAGAGGTCATGACTTTAGTTAATATTGATCCCACTATTTTGGAAGAGTGTCAACTTTGCATACATGTGGATCGTGTTAAGAATATGTTTTGTGATAGCTATATTGTTGAATTTGCTTATGATACTACATATAATTATTATGAGAGAGGAAAATATGGTTGTAGAAATTTTCATGTTACTAAATTACCTCTCGTCATGTTGAGATTGCTATCGTCTCTTTCTTCTTCCTTGCATATGCTAGTTTTTGCTTGCCTTGATAATTTGTTTCCTTATAAGATGTCTATGCATAGGAAGTATGTTAGACTTAGATGTGTTTTTCACGTGTTTTATGATGCTCTCTTTGTGCTTCAATTCTTGTCTTTTATATGAGCATCATTGGAATCTTTATGCCTAGCTAGGGCGTTAAACGATAGCGCTTGTTGGGAGGCAACCCAATTTTATTTTTGTTCCTTGATTTTTATTCCTGGTTAGTAATAAATAATTCATCTAGCCTCTGGTTAGATGTGGTTTTGTGTTTTAATTAGTGTTTGTGCCAAGTAAAACCTTTAGGATAACCTACGGTGGTAGTTAATTTGATCTTGCTGAAAAACAGAAACTTTTGCGCGCACAAGATTAGTTTTCATAAATCACAGAAACGTGCTTTTCAGTTGATTATTTTTGCAGAAGATTAATAAACAAATTACCTAGGACTTCCTAAGTGATCAGAATTTTTTAAGTTCCAGAAGTTTGAGTTTGATACAGATTGCTACAGATTGTTCTATTTTTGACAGATTCTGTTTTTCGTGTGTTGTTTGCTTATTTTGATGAGTCTATGGCTAGTATCGGGGGGTATGAACCATAGAGATGTTGGAATACAGTAGGTTTAACACCAATATAAATAAAAAATGAGTTCATTGCAGTACCTTAAAGTGGTGGTTTGTTTTATTTCGTTAACGGAGCTCATGAGATTTTTTGTTGAGTTTTGTGTTGTGAAGTTTTCAAGTTTTGGGTAAAGATTTGATGGATTATGGAATAAGGAGTGGCAAGAGCCTAAGCTTGGGGATGCCCAAGGCACCCCAAGGTAAAATTCAAGGACAACCAAAAGCCTAAGCTTGGGGATGCCCCAGAAGGCATCCCCTCTTTCGTCTTCGTCCATCGGTAACTTTACTTGATGCTATATTCACCACATGATATGTGCTTTGCTTGGAGCGTCTTGTATGATTTGAGTCTTTGCTTTTTAGTTTACCACAATCATCCTTGCTGTACACACCTTTTGGGAGAGACACACATGAATCGGAATTTATTAGAATACTCTATGTGCTTCACTTATTTCTTTTGAGCTAGATAATTTTGCTCTAGTGCTTCACTTATATCTTTTTAGAGTACGGTGGTGGTTTTATTTTATAGAAATTACTAATCTCTCATGCTTCACTTAAATTATTTTGAGAGTCCTTTAGAACAGCATGGTAATTTGCTTTGGCTATAAAATTAGTCCTAATATGATAGGCATCCAAGATGGATATAATAAAAACTTTCATATAGAGTGCATTGAATACTATGAGAAGTTTGATACTTGATGATTCTTTTGAGATATGAAGATGGTGATATTAAATTTGTGCTAGTTGAGTAATTGTGAATTTGAGAAATACTTGTGTTGAAGTTTGCAAGTCCCTAAGCATGCACGTATGGTAACCGTTGTGTAACAAATTTGAAACATGAGGTGTTCTTTGATTGTCATCCTTTGTGTGGAGGTCAGGATCGTGCGATGGTTAACTCCTACCAACCCTTCCCCTAGGAGCATGCGTGTAGTGCTTGGTTTTGATGACTTGTAGATTTTTTCAATAAGTATGTGAGTTCTTTATGACTAATGTTGAGTCCATGGATTATACGCACTCTTACCCTTCCATCATTGCTAGCCTCTTTGGTACCGTGCATTGCCCTTTCTCACCTTGAGAGTTGGTGCAAACTTCGCCTGTGCATCCAAACCCCGTGATATGATACGCTCTATCACACATAAACCTCCTTATATCTTCCTCAAAACAGCCACCATACCTACCTATTATGGCATTTCCATAGCCATTCCGAGATATATTGCCATGCAAATTTCCACCGTTTCATTTATTATGACACGCTTCATCATTGTCATATTGCCTTGCATGATCATGTGGTTGACATCGTATTTGTGGCAAAGCCACCATGCATAACTTATCATACATGTCACTCTTGATTCATTGCCCATCCCGGTACACCGCCGGAGGCATTCATATAGAGTCATATTTTGTTCTAGTATCGAGTTGTAACCATTGAGTTGTAAATAAATAGAAGTGTGATGATCATCATTCATAGAGCATTGTCCAAAAAAAAAGAAAGGCCAAATAAAAAAAGAGGCCCAAAAAAAGAAATAAAAAGGGACATTGCTACTATCCTTTTTCCACACTTGTGCTTCAAAGTAGCGCCATGATCTTTATGATAGAGAGTCTCTTGTTTTGTCACTTTCATATACTAGTGGGAATTTTTCATTATAGAACTTGGCTTGTATATTCCAACAATGGGCTTCCTCAAATGCCCTAGGTCTTCATGAGCAAGAAAGTTGGATGCACACCCACTTAGTTTATTTTTTGAGCTTTCATACATTTATAGCTCTAGTGCATCCGTTGCATGGCAATCCCTACTCCTTGCATTGACAACAATTGATGGGCATCTCCCTAGCCCGTTGATTAGCCGCGTCAATGTGAGACTTTCTCCTTTTTGTCTTCTTCGCACAATCCCCATCATCATATTCTATTCCACCCATAGTGCTATGTCCATGGCTCACGCTCATATATGTGAAAGTTGAAAAAGTTTGAAAATTCTAAAGTATGAAACAATTGCTTCGCTGAAACCGGGATTGTGCATGATTTGAATATTTTGTGTGATGAAGATGGAACATAGCCAAACTATATGATTTTGTAGGGATGAACGTTCTTTGGCCATGTTATTTTGAGAAGACATAATTGCTTAGTTGTTATGCTTGAAGTATTATTATTTTTATGTCAATATTAAACTTTTATCTTGAATCTTTCGGATCTGAATATTCATGCCACAATAAAGAAAATTACATTGAAAAATATGCTAGGTAGCATTCCACATCAAAAATTCTATTTTTATCATTTACCTACTCGAGGACGAGCAGGAATTAAGCTTGGGGATGCTTGATACGTCTCCAACGTATCTATAATTTTTTATTGTTCCATGCTATTATATTATCTGTTGTGGATGTTTAATGGGCTTTATTATACACTTTTATATTATTTTTGGGACTAACCTACTAACCGGAGGCCCAGTCCAAATTGCTGTTTTTTTGCCTATTTCAGTGTTTCGCAGAAAAGGAATATCAAACGGAATCCAAACGGAATGAAACCTTCGGGAGAGTGATTTTTGGAACAAACGAAATCCAGGAGACTTGGAGTGGACGTCAAGGAAGCAACGAGGCGGCCACGAGGTAGGGAGGCGCGCCCAGGGGGTAGGCACCCCCACCCTCGTGGCCCCTCGTGGCTCCCCAACCGACTTCTTTCGCCTATATATACTCATATACCCCGAAAACATCCGAGAGCACCACTAAACCCTATTTCCACTGCCGCAACCTTCTGTACCCGTGAGATCCCATCTTGGGGCCTTTTCCGGCGCTCCGCCGGAGGGGGAATCGATCATGGAGGGCTTCTACATCAACACCATAGCCTCTACGATGATGTGTGAGTAGTTTACCTCAGACCTTCGGGTCCATAGTTATTAGCTAGATGGCTTCTTCTCTCTCTTTGGATATCAATACAAAGTTCTCCTCTATTCTCTTGGAGATCTATTCGATGTAATTCTTTTGCGGTGTGTTTGTCGAGATCCGATGAATTGTGGGTTTATAATCAAGATTATCTATGAACAATATTTGAATCTCCTCTGAATTCTTTTATGTATGATTTGTTATCTTTGCAAGTCTCTTCGAATTATCAGTTTGGTTTGGCCTACTAGATTGATCTTTCTTGCAATGGGAGAAGTGCTTATCAGTTTGGTTTGGCCTACTAGATTGATCTTTCTTGCAATGGGAGAAGTGCTTATCAGTTTGGTTTGGCCTACTAGATTGATCTATTATCTATGAACAATATTTGAATCTTCTCTGAATTCTTTTATGTATGATTGGTTATCTTTGCAAGTCTCTTTGAATTATCAATTTGGTTTGGCCTACTAGATTGATCTTTATTGCAATGGGAGAAGTCTTATCAGTTTGGTTTGGCCTACTAGATTGATCTTTCTTGCAATGGGAGAAGTGCTTATCAGTTTGGTTTGGCCTACTAGATTGATCTTTCTTGCAATGGGAGAATGCTTAGCTTTGGGTTCAATCTTGCGGTGTCCTTTCCCAGTGACAGCAGAGGGGCAGCAAGGCACGTATTGTATTGTTGCCATCGAGGGTTTATATCATATTGCTTGAGTTTATCCCTCTACATCATGTCATCTTGCTTAATGCGTTACTCTGTTCTTATGAACTTATTACTCTAGATGCATGCTGGATAGTGGTCGATGTGTGGAGTAATAGTAGTAGATGCAGAATCGTTTCGGTCTACTTGTCGCAGACGTGATGCCTATATACATGATCATTCCTAGATATTCTCATAACTATGAACTTTTCTACCAATTTCTCGACAGTAATTTGTTCACCCACCGTAATACTTATGCTATCTTGAGAGAAGCCACTAGTGAAACCTATGGCCCCCGGGTCTATCTTCCATCATATAAGTTTCCGATCTATTTTGTTTTGCAGTCTTTACTTTCCAATCTATAAAAAAATACCAAAAATATTTATCTTATCATCTCTATCAGATCTCACTTTTGCAAGTGGCCGTGAAGGGATTGACAACCCCTTTATCGCGTTGGTTGCAAGGTTCTTACTTGTTTGTGCAGGTACGAGGGATTTGCGTGTAGCCTCCTACTGGATTGATACCTTGGTTCTCCAAAACTGAGCGAAATACTTACGCTACTTTGCTGCATCACCCTTTCCTCTTCAACGAAAACCAACGTAGTGCTCAAGAGGTAGCCGGCACCCCATAGACACACAAGTTAACATTGTCTTAGCCGTGTGCGGTGCCCCCCTCTACCATAATCCACCTCGGTCATACCGTTGCAGTGCTTAGGCCAAGCCCTGCGCCGGTAACTTCATCATCACTGTCATCACGCCGTCGTGCTGATGAAGCTCTCCCTCGACACTCAGCTGGATCGAGAGTTCGCGGGACGTCACCGAGCTGAACGTGTGCAGATCATGGAGGTGCCGTAGTTTCGGTACTAGGATCGGTCGGATCGTGAAGACGTACGACTACATCAACCGCGTTGTCATAACACTTCCGCTTTCGGTCTACGAGGGTACGTAGACAACACTCTCCCCTCTCGGTACTATGCATCACCTAGATGGATCTTGCGTGTGCATAGGATTTTTTTTTTGAAATTACCGCGTTCCCCAACAGGTTCCTGCCAGGAAAAGTCAACACAAGACACGACCTCCAAGCCAAGTTTACCGGAGGGAACTAAAACAATAGGCCATGGCTCTCTCATTGCTCCCTCCCACCCCGGGAGCGATGACCACCCTCGCGGTGCCGCCAACTCCGAGCACGCCGGACACCCCCAACTCCCCTACCCCCAAGCACCGTTGGAACCCACGTGGATCCGTTGACTCTGCCGTGACGTGGCTCCGTGCGCTGCACCCATCTCCTCCCACGCTTCCGCCCGCTGGGTCGGTCGATGCCTCGACATCCCTAGCCAAGGGCCATTATGAGGTGGGTGAATCCAGCTGTGCTGGCTCGCTGCGGGCGCCATTACTGCCTGCACCAGCCTTGGGTAGGCGCCTACGGTCTATCATCTGCACTCCCCCAGTGTCTTCAAGTCCACCGCCGGCACCCCACCTTCAATCTCTCATCTGCGCTCTGTGTGAGCTCCTCCTTAACTCCAGGCCAGGCGCCTCAGCTGCTGCGAGGCCTCTGCACAAGGCGAGGGACAACGACACGGACGAGGCCCCAAGTTCCCCGAAATGGCACACGGTTATTTTGAGGCGCCGGCGGCGTGCACCGCATGTACCGCTTGCGGCGAGCCGTGGTTATGGCCGCCTGCACTCCACAGCCGCCCGCCTCGAGGCTCAGTGTCGCCGGGCCACCTTTTTAAGGAGGTTCAAGGGCTGCTACTTGAGGTGTCTAGCTCCACGCCACCGAGCCACCGACTGTCGCGACCCCGTCCGGTGCGCCGACTGCTGGGTGTTTGGGCACTGAGCTCGCGATTCAATCTGCAAAAAACGCCCCAAAACCCGTGCCCCCACCGCTGCCTATCGCTACCTCGCCCCCAGCCACCACCACCACCTCCTCCTCCTCGTCTCCACCACCCCCACCGGACCGGCCGCTCCTCCCCCCGCCACCCCCCCCTTTCCACCCGCCACCGCGCCAGCTACCTGCCCCGCTCCTACGCCCCCGGCGTCCTGCTGTGACCATGGCGTACCGCCCCGGAGAAGCCTCGCAGCGTCCTGGCGCCGGCAGCACCTTCACCATTAGCACGCAGGCCATGGAGGATGTGGCATGCAACCTGCGCACTTCGGCTGTGCTGGTCACCCTGTCGGAGGCCCGGCACGACATCAACCAGCAGCTGGTGGCCAAGGCGCTGGAGCGCGAGCTCAACATTCCCTGGGACCAGATGCACGTCTCTAAGCATCACCCGGAGGATTTCCTGGTCAGGTTCGGCCACACCCGCCACCGGGACACCGCCGTGGAAGCTGGGGTGGTTCCATGCCGGGGTGGCTCTTACGCTGCCCCCCTGGACGCCGGCGGCGCGCTGTCACCAGTGGGTCTCCCGTTTCTACTGCCGCCTGGCGATCGTTCAAGCCTGGCGCAAGGAGGTGGTGCAAGATGCCATCGGCCTCTCTTGCAAGGTCGACCGGCTGGAGCGCCAGTCATCATCCCTCTCCAACACCTTCCTGGAGTATGCGTGGGTGTGGGCTTGGTCGTCGGACGACATCCCCACGGCCAACGGCTTCTCCATCATCGACCGTCCGGCTGCTGATGCGCGTGGCCTCCCTGCGCTCCCTGAAGGCTGCCCGCGCGAAGAAGGCGTCCAAGGGCCGCAATTTCCCATCCTGATCCACCTTGACCAGACCCAGGATTACTCCCCGGTGTCCGAGCGTCCGCTGGGCGCGAGCACCGAATGGCCGCTCGTCAATCGCTTCTGCTAGGAGCGTTTCATCGAGGATGGTCAGGCGGGCACAGGTCGCCGCCGTGCGGCCCCTGCATGCACGGTGGATAGGCACCGCCGGCGCGATGGCAACGATGAGCACCGCGAGGGCCGTGGCCGCTCCAGGTCGTCTCGGCATGGCAGGCTGTTGGGCTGTCGTTCGGACGGAATGAAGGGCAGCATGCTCCGTAGGCAGTCCAACGGCTCTGCGGGTCAACACAGCAAGCGTCGTAGCACCTCGCCTTGAGATGCCCTGTCGCCTCGCAGTCGCAGCCTGAGCCCTGTCTCTGTGGACTCCGCCAGGCGCAGCCGCTCGCGGTCCCATGAGCGCTTTGGCGGTCTGTCCAGGCACAGCCGCTCACGGTCACCGCGGTCCTGCCTGCCTCTGGGGGGCGTGGCCATGCTAGGCCTGTCCCTGCCTCTACTGCAGGGCACACCTGCTCCGGAGGGGACGCCATCCGAGGGTGTTCTTCACGAGCTGCCTCTCCTGGCCGAGCCAGACATGCACTCCTTCCATGACGAGGTGGAGGCTGCATGGAACAAGCTCACGCGCGCTGACCCGTTGCTCCTGGAGCTAGATGCTCTATCCTCCTTGCAGCCGGACCATCCCGCTGACCCTCTCCTGTCAGCTGGTGGGGTGTGGCCCTCCTCTACGTCCTTTGGGTCCCCCCTAAGGCCTGGGCCGGCCTGGAGGAGGGCAAGCTGGGCCTTCTTGAGCATGAACAGGAGGGTGGGCTTACCCAGGCCACCGGGCCAGTTTCGCTGTGTGAGGAGCTGGCGCTCAAGCCTTGGCCCAGCCTAGGTTACCTCGTGCCGGCGCCGCCTCCCCAACTACTCACTCCGCCGCCCACTGAAGATCTCTGCTGGCCCTCGGTCCAGGACTACAACAACAAGGATTGCCTCATGTCCGCTGATCAGTTGGCCATTCAGCTGCAAGGGCTTGAAGTGGACACGACGACTACCTTCCTCCATAAGGTGTTCAAGATGCTGCCTCCATCCATCATGGGCGCGCCGCCGGACGTGTTGCCGCTGGCCGCGGCGACGGTGGAGGCGCCACCCTGCATGGTGGCCACTCCAGTCACTCAACGCTACACCAACGCTAGGATCGCCAAGAAGGCGGTCGGCCTTACCCATCTGCGAAGGCACAGGCGAGGCTAGCCCAGCAGACGTTGTTCACCGATGGCTCTGAAGAGTTCAACTCCACCGTGCGTGCTCGCTATGTGGATCGTTTCAAGGTCCCGCTCGGCAAGCTCACGGCCACCCTCGCCAAGGCCACTGGGGCGCTCTCAAAGACCAAGATCAACCTCCCGGACGAGGACCTCCGCGCCCTTGCCGGTGATGACACGGCTAGAGCGGTCTGATTGCCGCTCTATGTTGTTGCGAGATCCAGTAGTTCTCCATGTTAGCACAACCCATGGCGCGTTTGTTTGTGTTTGTGTATTTCCCAAACCATCATGCCGTCAGCAGACAGTGTCATAGGTCCGCCTTAGTTTGTTGCGACCTCACCGGCGCCCGTTTCGTCCTTCCGGTCGTACCTGTGTAACGATGTTGCTTGCTGATACGTCTCTGTCATATCTACTTTTCCAAACACTTTTGCCCTTGTTTTGGACTCTAACTTGCATGATTTGAATGGAACTAACCCGGACTGACACTATTTTCAACAGAATTGCCATGGTGTTATTTATGTGCAGAAACGAAAGTTCTCGGAATGACCTGAAACTTCACGAAGATTATTTTTGGAAAATATAAAAAATACTGGCGAAAGAATCAAGGCCAGGGGTCCCACACCCTTGCCACGAGGGTAGGGGGCGCGCCTGCCCCCCCCCCCCCGGCCCGCCCCCCCCCCTTGTGGGCCCCCCCGGAGCCCCACCGACCTCAACTCCAACTCCATATATTCGTGTTCGGGGAGAAAAAATCAGAGAGAAAGATTCATCGCGTTTTACGATACAGAGCCGCCGCCAAGCCCTAAACTCTCTCGGGAGGGCTGATCTGGAGTCCGTTCGAGGCTCCGGAGAGGGGAATCCGTCGCCGTCATCATCATCAACCATCCTCCATCAGCAATTTCATGATGCTCACCGCCGTGCGTGAGTAATTCCATCGTAGGCTTGCTAGAAGGTGATGGGTTGGATGAGATTTATCATGTAATTGAGTTAGTTTTGTTAGGGTTTGATCCCTACTATCCACTATGTTCTGAGATGGATGTTGCTATGACTTTGCTATGCTTAATGCTTGTCACTAGGGCCCGAGTGCCATGATTTCAGATCTGAACCTATTATGTTTTCATGAATATATGTGAGTTCTTAATCCTATCTTGCAAGTCTATAGTCACCTACTATGTGTTATGATCCGGCAACCCCGAAGTGACAATAATCGGGACCACTCCCGGTGATGACCGTAGTTTGAGGAGTTCATGTTTTCACTATGTGTTAAAGCTTTGGTCTGGTACTCTATTAAAAGGAGGCCTTAATATCCCTTAGTTTCCATTAGGACCCCGCTGCCACGGGAGGGTAGGACAAAAGATGTCATGCAAGTTCTTTTCCATAAGCACGTATGACTATCTTCGGAATACATGCCTATATTACATTGATGAATTGGAGCTAGTTCTATGTCACCCTATGTTATGATTGTTACATGATGAACCACATCCGGCATAATTCTCCATCACCGATCCAATGCCTATGAGCTTTTCACATATTGTTCTCCGCTTATTTACTTTTTCGTTGCTACTGTTACAATCACTACAAAACCCAAAAATATTACTTTACTACCGTTACGTTACTTCCATACTACTTTGCTACTAAATATTTTGCTGCAGATACTAAGTTATCCAAGTGTGGTTGAATTGGCAACTCAACTGCTAATACTTGAGAATATTCTTTGGCTCCCCTTGTGTCGAATCAATAAATTTGGGTTGAATACTCTACCCTCGAAAACTATTGCGATCCCCTATACTTGTGGGTTATCAAGACTATTTTCTGGCGACGTTGCTGGGGAGCATAGCTCTATTCTTTGAGTCACTTGGGATTTATATCTGCTGGTCATTATGAAGAACTTGAAAGACGAGAAAACTAAAATTTATCCCTCAACTACGAGGGGAGGTAAGGAAATGCCATCTAGCTCTGCACTTGATTCACCTTCTGTTTTGAGTAAGCTTACGACACCTAAACCTGCTTCTGCTATTAATTCTGATATGTCTCATGTTATTGATGATGCCCCTTCTGCTATGCATGATACTTATGATGAAACTACTTCTATGCTTGATACTACTGTGCCACTTGGTGAATTTCTTGATGAACAACTTGCTAGGGCTAGAGAGAATGAAATTATTGAAACTGATAATATTGATGAAAGTGATGATGAAGACTCTCCCCCTAAATATGAATTGCCTGTTGTGCCTGAGGGCTATGTTATGGATGAAGAAACTACTAAAGACTTTCTTGCTTGCAATGATAGAAGTGATCTTAAGAAATTATTAGCTAAGCTGAAACAAAAAACTCTGAATGCTAGAATGAAATATGATCCTACTTATGCTACTTCACCTATCTTTGTTACTGATAAGGATTATGAATTCTCTGTTGATCCTGATATAATTACTTTTGTTGAATCTGATCCTTTCTATGGCTATGAATCTGAAACTGTTGTGGCACATCTTACTAAATTAAATGATATAGCCACCCTATTCACTAATGATGAGAGAACTCGCTACTTTTATATCCTTAAAATATTTCCGTTCTCATTAAAGGGTGATGCTAAAATATGGTTTAATTCTCTTGATCCTGGTTGTGTGCGTAGTCCCCGGGACATGATTTATTACTTCTTTGCCAAATATTTCCCTGCTCATAAGAAACAAGCTGCCTTAAGGGAAATACATAATTTTGTGCAAATTGAAGAAGAGAGTCTCCCAGAAGCTTAATGCTTTGCTTGATCATCCTCTTAAGAAAAATGAAATACTTGATATCTTTTATAATGGACTAACCGATGCTTCCAGAGACCACCTGGATAGTTGTGCTGGTTGTGTTTTCAGGGAAAGAACTGTTGATCAAGCTGAAATTCTATTGAATAATATGTTGACCAATAAAATAATTGGACACTTCCTGAGCCAACTCCTAAGCCAACTCCGAAAAAAGGGGTGTTCTATTTCTCAGTCCTGAAGATATGCAAGAGGCAAAGAAATCTATGAAAGAAAAAGGTATAAAAGCTGAAGATGTTAAGAATTTACCTCGTATTGAAGAAATACATGGTCTTAATTTACCACCTGTTGAAGAAATATATGGTCTTAATCCATTACCTATTGAAGAAACTCATGGTCTTGATAACCCGACACAGATAGTAAAGGTAAATTCTCTCTATAGATTTGATGAAGGTGATATTCCTCACTATAAGTCTGCTAGACAATGCTTAGATGATTTTGACAACTTTATTGTTAAACAAGAAAATTTTAATGCTTATTTTGGTAGACAACTAAAACAAAATGTGTATATGATTGAACACTTGAGTGATTATATGTCTAGAGTTAAAGGTGAACTTAAACTCATTAGTAAACATGCTTCTATGGTTACCACTCAAGTAGAACAAGTACTTAAAGCTCAGAATGATTTGCTCAATGAATTGAACAGTAAGAATAATGATTATGCTGATAGAGTGGCTACTAGAACTGGTAAAATGACTCAGGAACCTTTGTATCCAGAAGGCCATCCTAAGAGAATTGAGCAGGTTTCTCAGAGAAATAATATTGATGCACCTAGTCCTTCTAAAAAGAAGAAAAAGAAAAATGATAGGACTTTGCATGCTTCTAGTGAACCTATTGCTGAAACACATGAGAATCCAAATGATATTTCTATTTCTGATGCTGAAACACAATCTGGTAATGAACATGAACCTAGTGATAATGTTAATGACAATGTTCATGATTATGCTCAACCTAGAAATGATAATGATGTAGAAATTGAACCTACTGTTGATCTTGATAACCCACAATCAAAGAATAAACGTTATGATAAAAGAGACTTTGTTGCTAGGAAACACGATAAAGAAAGGGAGCCATGGGTTCAGAAACCCATGCCTTTTCCTCCTAAACCATCCAAAAAAAGGATGATGAGGATTTTGAGCGCTTTGCTGAAATGATTAGACCTTTTTTTTGCGTATGCGATTAACTGATATGCTTAAAATGAATCCTTATGCTAAATATATGAAGGATATTGTTACAAATAAAAGAAAGATACCGGGAGCTAAAATTTCCACCATGCTTGCTAATTATACTTTTAAGGGTGGAATACCAAAGAAGTTAGGAGATCCAGGAGTACCCACTATACCATGCTCCATTAAAAGAAATTATGTTAGAACTGCTTTATGTGATCTTGGAGCCGGTGTTAGTGTTATGCCTCTCTCTTTATATTGTAGACTTGATTTGAATAAGTTGACACCTACTGAAATATCTTTGCAAATGGCCGATAAATCAACTGCTATACCTGTCAGTATTTGTGAGGATGTGCCTGTTGTGGTTGCAAACGTTACTATTTTAACGGACTTTGTTATTCTTGATATTCCCGAGGACGATAGTATGTCTATTATTCTTGGAAGACCCTTTTTGAATACTGCAGGGGCTGTTATTGATTGCAACAAAGGTAATGTCACTTTTCATGTTAATGGTAATGAGCATACGGTACACTTTCCTAGGAAACAACCTCAAGTCCATAGTATCAATTCTATTGGAAAAATTCCATCGATTATTTTTGGAGGTTTTGAATTTCCTCTTCCTACTGTCAAGAAGAAATGTGATATTCTTATTATTGGGGACGTGCATATCCCCGTTGAGGTAACATAGTGTTATTCAGAATTTCTCCGGTTCCATGTTATTCGGAATGAGTTTGTTAACAAGACTTGATCAACCTTGTTCGTGGATTCCTTTTGATGAGCATGAGATGGATAAAGTTAGAAATCACAACCTTCTGTACCCTCTCTCTACTTTCTGTTATTTAGTGGAAATAAAGTAAAAATAGTATTTTTCTGTCTGTTTTCTGAATTATCTGTGCAATATAAAAATACCCCAAAAATAAAAGTTCTCCAAATGCCCTGAAATTGAAATATGATTTTTTCTGGAATATTTGAGAATATTTGGCACTGAGAACACAGCAGGGGGAGCAAGCACCTGGGCACGAGGGTCCAGGGCGCGCCCACCCCCCTGGGCGCGCCTCCCTGCCTCGTGGGCCCATGGTGGCTCCCCTCCACTTATTCCAGCCACCACACACTCCTTCCTCCCAAAAAAATCACCAACCAGCTCAACCATGAGTTCTAGCTCATTTTGCTGTGATTTTCGATCTCCTTACTCAAAGCACCTCTCACAAAACTGCTTTGGGGGATTGTTCCTTGGTATGTGACTCCTCCAATGGTCCAATTAGTTTTTGTTCTATTGCTTTATTCATTGCAAATTTTTGCCGCCTAGGTGACCATGTTCTTCAGCTTGCATGTTAAATTTATATGGTTCCAAGTAGTTCTAATGCATGATATAGTCTCTAGGCACTTGTAGGAGTAGTTGCTAAATTTTGTTGAGCTTGGTTCACTTTTGTTTGAAGTTACTAAAAATTTCAGAAATTTTTCAGAGGAAGAAATATGTTTAGGAAAATGTACCAAGGTGGTCCTTCAAGGAAGCAAGGACCCAGGCTTGCAATGCGCGATGCTGATGATGAGCCACCAAGGGACGCTCCAGTGCGGGCTTGTGAATGGCCTTCCGAGGACTTCATGGATCAAGCAGGAATCAAGGAAGAATTTAACGCATATATGTATAACGCTAATCTTGTGAGCTTCGAGGCAGATAAGTGCCGTCAGTACCACTATCTCACTAGTTCCTTTGTGAGGAGGTTTAAATTTTCATCTTCACGCAATTCTCAAACTGTCCTGTTTGATCTTTATGAAAATTCTTATACTATGGACTTAGAGGATTTTACCACTGTTTGCAAACTTCCACAATGGGGTAGTACTAGTGAACCTCGCAAATCTGAATTTAGAGATTTTCTTGCTAGTATAACTATGGGGGAATCTAGAGACATAGCACAAGCTACCATAGGGAGCATTCATTTTCCTGCTATACATTATTTTGCTCTCTTCATAGGTAGGTGCATAAATGGTAAGGATGAAGCATGTCACATGTGTGTCCCTGACCTCAGTATTCTCAGGAGTGCTGTGTTAGGAGATAAACATTATAATTTGGGAGACATTGTTGCACGCAGGTTGCATCATAATAGATTTAATGGAGATTTCTTTGGTGGAATTTATGCAACCCGTTTAGCTAATTCTCTTGGTGTAACCATACGTGAGGATGATATTGAGTTACCTCCTGCTTATTTAGATTATGAGGCTATGGTTTGTCATCGTTTTGTTGAGAGGAACGATCAGTTCCTCCAGTACCGACTAATCTTTGACAGACGGTGCACCTATCACGTCGCTCTCCCTGCTTCTACCTTCTTTGACTTTCAGACAAAAGGGAGATATTTTATAACCAGAGAGGAGGCGGATGAGTATAAGAGGAGGGTTGAGATAGCTCGCCTCCAAGCTGCAGCCCACGATGCAATGACTGCTGCATCTCAGTACGACCCCAACTACAACTTTTGATATCCGCCAGGCCAGCCGTGGGAATAGACCAACTTAGGCCAAAAGCCTAAGCTTGGGGGAGTACGTATCTCTCACCAACATTACGTTTATGTTCACACACTCATTGCTAGATGTCGGTGCTCATACTCTTTCATTGTACTATCCATGCTAGTTTATTTTCTTTTTTTATGCTTTCCTCTTGTGTGTTTGATAAACCTTAAGAAAAAAGAAAAAAAATTAGTTGTAGCTTTTAGCTAGTTTACTTTTCCTGCTGTAGTAGTAGTAATTAAAATAAAACCCAAAAATATTTCATGTTCTTCTTTTGCTTGTTGGGAGCTTTCTCGTGTAAATAGTTTTATTTCTTTTTTTTTCTTTGGGGGTCGATAGGAGAAGACCATGATTAAATTGTTGAAGTGGCTCTTATATGCATTGTTGTTGATTTAACCAAGAGCCCATATTGCCTTGTCTTCTCCTGTTTATTGAATGCTTGCAGATTCTAACTTAGTCCAATGCACGTGCACTATTATTATTATTCACATCGTTCGGTCGTGCAAGTGAAAGGCAATTATGACGATATATGATGGACTGATTGAGATGAGAGAAGCTGGTATGAACTCGACCTCTCTTGTTTCTGTAAATATGATTAGTTCATCTTTCCTGATTCAGCTTATTATGAATAAACATGTTTGCAATGACAATTAGAGATTATAGTTACTTATGCCATGCGTAATTAGCTAGGAGTTTATAATGGTTTACCTTGTGTGCCAACATGCTATTAAAATGGTTGTGATATGGTATGATAGGGTGGTATCCTCCTTTGAATGATTCGAGTGACTTGACTTGGCACATGTTCACGCATGTAGTTGAAACAAAATCAACATAGCCTTCATGATATTTATGTTCATGATGGATTATATCCTACTCATGCTTGCACTCAATGTTTATTAATTTTAATGCATGTTCATGACTGTTGTCGCTCTCTAGTTGGTCGCTTCCCAGTCTTTTGCTAGCCTTCACTTGTACTAAGCGAGAATACTGCTTGTGCATCCAATCCCTTAAACCCCAAAGTTATTCCATATGAGTCCACCATACCTTCCTATATGCGGTATCTACCTGCCGTTCTAAGTAAATTTGTATGTGCCAAACTCTAAACCTTCAAATGAAATTCTGTTTTGTATGCTCGAATAGCTCATGTATCAACTAGGGATGTCCGTATCTTCCATGGTAGGCGGGTTATTCTCAAGAGGAGTGGACTCCGCTCCTCACTCACGAGAAAATGGCTGGTCACCGGGATGCCCAGTCCCATGCTTTTGCAAATCAAATCAAAATAATTGCAAACAAAACTCCCCCATGGCTGTTGCTAGTTGGAGGCACTCGTTGTTTTGAGCAAGCCATGGATTGATGCTTGTTGGTGGAGGGGGGGTATAAACTTTACCATTCTGTTTGGGAACCGCCTATAATGTGTGTAGCATGGAAGATATCGCCATCTCTTGGTTGTTATGTTGACAATGAAGCCGCTCAAAATATTATTTATCTCTGCTTTAAAACTGAGCTCTGGCACCTCTACAAATCCCCGCTTCCCTCTGCGAAGGGCCTATCTATTTACTTTTATGTTGAGTCATCACCCTCTTATTAAAAAGCACCAGCTGGATAGCACCGCTGTCATTTGCATTCATTACTGTTAATTTATATTGGGTATGACTATGACTGGATCTCTTTTACCATGAATTACAATGTTTAGTCAGTCCTTGATCTTTAAAGGTGCTCTGCATTTATGTTTTGCGGTCTGAGAAAGGGCTAGCAAGATACCATCTTGTTATATCATATTATGATTGTTTTGAGAAAGTGTTGTCATCCAAGATTTATTATTATTACTCGCTAGTTGATTATGCCATTGACATGAGTAAACATGAGACCTAAATGTTATTGTGAATATGGTTATTTCATAATCTTTGCTGAAAACTTGAATGCTGGCTTTTCATATTTACAACAACAAGAGCAAACAGAGTTTGTAAAAGTTTTTCTTTATCACTTTCAGTTTATCAACTGAATTGCTTGAGGACAAGCAAAGGTTTAAGCTTGGGGGAGTTGATATGTCTCTGTCGTATCTACTTTTCCAAACACTTTTGCCCTTGTTTTGGACTCTAACTTGCATGATTTGAATGGAACTAACCCGGACTGACGCTGTTTTCAGCAGAATTGCCATGGTGTTATTTATGTGCAGAAACAAAAGTTCTCGGAATGACCTGAAACTTCACGGAGATTATTTTTGGAAAATAGAAAAAATACTAGTGAACGAATCAAGGCCAGGGGGCCCACACCCTTGCCACGAGGGTGGGGGGCGCGCCTGCCCCCCTGGGCGCGCGCCCTGCCTCGTGGGCCCCCTAGAGCTCCACCGACCTCAACTCCAACTCCATATATTCGTGTTCAGGGAGAAAAAAAACAGAGGGAAAGTTTCATCGTGTTCTATGATACAAAGCCGCCGCCAAGCCCTAATCTCTCTCGGGAGGGCTGATCTGGAGTCCGTTCGGGGCTCCGGAGAGGGGAATTCGTCGTCGTCATCATCATCAACCATCCTCCATCAGCAATTTCATGATGCTCACCGCCGTGCGTGAGTAATTCCATCGTAGGCTTGCTGGACGGTGATGGGTTGGATGAGATTTATCATGTAATCGAGTTAGTTTTGTTAGGGTTTGATCCCTAGTATCCACTATGTTCTGAGATTGATGTTGCTATGACTTTGCTATGCTTAATGCTTGTCACTAGGGCCCGAGTGCCATGATTTCAGATCTGAACCTATTATGTTTTCATGAATATATGTGAGTTCTTGATCCTATCTTGCAAGTCTATAGTCACCTAATATGTGTTATGATCCGGCAACCCCGAAGTGACAATAATCGGGACCACTCCCAGTGATGACAATAGTTTGAGGAGTTCATGTATTCACTATGTGTTAATACTTTGGTTCGGTACTCTATTAAAATGAGGCCTTAATATCCCTTAGTTTCCATTAGGACCCCGCTGCTACGGGAGGGTAGGACAAAAGATGTCATGCAAGTTCTTTTCCATAAGCACGTATGACTATATTCGGAATACATGCCTACATTACATTGATGAATTGGAGCTAGTTCTGTGTCACCCTATGTTATGATTGTTACATGATGAACCACATCCGGCATAATTCTCCATCACCGATCCAATGCCTATGAGCTTTTCACATATTGTTCTCCGCTTATTTACTTTTTCGTTGCTACTGTTACAATCACTACAAAACCCAAAAATATTACTTTACTACCGTTACGTTACTTCCATACTACTTTGCTACTAAATATTTTGCTGCAGATACTAAGTTATCCAAGTGTGGTTGAATTGGCAACTCAACTGCTAATACTTGAGAATATTCTTTGGCTCCCCTTGTGTCGAATCAATAAATTTGGGTTGAATACTCTACCCTCGAAACTGTTGCGATCCCCTATACTTGTGGGTTATCAAGACTATTTTCTGGCGCCGTTGCCGGGTAGCATAGCTCTATTCTTTGAGTCACTTGGGATTTATATCTGCTGGTCATTATGAAGAACTTGAAAGACGAGAAAACTAAAATTTATCCCTCAACTACGAGGGGAGGTAAGGAAATGCCATCTAGCTCTGCACTTGATTCACCTTCTGTTTTGAGTAAGCTTGCGACACCTAAACCTGCTTCTGCTATTAATTCTGATATGTCGCATGTTATTGATGATGCCACTTCTGCTATGCATGATACATATGATGAAACTACTTCTATGCTTGATACTACTGTGCCACTTGGTGAATTTCTTGATGAACAACTTGCTAGGGCTAGAGAGAATGAAATTATTGAAACTGATAATATTGATGAAAGTGATGATGAAGACTCTCCCCCTAAATATGAATTGCCTGTTGTGCCTGAGGGCTATGTTATGGATGAAGAAACTGCTAGAGACTTTCTTGCTTGCAATGGTAGAAGTGATCTTAAGAAATTATTAGCTAAGCTGAAACAAAAAACTCTGAATGCTAGAATGAAATTTGATCTTACTTATGCTACTTCACCTATCTTTGTTACTGATAAGGATTATGAATTCTCTGTTTATCCTGATATAATTACTTTGGTTGAATCTGATCCTTCCTATGGCTATGAATCTGAAACTGTTGTGGCACATCTTACTAAATTAAATGATATAGCCACCCTATTCACTAATGATGAGAGAACTCGCTACTTTTATATCCTTAAAATATTTCCGTTCTCATTAAAGGGTGATGCTAAAATATGGTTTAATTCTCTTGATCCTGGTTGTGTGCGTAGTCCCCAAGACATGATTTATTACTTCTCTGCTAAATATTTCCCCGCTCATAAGAAACAAGCTGCCTTAAGGGAAATATATAATTTTGTGCAAATTGAAGAAGAGTCTCCCACAAGCTTGGGGGAGGCTTCTCCAATTACTTAATGCTTTGCCTGATCATCCTCTCAAGAAAAATGAAACACTTGATATCTTTTATAATGGACTAACCGATGCTTCTAGAGACCACCTGGATAGTTGTGCTGGTTGTGTTTCAGGGAAAGAACTGCTGATCAAGCTAAAATTCTACTGGGTTCCAAGAAGTGGTGCTGAAAGCTTGGTCACAACCCTGCAGGGCGACGGGCGCCATTAAAACCCATGAGGAGAAGGTCAGGAGAACGGCGCGGGCCCTTCGGCTTTGGCACAAGAATTATATCGGGGACACCAAACTCCAGCTGCTCATGGCCCGGGACACAGTGGCCTTGCTTGATGCGGCGCAAGAAGAGAGGAAGCTAGAGCCCGATGAGCTACATCTTAGGAGAGAGCTTAAATCGCGCATCTTGGGCTTGGCAGTTATTGAGCGCAGCAAAGCTCGTCAGCGAGTGAGGGTTAACTGGTTCCCTGTCGGCGACGCAAACACAAAGTTCTTCCGCATAAAAGTGAATGCTAGAAGGTGGAAGAATTTTATTGCGACGCTCGCGGCAGATGGGGTGATTGCCATTGAGCAGAAGCACAAGGAAGAGGTCGCCGCCCAGTTCTTTCGTTGGCTGCAAGGCACGGCTGTTGGTACGACGTCCGTGTTCAACTGGGACGCGCTAGGCCTCCAGGCCGCTAACCTGCAAGACCTAGAAGCGCATTTCTCCTCGGATGAAATTCTGGCTGCCATTCATGAGCTATCCGGGGACCGTGCTCCGGGCCCCGACGGCTTCTCGGGAGCTTTATTCAAAGCAACGTCGGGCATTATCATTCATGACCTCTTCCTTGCCTTCCAACAGTTGCATGGATGCAATGGTGCTGGGCTGCACTTGATCAATGGCGCTCATATGTTCCTCCTGCCAAAGAAGGATGACCCTGCTACAATGTCTGACTATCGACCCATTAGCCTGCTACATGGTGTTATCAAGATATTCGCCAAATTTTGGCCTCGCGTCTTGCTAAGCGGCTTGATAGCCTGATCGCGTCAGTGCAAAGCGCCTTCATTAAAGGCAGATGCATTCAGGACAACTTCTTGTTCGTCCAAGGAATGGCAAGGCATTTCCACCGTACCAAGAGACCAATGCTCCTGATCAAGCTCGATATTGCCAAAGCCTTCGACACGGTGTCTTGGACTTGCTCGATATGTTGCGAGCCAGGGGTTTTGGGCAAAGGTGGTGCGACTGGATCGCCTTGCTCCTTGCATCGGCGTCCTCTCGGGTGCTTGTCAACGAGGTAGCAGGCCCAGTGATTCGGCATCGTCCGGGGCTTCGACAGGGGGATCCGCTCTCACCCTTCTTGTTCATCCTTGCCATGGAGCCCCTGCAACAGCTTCTCCTCAATGTTGCGCAAGAAGGAGCAGTATCCAAGATGAAAGGCAAGGTGCCGGCATTCCGAACCTCCATGTATGCCGACAACATTGCAATCTTCCTCAACCCTGTCCAGCAAGAGGTGCTCACCCTACAATCGATACTCCGTGCCTTCGGAGATGCCAAGGGATTGAGAATCAACTTCAGCAAAAGCACGGTTCTAGCCATCAATGGCGCAAGCTTCTCGATTGCAGACATAGCTGGGTCGCTGGGGGCGCCGCATGGGACCTTCCCTTGCAAATTCCTCGGCCTCCCTCTATCTCTTCGCAGCTGTGTAAGATAGATCTTCAGCCGCTCATTGACAAGATCGTGGCAAGGCTAGCGGGCTGGAAATTCAAGTTGCTTGCCGCTGCAGGGCGTCTGGTGCTGCTTAACTCCGTGCTCTCGGCTTTCACGGTATATTGGATGTCTTTACACGAGCTGCCGGCATGGGTGCGTCGTCAGATCGACAAGATCGGGCGTGCCTGGCTTTGGAAGGGCCAGGAGTTCTGTCATGGCGGGCATTGCAAGGTGGCGTGGGAACGCATCTGTCGACCGCGCGATCTTGGTGGCCTCGGCATTCTGGATCTACAACGCTTTGGAGTGGCATTAAGATTGCGTTGGCTATGGCTGGAGCACGTGGCCACGTCAAGGCCTTGGATTGGACTGCATGTCCCGTGCTCCACACCTGAGCGGCTTCTCTTCGCGGCTGCCACCACCGCGACTGTCCATGATGGCAAAACCGCGAGCTTTTGGTTCGATAGCTGGTTTCTTGGGGAGGCTCCAATCACCATCGCGCTGGGCATCTTCATGCTCTCATGGCGCAAAAGGCGGTCAGTCCAGGATGCGCTACGGGACGGGAGGTGGGTCAAGGACGTGCAGGGTCGCATCACTCTCGCCCTCCTCCCGGAGTTCGTGGCTTTGTGGTCTAAGGTTGCCGCGGCCGGCCCGCTCTGTGACGGACAAGACGAGTTCTCCTGGAACCTCACAGAATCCCGGAAGTTCACTACGGCGTCGGCATATTGCCTGCAGTTCTTGGGCTCTACCAGATCGCCAGTTTTCGAGATCATTTGGAAGGTGTGGGCATCCTTCAAAATTAAGCTATTCGCATGACTTTTGTCTATCAACAAATTGCTCACAGCAGATAGGCTTTTGACACGGCAATGGCCTAATAATTATTTCTGCCCGCTCTGCCGCCGCAACCTGGAAACCAATGTACACCTCTTCAAAGAGTGTCCTTGGTCGAGGCAGCTATGGACGGCGGCGGCGGTGCGCTTCGCTATCCCATCACTGCACCCAGCGACTTGGCCTGCTGATGGGGGTTTCCTTGTGGACTGACTGATGCTGCTTGGCGAGTCGGCTACGCTTGTCAAGCGGTCGCGTTCGATCATGCTCCTTATCCTTTGGGGCATTTGGAAGGAACGCAATGACAGGGTCTTCAACGACGTGGAGCATGCCCTGGAGACGGTTCTGGAACGAATCGGCGATGAGCTCTACCTGTGGGTTCTGGCCAGGGGTAGTCATCTGATGCCACAAGAGTAGCGCCAGGCCGCCTCTTTTTCGCTTTCTTTTAATTTTGTTTGCCCCGTCCGCGTGACAGGCTAAATTTTTATACAGTTGACGTTCTTACGTCGTTTTCTCCTGCAATGAGATCGCAGTTCTCCTGCGTTTTCTCAAAAAAAAAACATTGATGGTTCCTGAAACATTTCACTCATCAGGCAATACTTCTTCTAATAGACGTCACAGAGATTCTTGGAAGTAAAAAGCTCTCGCTGAGGGGAGGCTGACTATTGCTTGGCAACCGGACAAATATGGTCAATGTTCGGAGAAGTCTGCTTAATTACATTTTGGCAAGAGAGGAGACAATGCCTCCACAGGGGACGGTGGCGTGTTGTGCTACGTGGAAAATGTTAGAGCATCTCTAACACACTCCTTAAAACGGGGCGGCCTGTAAAAATCTGGTGACTATACGGGTTTGGCCTGTTTTTTGGACCAGACCAGAGCCCCCGTATAGTCGCTCGGCTCGTAAATGTTTTTACGCTGGCTCGTAACCGGCCCCTCCCCACACAATATATCTAAGAGTTTGCGGCTGGAATACGGGTCGGAACACTGCCCACGCACCGTCGCAATTCCCAAATCCCCATCTTGATTTCTCGCCATTGGCGACCTCAATCCCCCTCGATGTGGCGCGGAATGTGGTCGGCGGGCCACGGCGCCGGCGGTGGCGACGACCCTGAGCGGAGGCAGTACGTCACCACGGACGGCCCGAGGAAAAGGGCTGCTCGTAGGTACACAAACCAAGGGCTCTCGCCGCCGCCTTCACTCCTCCGCCGCGAGACAGAGGAGTACGACCGCTGGCAGGCACTCCTCCACCGCGGGCTGTCCTTTGGCTCCTCCATCGCGGGCAGCTCCTCCGCCGGTGCCTCGAGATCCCATACGCCGCTCACCCCGGTGAAAAGGGAGCCGGAGGAGCTCCCGCCGCTCCACGCGGTGAAGATGGAGCTCGAGGCGGAGCCGGAGCGGCGAGGCGGTGGCGTGATCAGGCCGTAGGATTCTCCCCCCGGCGGAGGCGGATGCCATGGAGGTCGTCATCCTCGCGCACAGTGTGCGGGAGGAGGAGGAGGAGGAGGTGGTGGCGCAGCGCTGGCGCTAGGAGGAGGAGCTCAACGACGTCCTGTTCGAGCAAGCCCTCACCAGGGCGCGTAAGTTCGAGGAGAAGGAGGAGGCATGGCGCCGCGAAGCCGAAGCACAGGACGCCAAGTACGTCGACCTCACCTCCGACACCCACGACGAGTGATCGCCGCCACCGCCGCAGCGTCGCCGCCGCACCCGCAGGGCTCACCCGTGAGCCCTATTTTGGCCGGTTTAGGGTTAGGGTAGGCCGACGCGCTTTCCGCCGGCGATGAACTATTTGTATGTATGAATGGTCATCCCTATTATATGTATGTATGAATGATCACCTCTAGTGTTTCTCGTTCATTTCTCGCGCGAAACATTTTTCAAAATTTTATAGTTTTATATATGGTTTCTGGTCGACCGCAGACAAAATCACTCCTTATATCACCTCGAACGCGAACCGTAAACCCCTGATAAGGACTAGCCTTATAAAGGGTCTGCTAGAGATGCTCTTATGCAACTGTGGGGCGCCACCCAAAGTTTGTGTGCTGGAGTGAAAGCTACGAGAGAAGCACTAGCTACTCTCGTGGGGAAATATCACTAGCTACTCCCTATGCTCCAAATCTAAAACATCAATTTTAAATGTTTCAAAAATTCTGAAAAAAATTCTGAATATTCGCAAGGAATGTGACTATCCCCTAAAAATTCCAGGCCCAAACTCGAAGTGTACATTGAGAAACAAAAAAAGACAAATTCAGATGTAAATAGTGTCAAATGTTGCTTTTGTCTTTTTATAACACTATTTATGCTAGATTTCACATTTTTGTTTCTCAATGTGCATTTAGAGTTTGGACCTGAAATTTTTAAAAGTTGTAGTCACATTCCTTGTAAACATTCATATTTTTTTAGAATTTTTTGAACCATTTAAAATTGATTTATTTAAAATTAGAGCATGGGGAGTACCCAAGGATGAGAGTACTTGATATTTCCCCTACTCTCGGTAATAAAAAGAGAACCCATGTGGAAGCTGATGGAGTGTGTACCATCTGTGGGCACGAAGAGGGAACTGTACATCATGCGCTTATTCGCTGCCCCCATGCTAGGAACTTGTGGAGTGCTATGCGTGGGGTGTGGAACCTGCCACCAGAGGATGTACCAAGTAAGCGAGAACCGGATTGGGTGTTGTTACTCTCAGGTCAACTCCAACCGTCCACCTCAAATAAACGTTCGTTTTGTCCGAATTTTGTCCATTTGAGGCGGTAAAATGGAGGCTCGTGTCCGGTTTGGCCAGCCCGACATGAAAAAGAAGATCGGCCACACATTTAGAAACATAGAAATAAACTTAATTAAACAGTTCTAATTTATTTAAATCATTTAAACAAGTCTCGATCCGCACATTAAACTTAACTTAAAACTTAAAGAACATTAAAAAAACTAGACGCCGCCGCCGCCGTGGCCATCGTCGATGCCCTCGCCACCTTCAGGCGCTGCCATCCTCCTCGTCGTCGTCCCCGGTGAGGTCGACGTACGGCAGTTGGCTGCCAGAGGTGGGCAGACGGCCCCTCCGGTGGCTGCATGGCTGGAGGCGCCTGAACGACCTCTTTCCATGCCAGGGATGGCGACCATGCCTCGACACACACCCACGAGGGCGGCACAGAGACGAACTCTGGCATGCACGGCATCATGTCCATCCAGGACCACGTCTTTCACACCATTGCCGCGAAGGGCGGCTCGACGATGATGGCCTCCTCCTCCTCCTTGACCACCACCTCCTCCTTGACGACGGTGGCCTCTTGTAGCTCTGGGGGATGGCAACGTCGCCCGCGACAGAGAGGGCCATCATCACCTCGAGCCTGTGCCACTGGGCCTCGTCATGGTCGTGGAGGGACTCCTCCATAACCCACCGCACGGGCTCCTCCTCCTCGGCGGTCATGGGAGGTGGCGGTGGCGGGGACGGGGACGGGGTGAGCCCGCGGATCCGCGCATGGCCGCGCACCCGTGGCACGCTCGGACCACGAACAACAAAGTACGACTGCTGCCGCAGGTCGTGCTCGTCACGGAACCAGACGCCCCACAGCGGCGAGTCGAACGCGTACCTGGCGTCGTCGAGGAGGTCGGGGGGCAAGAGAACGCGGTGGCGCTGGTCTCCTCGGGATATGTCTCCAACGTATCTATAATTTTTTATTGTTCCATGCTATTATATTATCTGTTTTGGATGTTTTATATGCATTAATATGCTATTTTATATGATTTTTGGGACTAATCTATTAACCTAGAGCTCAGTGTCAGTTCCTGTTTTTTCCTTGTTTTTGAGTTTCGCAGAAAAGGAATACCAAACGGAATAAAACTTTTTTCTTGGACCAGAAGACCCCCAGGAGACTTGGAGTGCAAGTCAAAAGAGCGACGAGGCGGCCACAAGGGTGGAGGGCGCGCCCAGGGGTGTAGGGCGCCCCCCCCCCCCGACCTTGTGGGCCCCTCAGTGACCCCCTGACCTAGATCTTCCTCCTATATATACTCAAATACCCTAAAAACTTTCAGGGGAGCCACGAAACCATTTTTCCACTGCCGCAACCTTCTGTACCCGTGAGATCCCATCTTGGGACCTTTTCTGGCGTCCTGCCGGAGGGGGATTCGATCACGGAGGGCTTCTACATCAACACCATTGCCTCTCCGATGGAGCGTGAGTAGTTTACCACAGACCTACGGGTCCATAGCTAGTAGCTACATGGCTTCTTCTCTTTTTTTGATTCTCAATACAAAGTTCTCCTCGTTGTTCTTGGAGATCTATTCGATGTAATACTCTTTTGCGGTGTGCTTGCCGAGATCTGATGAATTGTGGATTTATGATCCGCTTATCTATGAATATTATTTGAATCTTCTCTGAATTCTTATATGCATGATTTGATATCTTTGCAAGTCTCTTCGAACTATCAATTTGGTTTGGCCAACTAGATTGGTTTTTCTTGCAATGGGAGAAGTGCTTAGCTTTGGATTCAATCTTGCGGTGTCCTTTTCCAGTGACAGTAGGGGCAGCAAGGCACGTATTGTATTATTGCCATCGAGGATAAAAAGATGGGGTTTTCACCATGTTGCTTGAGTTAATTCCTCTACATCATGTCATCTTGCTTAATGTGTTACTCCGTTCTATATGAACTTAATACTTTAGGTGCATGCTGGATAGCGGTCGATGTGTGGAGTAATAGTAGTAGATGCAGAATCGCTTCGGTCTACTTGACACGGACGTGATGCCTATATTCATGATCATTGCCTTAGATATCGTCATAACTTTGCGTTTTTCTATCAATTGCTCGGCAGTAATTTGTTCACCCACCGTAATAATTTCTATCTTGAGAGAAGCCTCTAGTGAAACCTATGGCCCCCGGGTCTATTTTACATTTTATTAGTTTCCAGTCAACTTGCTAATTTCTGTCGCCGTTCCTTTATTTTGCAATCTTTTATTTTTCGTTCCATAAACCAAAAATACCAAAAATATTACTTTACCATTTATCCATCTCTATCAGATCTCACTTTGCAAATAACTGTGAAGGGATTGACAACCCCTTTATCGCGTTGGGTGCAAGTTGATGTTTATTTGTGCAGGTATTCGGTGGCTTGCGCGTTGACTCCTACTGAATTGATACCTTAATTCTCAAAAACTAAAGGAAATACGTACTCCAGTGACGGTGCCAGGATCAAAACCTTGTGATGTCAAGCTTTACTAGTAATAATTTTTTAATCATAAACAGGAATAAAAAACATTGTACTTTATTACAACCCAACATATCATGGCAGTAATGCTTTCGGATCATGCATACTGTGATATGTATGCATAATAGCATCAGTACTAATACACATTAATACGTCGGTTTCAACATAAGTTATGAGACAATGGTACAAGAAATATTCTCCTACGTCCTAAATCCTAATATTGCTAGTGAGAGAAAAAGCGGAAAATAATGAAGTGTATGGCAGTTCTTTCACATAAAGGAAACAAGTAGAATTAGAGAAGTGGAGGGCCTTGCCTTGTGTTGGATCAGATACATACTGCAGACTAGTACAGTAGTATTGATCGATTGATTCAGAGGTTTAGACAGAGAACTCGTGTGCAGCCGCGGGTGCGCCGCTCGCAGCTCGCCTGACGGCCCAAGGTGGTCGTTCCTCACATCTCACGCCAGAGTCCTGCCGAAGATCGCCGGCGCTGGAATGGGAAGTCTGAAGACGATGCGCTACGGCGGCCGTCCACGGTCATTGGAGAGGCATGCGTGAAGGAGTCAACGAGATCACGTAATTTGGGGATCAACCGATACAGTGCGATCAGTTTAGGGATTTTGGACTTTCTTCTTGCTATTTGGCCCAGTAGTGGCCCAACTAATTGTTACACGCAGAGAATAAGAGTATAGATGGGCCTGTGTAGTTAAATTCCGAATATTGTTGGTTCAACGATGTGGTATGCAAATGTGGGGGTCGATGTCGTACGAAAATCCTGTGTAGTCAAGCGACTACACAAGCGACTACACAGTTATAGCGTGGCTTCGCCACTGACTTACTTTACTTTGCTACATCACCCTTTCATGTTCAAGGGAAAAATCAACGCAAGCTCAAGAGGTAGCACCTCGCAACGGGATCGGCCATCGACCGGGACTGGCGGGACGGGCATGCGGTCCGCCGACAGTGCCAGCTGTCGGGGAGGTGGACGTCGCTCAACAGCAGCAGCGTCCACATCTCCTAGTGGCGCTTGCATATGCCTGCATTCACGTACCGTCGGTTACGAGGGTTGGTCGGCGGCGGGACGATGGAGAAAGATGGAGGAGGAAGAGGGGATGGAGGGGTGGGGTGGATGCAACGGCGGTCGGAGGAGGAACCAGCCTCATGGGTGTGCTTCCCCTTGTGGCTAGGGATCCAATGCCACCCTAATGTCGACGGTGAGGACGGGGTTCAGTAGAGGGGGTGGATCTCCGGCGGCCGGTGGCTAGGGTTTTAATGTCTCACATTTCGAGGAGTCAGGGGTCGCCGAGAGTGGAAGTATGGACTGGCCGGTCCACGGCTTCCACATTAAAAAGGCCGAGGCCCCATGTGGCTGGGAGGCTGACAGGCGGGGCTGCCGTGCATGCACATTTATTTTGGACAGTGGGAGGTAGGTGGCTAGCCGCCACGTGTCCCCGAGGCGGACGAGAAGTGGACACATGCGTGTCCATTCGTTGTCCGTCTGGACACAAACCAGGAGCAAGTTTGCTCTGGAAATGTGGCAAGCCGGACGCGAAACGAACATAATTTGCGGATGCGGCCACGTGTTGTACCGTGTGGTATGTCCATTTGTGTCAAAACGGATACACGCGGACCAGATGGGGTCCTGCGTTGGAGTTGGCCTTACATGAACTTGATGAGACTTAGAGGGTCCTAGTTCTCATGGTGCTGTCGCAGGCTTGGCAAATTCATAACGAATTGACTCAGGAAAAGGTGTTGATCCCGGTCAAGGTGTCAAAGAGGTTCTTAGGGCATCTCCAAGTCGGACCCGCAAACCTTCCGCAATCGTTCAGACCGCACTGTTTGTACCACAGAAGCCATCCAATGCGGGCCTATATCGGTCCGCGACGAGGCCCGAAACCCGATTTCTCTGCAAACCGGAGACAAATGTGGGGGGCTTTTGTGGGAGTCCGGACCGATCCTACACCCTCTTCTGACTGCCCTGGCCCACCAAAACCCCTCTGATACGTGTCCAACGTATCTATAATTTTTTATTGTTCCATGCTATTATATTATCAATCTTGGATGTTTTATATGCTATTTTATATCATTTTTGGGACTAACCTATTAACCTAGTGCTAGTTCCTGTTTTCTGCATGTTTTGGGCTTTTCAGAAAATCAATATCAAACGAACTCCAAACGGAAAAAATCTTTGGATTAATTTTTTCTCAACCAGAAGGGACCCTAGAAGTTTCGGGAGGAGACCAGACAAGATACGAGAGAGAGACAAGCTCGAGGGGCGCGCCCCCTGAGCTTGTGGGTCCCTTGCAGCTCCGTTTGACCTAATTCCAAGCCTATAAATTCAGAAATATTCCCAAACCAATAGAGAGCCACCCAAAACACTTTTTCCGCCGCCACAAGCTTCTGTTCTTCCGCGGTCCCATGTGGAGGCCTTTTCCGGTACTCTGCCGGAGGGGGAATCGATCATGGAGGGCTTCTACCTCATCCTTGCTAACTTTCGATGAGGCGTTAGTAGTTTACCACAGACCTAGGGGTCCATAGCAAGTAACTAGATGGCTTCTCTCTCTCTCTCTCTGATCTTCAATACAATGTTCTCCTCGGTGTTCTTGGAGTTCTATTCAATGTAATCTTCTTTTGCGGTGTGTTTGTTGGGATCCAATGAATGACGGGTTTATGATCTGAATATTCGTGAGAAGTAATGGAGTCTTGTCTGAACTTTATTATGCATGATTGTTATGGCTTTGTATTTATCTTCGATCTATGTTCGGTTTGGCCATCTAGATTGGTTTATCTTCAGTGGGAAAAGTGCTTTATGATGGGTTCAATCTTGCGGTGCTCTATCCCAGTGACAGAAAGGGATAAGACACGTATTTGTATTGTTGCCATTAAGGGTAAAACGATGGGGTTTATTCATATTGATTGAGTTTACTTTGTCTACATCATGTCATCTTGCTTAAGGTGTCACTCTGTTTTTATTAACTTAATACCCTAGATGCATGTTGTATAGCGGTCGATGGGTGGAGTAATAGTAGTAGATGCATGTAGGAGTCTGTCTACTTGTCTTGGACGTGATACCTATATACATGATCATTGCCTTGAATATCGTCATAACTGTACGCTTTTCTATCAATTGCCCAACAGTAATTTATTCACCCACCGCATGCTATGTGTTCGAGAGAGAATTTTCCAGTGAAAGTTATGACCCCCGGGTCTACTTTAATCGTATATAAAAACCTATATTCCTTTGCTGCAATTTTATTTCTTTTATTTTGTTTTGCAATTTATCTATCTACCACTATGAGATTTAATCCTTGCAAATAACGAGCACAAGGGGATTGACAACCTCTTGCACGTGTTGGGTGCAAGTATTTGCTTTTGTGTGTGTAGGTGTTGGTCACGAGGTTTTGCGTGATTCTCCTATTGGTTCGATAAACCTTAGTTCTCACTGAGAGAAATACCTATCTCTACTGTACTGCATCTCCCCTCCTTTGGGGAAACTCCTAACGCATCTCACAAGTAGCAGGAAGAATTCCTGACGTCGTTGTCGGGGAGGATTCACGTCAAAGTAGTCTCCCGTCAACTTGCCAATTTCTGGCACCGTCGCCGGGGAGACATCATCAAAGCCTATCAAGTACCTACACACAAACTATCATCTACTTGCTCTCTTCTTATTTGCCCTTTTATTTGCTTTTTCCTCTCGTTTTCATCTCACCCACATCTACTTTTTTCTACAAAAACACAAAAATATTTTTGTTTGCTCGTTTGCTTGCTTTGCTTGAAGTTGCTATCATGTTTGAATTTGTTATCGCTAAGGGTAAGAGTGAGGATAGTAATACTCCTAATATGGATACCCCCATGAATTTGGATACTAAAACTTTTGTGACGGGAAGTGGGAATATAATAGGAAAAAAGTATTATTCAAGAGTTTTTCACTTGTACGAGAACATTGGTTTGTAATGATATTCCTATATTTAAAAGAACCAATAGTTATGCCCAAGCTATTTCTGCACTTATTATTAACCTTGAAAAAAGGTTCATGCATACTCATCATAAAGCTAAAAATATAACCACTCTTATTCTCATGAATGAATTTGACTATATAGTGCGAGAAGCTAGAGAAATCTTTGATTCTTACAATGTCAGTTATGAACGTCCTATGATAGACGAAATTTTATATGATAGAGATTATATGAGGACATATATGTCTCATGACCATCATGCTTTTGATGAAAATGCTAAAAAGAAAGTTCCCTATTTACATCAAATCCAACAAGTTTTCAATGGTATTAATCACTAATATTCTTGGAATCAACATGAAGGAAATATGCCCTAGAGGCAATAATAAAGTTATTATTTATTTCCTTATTTCATGATAAATGTTTATTATTCATGCTAGAATTGTATTAACCGGAAACATAATACATGTGTGAATACAAGACAAACAGAGTGTCACTAGTATGCCTCTACTTGACTAGCTCATTAATCAAAGATGGTTATGTTTCCTAACCATAGACAAAGAGTTGTTATTTGATTAATGGGATCACATCATTAGATGAATGATCTGATTGACTTGACCCATTCCGTTAGCTTAGCACTTGATCGTTTAGTTTGTTGCTATTTCTTTCTTCATGACTTATACATATTCCTATGACTATGAGATTATGCAACTCCCGTTTACCGGAGGAACACTTTGTGTGCTACCAAACGTCACAACATTACTGGGTGATTATAAAGGTGCTCTACAGGTGTCTCCGAAGGTACTTGTTGGGTTGGCGTATTTCGAGATTAGGATTTGTCACTCCGATTGTCGGAGAGGTATCTCTGGGCCCTCTCGGTAATGCACATCACATAAGCCTTGCAAGCATTGCAACTAATGAGTTAGTTGTGAGATGATTTTTTAATGAACGAGTAAAGAGACTTGCCGGTAACAAGATTGAACTAGGTATTGAGATACCGACGATCGAATCTCAGGCAAGTAACATACCGATGACAAAGGGAACAACGTATGTTGTTATGCGGCCTGACCGATAAAAGATCTTCGTAGAATATGTAGGAGCCAATATGAGCATCCAGGTTCCGCTATTGGTTATTGACCGGAGACGTGTCTCGGTCATGTCTACATTGTTCTCGAACCCGTAGGGTCCGCACGCTTAAGGTTTCGATGACAGTTATATTATGAGTTTATGAATTTTGATGTACCGAAGTTTGTTCGGAGTCCCGGATGTGATCACGGACATGACGAGGAGTCTCGAAATGGTCGAGACATAAAGATTGATATATTGGAAGCCTATATTTGGATATCGGAAGTGTTCCGGGTGAAATCGGGATTTTACCGGAGTACCGGGAGGTTACCGGAACCCCCTGGGAGGTATATGGGCCTTAGTGGGCTTTAGTGGAAGAGAGGAGAGGTGGCCAGGGCTGGGCCGCGCGCCCCTCCCCCCCTCCTAGTCCGAATAGGACAAGGAGAGGGGGGCGGCGCCCCCCCTTCCTTCTCTCTCTCCTCTTTCCCCCTCCCGAATCCTATTCCAACTAGGAAAGGGGGAGAATCCTACTCCCACTCCTCCTGGCGCGCCAACCTCCTGGCCGGCCGCACCTCCCCCCTTTAATCCTTTATATACGGGGGCAGGGGGCACCCCTAGACACACAAGTTGATCCACGTGATCATATTCTTAGCCGTGTGCGGTGCCCCCTTCCACCATAGTCCTCGATAATATTGTAGCGGTGCTTAGGCGAAGCCCTGCGACGGTAGTACATCAAGATCGTCACCACGCCGTCGTGCTGGCGGAACTCTTCCCCGAAACTTTGCTGGATCGGAGTCCGGGGATCGTCATCGAGCTGAACGTGTGCTAGAACTCGGAGGTGCCGTAGTTTCGGTGCTTGATCGGTCGGGCCGTGAAGACATACGACTACATCAACCGCATTGTGCTAACGCTTCCGCTGTCGGTCTACAAGGGTACGTAGATCACACTCTCCCCTCTCGTTGCTATGCATCACCATGATCTTGCGTGTACGTAGGAAATTTTTTGAAATTACTACGTTCCCCAACACAACAAGGGTTTGAAGAAGGTTGTCTTGAAAATGCTAAGATTTTCGTAGATGATGAGTTCACTATTACTTATGAAAAGCCTCTTGACGACCCCGTGTCTCAAGAAGTTAAAACCAATGATGTGAAAATTACTAAAGATTGCCCCTTCCACCATTGAGTTCTCCTAATAGAAATGCTATGTATGAAAAAGGGAGCTAGTGAGAAGTGTTTATGATTATGCTATGTATGAGGAGATCATGAAAGCTAAGAATGACGACACTTGATACAATGCCTTACGCCTAGCTAGGGGCGTAAAACAATAGCGCTTGTTGAGAGGCAACCCAATAGTTATCTTAAATTCATTGTTTTTCTTTCTGTTATTGAGTGTTAACACAATTATGCTACCGTTATGATTGTATTTTTATATTTTATTTAGTGTTTGTGCCAAGTAAAGCCTTTGGGATGATTTGGTTGATAGTTGACTTGATTCTGTAAAAAAACAAAAAATTCTACGCCCAGTACAAAAAGTTTTATAAATTACTGGAACGTGCGTTTTCTCTGAACTTCTTACACAAGATTGATATACAAATTTCCCATGTTTTCCTAATTTTTCAGAATTTTTAGAGTTACAGAAGTATAGTGTTAATTCGGGTCATTACAGATTATTCTGTTTTAGACAGATTCTGTTTTCTATTGCATGGTTATGTTGTTTTGATGATGCTATGGATTATATCGGGGGGCATAAGTCACGGAGAAGTTGGAATACAGTAGCTATAATGCAATAATAAAATATGAGTGGGTTCATAATAGTACTGAAAGTTCATGATTTGTTTGTTATACTAAGGGATCTCATGAGGTTTTTGTTGAATTTTGTGTGCTGAAGTTTTTAAGTTTTGGGTGAGATCAGATAATGGAATAATGAGTGGCAAGACCCTAAGCTTGGGGATGACCAAGGCATCCCAAGGTAATATTCAAGGAATACCCAAGCGTCTAAGCTTGGGGATGCCCCAAATGGCATCCCTCTTTCAGCTAAAAACCATCGGTATATTACTTGGAGCTATATTTTTATTCATCAAATGATATGAATTTTGCTTGGAGCGTCTTGGCATAGTAGTTTTTGCTTTGTTTTCTTTTTAGTTTGCCACAATTATCTTTTTTGGACACACCTTTTGAGAGGCACACACATTTATTCGCGATTTGTTAAAATATTTTATGTGCCTAACTTATATCTTTTGAGCTAGGCTATTGCTCTAGTGCTTCACTTATATCTTTTAGAGCACGACGGTGGTTATATTTTAAAGAAACAGTTGCACCCTCATGCTTAAATTATATCTTTTTGAGAGTCTAATAAATAGTAATGGAAATTTTGCTCGAGTTATAAGACTAGTCCATAAAGAATAGGTGTTCAAGAGGGATATAGTAAAAACTTTCATGTAGATCACTGAATATGAGATGTTTGAGTCCTTGCAATAATTTTGAGATATTAAGATGGTGATATGTGGGATGTACTAGTGACTGATTGTGGTTTAGTAAGAATATTGGTGTTAAGGTTTGTGATTCTCGAAGCATGCACGTATAATCTTTAGTTATGCGATGAAGTTGGAGCATGATTTATTATTGATGATCTTCCTTATGAGTGGCAGTCGGGACGAGCGATGGTCTTTTCCTACCAATGTATCTTCCTAGGGGCATGCGTAGTAGTGCTTTGCTTCGAGGCCTACAAATCTATCTCCCTAAGGGTATGTGGCAGAATGTCAGATGCACGCACAGGCGGAACTACTATTGGGCCGGCCCATGAAAGCTAGCGACCGACAGCGAACTGGTACTGTAGCGCAAACCTGTAACGCTAAAAAACGTACCCTTGAGAACTTTCGAACCCAAGATCTCCAACTACAGATGCAGTAGTACTACGAGTTGAGCTAGCGACTAAATCTGAGTAAGTAGCAGCACAAAACAGTAAGAATCAACTCTAGATTTCAAAAAGAATTTTTTTTGAAAAAACAACGTGAGTATTTTACGAAAACAGCCACTTTTCAAATTGGTGAACAAATTTCTAGAAACTCATGCATTTATTGAAAAATCATGAACTATTTTCTGAAAGCGCAGACCTTTTTTGAAACTTTTTTTAATGCAATTTTTTTCAAAAACATGAACAATTTTTTCTAAATTACCAAACTAAATTCGGAAAATTCAAATAAATTTGGAACGTGAACCTTTTCTGAAACTGCTGAAACAAAATTTGAAAATATTAACATTTTTTAAAATTTGCAAACAATTTTGAAACGGGAACCTTTTTAAATTACTGAATTATTAAAAACACGAAGATTATAGAATTTTGTGAAATATATTAATATTTTTTGAAACTTTAGAACAAAATTTGAAGACACGAACATTTTTTAAATTTGTGAACAATTTTTGAAATGGAACCATTTTTTAAAATACCGAAATTTCTTTTAAAGGTTGTCAAAACCATTGAACAAAAGCATTCTGAAGAAACTTTCAGAATAATGAACATTCTTTTAAATTACCAAACAATTTTGTAAAAATGCAATCATTTTTCGAATTAAGGGAAAAAATTGAAATAAGAACATTTTCGAAATCCTAAACTTTTTTCTAGAATCTCGAACATTTTTGGAAAAATAAAATAAAATCGAAAATAAAAGAAAAAAGAAAAAAACAAAAACGAAAAAATGAAAAAGAAACAGAAAATGATAAAGAAAACCCCAAAAAAGAGGAAATAACAAGAAATATGAAAAGAAACAGAAAACCGGTGAAAAGAAACAAAAATCGGTTTAGGGAATCTTGTGGAAGGTTCCGAAAACCAAATGGGTAGTACTCACGTGATCTACTCAAATATGCCGGCCCACTTGGGTCGGTCGGCCGCTCGCCTGTTCGTCGCTCTGGCAGCTTGCTGCAACAAGCGGCAAATAGCGAACCTTTTGGTTCTACAGTACACTTCGACGGTTCAGTTTTCGGTCAAAGTTGTCAGAATTCGGCCTAATCGACTTACCCATGTCAGCACTAGTACAAGGGAATTATTACATGATATCTCCACTCCCTCTTTTCTTTTAAAACTGCAGTCACCTCAGCCTCATGTGTACTTCTTTTCACTACAGTCATGTCCAACCCCTTTGATTTTCCAAGCAAATTTCATAACTTTTGGAATTATTACATGGCCTAGTGTCAAATTTGTTCATTATGTATTGCCTTATTTTGTCAAGCAGATCAACAATGTGTAGCCCTTTCGACTTTCTAATCTTTGAATTAAAAGACTCTTCAAGATTATTGCTAACATAATCCAACTTGCAAGTTTCTTGAAAAAGAGCCCTTTCCCATAACTTAGTATGGTGCTCCTCTATGTACTCTTGCACACCTGGCTTGCTGTACAACTGAGTGAGATGGTACTTGTGCCTTTTCAAGTTGTAGGTCAAAGAACAGGGCCACAAGTTCTCATCAAAGAATTTTCTTCTATTTTTTTTTACTAAAATTAGCTGCAAGATGCCTCATGCATTCCCTGTGCTCTACACCTAGGAACACAACTTCTATAGGTGACTCAAGTCCCTTGCAGGCATCAGTGTGAATAACCAATCCCTTTGGGTGGCCTGTTAGGTCTTTCAAGTTCTGGAAAAACAAGTCGAACTCTCAATGTTCTCTGTCTCTAGCACTCCATATGCAACTGGAAAGATCTAGTTGCATGCATCTACAACACAAGCACTAACAAGCTCACCTCTAAACCTTCCATTTAATGTTGTTGCATCTACTGCTAGATATGTACTGCAGGCAGCCAGAAAATCTTGCCAAGAGGCCTTAAATGATGCAAAAACTCTCCTAAAGCACTCTTTGTACCTTTTTTGTCCATTGAGTTTAAACTCTACTATGTGTCTATCAATATTAACCACACTACCAGGAGATGCCTTTTCTACTTCAGCTTTGAAAGTATACAAGAGTTGGAATGAATTAGTCCATTTACCATAGATGTTGTCCAAAGCCATGCTTACCATAAAATACTCTCATGTAAGGCAGCTGCACCCCCTACTTTTTCTTCAAATCTGTTTGCAGAGTTGGCACTGAAATATTGGAATTCTCCCCCACCTAGTTCTTCACAGCATTTGCAACCCAACTACTCTTTGCAGAACTGAGCCTTTGCCTCCTGGTAACACTTGGGCATGTGTGAGTTGTCTTGTTCACTTTGACCTCCAGCAAATAAGAGTCAACAATAGTTCATACAATTATGAATGCCCAATTATTATTAAAATTTACTATCTACACTAATTATATTAGTCCTATAGACTATTACCTGAAAAAGTGTGTCTTTTCTCATTCTAGAAGCATGCATCCTCCACTTACATCTTTTATAAGCACAGTGAACAGTCAGTCTACTAGGCTCACTCTTGTCAATTATAAATTCACTCTGGATCTTGATAGAAAAGGTGGCAATCTATGACATCTGAAAATATAGTTCCTTCTGGTAAACAAGGATCATCTCTGTTATACTGCACATTAGGCCTACCCTCATCCTCTGTCTCAGATTATCCCATGTCCATGTCCTCCTCTCTCTCATTAGAGTATGTCTCCTCAAATTGTGGGGGTGGAATGTAATGTTCACCATCATCCTCATTGGGTGGTTTCCAAACAACAAACTCTGGGTGCATTCTTTCATCCTCATCATCTGTGGGCACTTCACCATGAAGTTCCTCTATTATTGGATCTGTTGTTTCTTTGCCATACTCAGGACATGGTTGACTAGGCAAGCTAGCATTTGGGGTTCCTGGTTGTTTTACTGTGATGTGAATTCCTTTTCCTCTTCTATCCTGACTGCTTTTAGGCTCTAAAGTTGCAGCTGATGATTTCCTTACTCTAGTTTGACACTTTAATTTACGAACTACCAGCTGCTTCTTTCCTTCTACTGGTTTGACTGCTTTCTAGGTTGTGAAGGATTGGATGCAGATATTGCTACTCTGCTCTCTATTTCTCCTCGTTTCCTTTGTATGACATTAATTTCCAGCTATACTGAATTGCTCTCGGCATTTGGGGCAAACATAACTTCAAACTCATCATCATTATGAACTAGCACCCAGACAGTATTCTGCATGTCCTAATATCTAATTTCTAAAGCATAAAGAATACCCCATGGATATTTATCACTTATAGCACCTTTAAATTGGGCATGTTGATGTTTTATCCACCACAAAGGGAAATGTGAAGCCTATACCGGCTCCATTTGTGCCACCATTGCCTATGGTAGTGGTCTCCATTCTACAGTTGAGACCAAAACCTCTCTCTGGTTTCATCCTATGATAATTTCAATAGAAATGCCATTACAAGCACGTAGTAACCATTAAGAGCGCATTCAATCGGGGTAAATCTACCTACAATAACAAAGCAAAGATCTAGGTCAAGATTCAAAGAAACTTACCCTGCTGGAATCTGCATTCGTGGCGTCTGCGTCGTCTGCCAGGATGCTTCATTGCCACCACCGTATCACCGGCGGCTGCCATCTCTTGTAGACACCGCCTCCTCTACCGCCGTAGCAGAGGGAAAATATACGATGCATAATCACCTCCACTCCCACCGCATCCCGATGCCTGCGCCCCTACAGATCCGCCGCGGCTATTGGACCGCCGGAAGGGGATTTAGGGCAAGCTAGGCTTAGGGTTTTGGTCACCAAGAGGGGAATGAGAGAAGAGATTTGTCGCGAGGGAGAAGAGAGTGAGCAAGTGCATAACATTTTGGCGCGGGCCCACATGTAAGAACCAAGGGCTAAAATGTCCGACAGATGCCTAGTTAACGGTCAAAGACCATTAACCCGACGGAAATGACTCGGAGGGGGATTTCAGTAAGGGCCACAGACGGGACATGGGTATTTTTTTAGCATACCTGAAAATTAGGGGCAAATGTCAGGTGGTGGTTCAAGTTAGGGGAGGAGTGTAATTGTCCCTTTCTCTTTTGAGTTATTTGAATATATTTTTCAATATAGTCTCAAATAAAGTTAGGGGAGATAATATGACTTCTCTAACTAAATAAGTTGGAAATGTTTAAAATGATTCTTAATGCATATTTGGTTTGACTAAAACTAATAGTTTTTTTAAAATTTCAAAGAAAAATAAAAGAGAAGAAGATAAAATGAATTCTTCATATAATTGAGTTTTAAGTGCTTTCAATATTATTTTAATGCATTTTGGATCTCAAAAAAAATACTTAAAGGAATTATTAGAACCCCAAAAGAATACTTGGGGAATTAATAAAGCCCATTTAAGCCATGAAAATAAATATGTATTTCAAAATGTGCAAATGGCCTGGAAATACTTTTTCTAGGGTCTATATAACTATTTTTGGATTTTATTTTATTTTATTTTTTTATATTTTAGAAATTGATTTGGATTTGGATTAGTTTGACACTTAAATAAATTTCCTCATTTTTTTAATTAAACAGGAACACTCTATTCTAACCTGGGCCGCAGCCAGCGCAACCCAGTTCCTAAATGCACCCGGCCCAAGCCTAATAGCGCGGCAGGAGCAACGAACCAGTACGAGACGATTTGGCGCGGCGACTATTTTTCGCTTTAAGCCTGGTCTGCAGGGTGACGCACCGTGCTCCTTCCCACTCGGCTAACATCGCGTTCGTGCTAAGTATGTTAGGTGCACGCTACTTAAGGAGAGAATAGCTGCTTTTCCTAGTTTTTCAATGGGTTTTTCGTTTTCTTTTTCTTCTCCGATTTTTTCGTTCTTTGCTTTTTCTTCTCACTTTTTTATTCTGGATTTTTTTTCCTTTTTTGTTTTATTTTGTTTGTTTTATTTTTTATTTTCCGTTTTTCTTTCATTCATTTTTGCATTTTTGTTTTTATTTGGTTATTATGATCTTTTTGCATTATTCTATTTTTATTTGATTTTATTTTTTCTTCTCCTTTTTTGTTTGGTTTTCTTTTTTATTCCGCATTTTTATTTTTGTCTTACATTTGCTTTCGTTTTCACTGCATTTTTCTTATATGTCAAAAAACATTTTTTAATAAGTGATCAACATTTTTTGTATACACGTTCGACATTGTCCGAACACATATTCAACAATTTTTACATACTTGTTCAACATTTTAATACTTATTCAACATTTTCCAAATACTCGTTCAACATTTTTAATATTTATTCAACATTTTCAAATACTTCTTCAACATATATAATATACTTATTCAACATTTTCAAATGGAAAATTATAAACAAATCTGGAAATCGAAGATGTCACTAAAGTTAAGATTTTCATGTGGTATCTTTGAAGAGGAGTTATGCTAACTAAAAACAATCTCGCTCGACGCAACTTGAAAGGAAGCAATAAGTGTAGATTTTGTACTCATGACGAGACAATCAAACACCTCCTCTTCCAATGCAAATTTGTGCATTCTACATGGTCAATTATTCAAATAGCGCCAAATTTGTATCCATCAACAAGTGTTGCCAATATATATATCGACATTGGCTTGATGAAGTAACAAATACGTTTAGCATGCTAATATGGGTGAGAGCGTGAGCCTTACTATGGTCGCTTTGGCTGTGTAGAAATGATTGTGTTTTTAATGGCAAAATATATTCTCCTATGCAGGTTATTTATCACTGTACGCACTTGCTTCGTGCGTGGTCTATTATCCACCGAACAGAGTACCAATCATTGTTTAAGACGGTGTGTATGCGGTTGGAGCGGGTGGCCACAGAGGTTTTTACCCAACATGGGTGGCAGCATAATCTCGAACCGGACCACCTCTCCGTTGACATAGGCATAGTTTTGATCTCATATGGCTTTACTGTTGCCACTTTGTCGTTTTTTATATTTTTTGTCAGACTGTTCTGGGATGCTTGATACGTCTCCAACGTATCTATAATTTTTTATTGTTTCATGCTATTATATTATCTGTTTTGGATGTTTTATATGCATTAATATGTTATTTTATATTACTTTTGAGACTAATTAACCTAGAGTCCAGTGCCAATTTTCTGGTTTTTTCCTTGTTTTTGAGTTTTACAGAAAAAGAATATCGAACGTAATCCAAACGGAATAAAACTTTCGCGGTGATGTTTCTTGGGACAGAAGACATCCACGGAGTTTGGAGAGGAAGGTAGAAGAGTCCCGAGGGCTCCACAAGCCCTCAGGGCGCCCCCTGGGGGGTGTGCCCCTGGCTTGTGGCCCCCCGGGAGTCCTCTAACCCTAATCTTTGGCCTATAAATTCCCAAATATTCCCAAAGCATCAGAGGCATCCATGAAAATACTTTTCCGCCGCCGCAAGCCTCCGTTCCCATGAGATCCCATCTTGGGGCCTTTTCCGGCACCCTGCCAGAGGGGGAATTCGATCACGGAGGGCATCTACATCAACTCTATTACCCTACCGATGAAGCGTGAGTAGTTTTCCACAGACCTACGGGTCCATAGCTAGTAGCTAGATGGCTTCTTCTCTCTCTTTGATCTTCAATACAATGTTCTCCTCGATGTTCTTAGAGTTCTATCCGATGTAATATTATTTTGTGGTGTGTTTGTCGAGATCCGATGAATTGTGGATTTATGATCGGATTATCTATGAATATTATTTGAGGCTTTACTGAATTCTTATATGCATGACTAAATATCTTTGTATTTCTCTTCGAATTATTGGTTTAGTTTGGTCAACTAGATTGATTCTTCTTGCAATGGGAAAGGTGCTTAGTTTTAGGTTCAATCTGTTGGGGAACGTAGCAGAAAACAAAAAAAATTCCTACGGTTTCACCAAGATCCATCTATGAGTTCATCTAGCAACGAGTGATTGCATGCATCTACATACCTTGTAGATCGCGAGCGGAAGCGTTCAAAGAACGGGGATGATGTAGTCGAACACGACGTGATCCAAATCACCAGAGATCCTAGCACTGAACGGACGGCACCTCCGCGTTCAACACACGTACGGTCAGCGTAACGTCTCCTTCTTCTTATTCCAGCAAGGGGAGAGGAGAGGTTGAGGAAGATGGCTCCAGAAGCAGCACGACGGCGTGGTGGTGATGGAGCTGCAGTACTCCGGCATGGCTTCGCTAAGCACTATGGAGGAGGAGGAGGTGTTGGAGAGGGAGAAGGAGGCAACCAAAGGCATAGATCAAAAGCCCTCCTTCCCCCACTATATATAGGAGGGCCAAGGGGGGCGCCGGCCCTAGGAGATCCAATCTCCTAGGGGGCGGCGGCCAAGGGAGGTTTCCCTCCCCCCCAAGGCACCTAGGGGTGCCTTCCACTAGTGGGACTCCTCCCCTTTGGAAACCCTAGGCGCATGGGCCTATTGGGGCTGGTGCCCTTGGCCCATGTAGGCCAAGGCGCACCCCCTACAGCCCATGTGGCCCCCCTGGGGCAGGTGGCCCCACCCGGTGGGCCCCCGGGACCCTTCCGGTGGTCCCGGTACAATACCGATAACCCCGAAACTTGTCCCGATGGCCGAAATAGCACTTCCTATATATAATTCTTTACCTCCGGACTATTCCGGAACTCCTCGCGACGTCCGGGATCTCATCCGGGACTCCGAACAACATTCGGGTTACTGCATATACATATCCCTACAACCCTAGCGTCACCGAACCTTAAGTGTGTAGACCCTACGGGTTCGGGAGATATGTAGACATGACCGAGACGACTCTCCGGTCAATAACCAACAGCGGGATCTGGATACCCATGTTGGCTCCCACATACTCCACGATGATCTCATCGGATGAACCACGATGTCGAGGATTCAAGCAACCCCGTATGCAATTCCCTTTGTCAATCGGTATGTTACTTGCCCGAGATTCGATCGTCGGTATCCCAATACCTCGTTCAATCTCTTTACCGGCAAGTCACTTTACTCGTACCGTAATGCATGATCCCGTGACCAGACACTTGGTCACTTTGAGCTCTTATGATGACGCATTACCGAGTGGGCCCAGTGATACCTCTCCGTCATACGGAGTGACAAATCCCAGTCTCGATCCGTGTCAACCCAACAGACACTTTCGGAGATACCTGTAGTGCACCTTTATAGTCACCCAGTTACGTTGTGACGTTTGGTACACCCAAAGCACTCCTACGGTATCCGGGAGTTACACGATCTCATGGTCAAAGGAAAAGATACTTGACATTGGAAAAGCTCTAGCAAACGAACTACACGATCTTGCGCTATGCTTAGGATTGGGTCTTGTCCATCACATCATTCTCCTAATGATGTGATCCCGTTATCAATGACATCCAATGTCCCATAGTCAGGAAACCATGACTATCTGTTGATCAACGAGCTAGTCAACTAGAGGCTTACTAGGGACATGTTGGTGTCTATTATTCACACATGTATTACGATTTCCGGATAACACAATTATAGCATGAATAAAGACAATTATCATGAACAAGGAAATATAATAATAATGCTTTTATTATTGCCTCTAGGGCATATTTCCAACAGTCTCCCACTTGCACTAGAGTCAATAATCTAGTTACATTGTGATGAATCGAACACCCATGAATTCTGGTGTTGATCATGTTTTGCTCTAGGGAGAGGTTTAGTCAACGGATCTGCTACATTCAGGTCGTATGTACTTTACAAATCTCTATGTCTCCATTTGAACTTTCACGAATGGAGTTGAAGCGACGCTTGATGTGCCTTGTCTTCTTGTGAAACCTGGGCTCCTTGGCAAGAGCAATAGCTCCAGTGTTGTCACAGAAGAGCTTGATCGGCCCCGACGCATTGGGTATGACTCCTAGGTCGGTGATGAACTCCTTCACCCAAATTGCTTCATGCGCTGCCTCCGAGGCTGCCATGTACTCCGCTTCACATGTAGATCCCGCCACGACGCTTTGCTTGCAACTGCACCAGCTTACTGCCCCACCATTCAAATATACACGTATCCGGTTTGTGACTTAGAGTCATCCAGATCTGTGTCGAAGCTAGCATCGACGTAACCCTTTACGACGAGCTCTTCATCACCTCCATAAACGAGAAACATTTCCTTAGTCCTTTTCAGGTACTTCAGGATATTCTTGACCGCTGTCCAGTGTTCCTTGCCGGGATTACTTTGGTACCTTCCTACCAAACTTACGGCAAGGTTTACATCAGGTCTGGTACACAGCATGGCATACATAATAGAACCTATGGCTGAGGCATAGGGGATGACACTCATCTCTTCTATATCTTCTGCCGTGGTCGGACATTGAGTGAGCTCAATTTCACACCTTGTAACACAGGCAAGAACCCCTTCTTAGATTGATCCATATTGAACTTCTTCAATATCTTATCAAGGTATGTGCTTTGTGAAAGACCTATGAGGCGTCTCGATCTATCTCTATAGATCTTGATGCCTAATATATAAGCAGCTTCTCCAAGGTCCTTCATTGAAAAACTCTTATTCAAGTAGGCCTTAATGCTGTCCAAGAGTTATATATCATTTCCCATCAAAAGTATGTCATCTACATATAATATGAGAAATGCTACAGAGCTCCCACTCACTTTCTTGTAAACGCACAGGCTTCTCCATAAAGTCTGCGTAACCAAAGCTTTGTATCATCTCATCAAAGCGAATGTTCCATCCGACCCAAAAAAACAAACCCCAAACTGCGTAAACCTAAACGCTTTGATATCTCATCAAAGCGAATGTTCCAACTCCGAGATGCTTGCACCAGCCCATAAATCGAGCGTTGGAGCTTGCACACCTTGTCAGCATTCTTAGGATCGACAAAACCTTCTGGCTGCATCATATACAACTCTTCCTTAAGGAAACCATTAAGGAATGCGTTTTGACGTCCATTTGCCATATTCATAATCGTAGAATGCGGCAATTGCTAACATGATTCGGACGGACTTTAGCTTCGCTAACCGGGTGAGAAAGTCTCATCGTAGTCAACCCCTTGAACTTGTCGATAACCCTTAGCGACAAGCCGAGCTTTATAGATGGTCACATTACCATCCGCGTCTGTCTTCTTCTTAAAGATCATTTATTTTCTATGGCTTCGCCGATCAATCGGGCAAGTCAGTCAAAGTCCATACTTCGTTTTCATACATGGATCCTATCTCGGATTTCATGGCTTCCAGCCATTTGTCGGAATCCGGGCCCGCCATCGCTTCTTCATAGTTCGAAGGTTCACTTGTCTAACAACATGATTTCCAAGACAGGGTTGCCGTACCACTCTGGTGCGGAACGTGTCCTTGTGGACCTTCGAATTTCAGTAGGAGCTTGATCAGAAGTATCTTGATCATTATCATTAACTTCCTCTCTAGTCGGTGCAGGCACCTCAGGAACATTTTCTTGAGTTGCGCCATTTTCCGGTTCAAGAGGCAATACTTCATCAAGTTCTACTTTCCTCCCACTTACTTCTTTCGAGAGAAACTCTTTCTCTAGAAAGGATCCATTCCTGGCAACAAAGATCTTGCCTTCGGATCTGAGGTAGAAGGTATACCCAGCAGTTTCTTTAGGGTATCCTATGAAGACGCATTTTTCCGACTTGGGTTCGAGCTTTTCAGGTTGAAGTTTCTTGACATAAGCATCGCATCCCCAAACTTTTAGAAACGACAGCTTAGGTTTCTTCCCAAACCATAATACGGTGTCGTCTCAACGGATTTCGACGGAGCCCTATTTAAAGTGAATGCGGCAGTCTCTAAAGCATAGCCCCAAAAAGATAGCGGTAAATCGGTAAGAGACATCATAGATCGCACCATATCTAATAGAGTGCGATTACGACGTTCGGACACACCATTACGCTGAGGTGTTCCAGGCGGCGTGAGTTGTGAAACTATTCCACATTTTCTTAAGTGTGTGCCAAATTCGTGACTCAAGTATTCTCCTCCACGATCTGATCGTAGAAACTTGATTTTTCTGTCACGTTGATTCTCAACCTCACTCTGAAATTCCTTGAACTTTTCAAAGGTTCTCAGACTTGTGTTTCATTAAGTAGACATACCCATATCTACTCAAGTCATCAGTGAGGGTGAGAACATAACGATAGCCACCGCGAGCCTCAACACTCATTGGACACACATCAGTATGTATGATTTCCAATAAGTTGGTTGCTCGCTCCATTGTTCCTGAGAACGGAGTCTTGGTCATTTTACCCATGAGGCATGGTTCGCACGTGTCAAATGATTCATAATCAAGAGACTCTAAAAGTCCATCTGCATCGAGCTTCTTCATGCGTTTGACACCTATGTGACCAAGGCGGCAGTGCCACAAGTATGTGGGACTATCATTATCAACCTTACATCTTTTGGTACTCACACTATGAATATGTGTAGCATTACGCTCGAGATTCATTAAGAATAAACCATTCACCATAGGAGCATGACCATAAAACATATCTCTCATATAAATAGAACAACCATTATTCTCAGATTTAAATGAGTAGCCATCTCGAATTAAACGAGATCCCGATACAATGTTCATGCTCAAAGCTGGCACTAAATAACAATTATTGAGGTTTAAAACTAATCCCGTAGGTAAATGTAGAGGCAGCGTGCCGACGGCGATCACATCGACCTTGGAACCATTCCCGACGCGCATCGTCACCTCGTCCTTCGCCAGTCTCCGCTTATTCCGCAGCTCCTGCTTTGAGTTACAAATGTGAGCAACTGCACCGGTATCAAATACCCAAGAGCTACTACGAGTACTGGTAAGGTACACATCAATTACATGTATATCACATATACCTTTTGTTTTGCCGGCCTTCTTGTCCGCTAAGTATTTGGGGCAGTTCCGCTTCCAGTGACCACTTCCCTTGCAATAAAAGCACTCAGTCTCGGGCTTGGGTCCATTCTTTGGCTTCTTCCCGGCAGCTTGCTTACCGGGCGCGGCAACTCCCTTGCCGTCCTTCTTGAAGTTCTTTTTACCCTTGCCTTTCTTGAACTTAGTGGTTTTATTCACCATCAACACTTGATGTTCTTCTTGACTTACCTCGCTGATTTCAGCATAGAAATATTCAGGAATGGTCTTTTCATCCCCTGCATATTGAAGTTCATCACAAAGCTCTTGTAGCTCGGTGGAAGCGACTGAAGGATTCTGTCAATGACCGTCATCCGGAGATTAACTCCCAGCTGAGTCAAGCGGTTATGCAACCCAGACATTTTGAGTATGTGCTCACTGACAGAACTATTTTCCTCCATCTTAACTGAAGAACTTGTCGGAGACTTCATATCTCTCGACCCGGGCATGAGCTTGGAAAACCATTTTCAGCTCTTCGAACATCTCATATGCTCCGTGTCTCTCAAAACGCTTTTGGAGCCCCGGCTCTAAGCTGTAAAGCATGCCGCACTGAACGAGGGAGTAGTCGTCAACACGTGTCTGCCAAGCGTTCATAACGTCTTGGTTCTGTGGGACGGGGTGATCACCTAGCGGTGCTTGTAGGACATAATCTTTCTTGGCAGCTATGAGGATGATCCTCAGGTTCCGGACCCAGTCCGTATAGTTGCTGCCATCGTCTTTCAGCTTGGTTTTCTCTAGGAACGCGTTGAAGTTGAGGAAACTTGCATTTGATCTACAAGACATATTGTAAAGATTTTAGACTATGTTCATGATAATTAAGTTCATCTAATCAAATTATTTAATGAACTCCCACTCAGATAGACATCCCTCTAGTCATCTAAGTGATACATGATCCGAGTCAACTAGGCCGTGTCCGATCATCACGTGAGACGGACTAGTCATCATCGGTGAACATTTCATGTTGATCGTATCTTCTATATGACTCATGTTCGACCTTTCGGTCTTCCGTGTTCCGAGGCCATGTCTGTACATGCTAGGCTCGTCAAGTCAACCTAAGTGTTTGCATGTGTAAATCTGTCTTACACCCGTTGTATGTGAACGTTAGAATCTATCACACCCGATCATCACGTGGTGCTTCGAAACAACGAACTGTCGCAACGGTGCACAGTTAGGGGGAACACTTTCTTGAAATTATTATGAGGGATCATCTTATTTACTACCGTCGTTCTAAGCAAACAAGATGAAAAACATGATAAACATCACATGCAATCAAATAATAATAGTGACATGATATGGCCAATATCACATAGCTCCTTTGATCTCCATCTTGGGGCTCCATGATCATCTTGTCACCGGCATGACACCATGATCTCCATCATCATGATCTCCATCATTGTGTCTCCATGAAGTTGCTCGCCAACTATTACTTCTACTACTATGGCTAACGCGTTTAGCAATAAAGTAAAGTAATTTACATGGCGTTTCTCAATGACACGCAGGTCATAAAAAATAAAGACAACTCCTATGGCTCCTGCCGGTTGTCATACTCATCGACATGCAAGTCGTGATTCCTATTACATAGAACATGAACATCTCATACATATATATCATTCATCATTCATCACAACTTTGGCCATATCATATCACAAAGCACTTGCTGCAAAAACAAGTTAGACGTCCTCTAATTGTTGTTGCAAGTTTTTACGTGGCTGAAGTAGGGTTCTAGCAAGAACGTTTTCTTACCTACGTGAAAGCCACAACGTGATTTGTCAACTTCTATTTACCCTTCATAAGGACCCTTTTCATCGAATCGCTCCAACTAAAGTAGGAGAGACAGACACCCGCCAGCCACCTTATGCAACTTGTGCATGTTAGTCGGTGGAACCGGTCTCACGTAAGCGTACGTGTAAGGTTGGTCCGGGCCGCTTCATCCCACAATACCGTTGAAGCAAGATAAGACTAGTAGCGGCAAGAAAGTTGACAACATCAACGCCCACAACAATTGTGTTCTACTCGTGCAAGAGAACTACGCATAGACCTAGCTCATGATGCCACTGTTGGGGAACGTTGCAGAAAACAAAAATTTTCCTATGGTTTCACCAAGATCCATCTATGAGTTCATCTAGCAACGAGTGATTAGATGCATCTAGTACCTTGTAGATCAAGCGGAAGCGTTCAAAGAACGGGGATGAGGGAGTCGTACTCGACGTGATTCACCGAAGATCCTAGCACCGAGGACGGCACCTCCGCGTTCAACACACGTACGGTCAGCGACGTCTCCTTCCTTCTTGATCCAGCAAGGGGAAGGAGAGGTTGAGGAAGATGGCTCCAGCAGCAGCACGACGGCGTGGTGGTGATGGAGCTGCAGTACTCCGGCAGGGCTTCGCCAAGCATGGAGGAGGAGGAGGTGTTGGAGAGGGAGAAGGAGGCAACCAAAGGCATGATGAAAAGCCCTCCTTCCCCACTATATATAGGAGGGCCAAGGGGGGGCGCCGGCCCTAGGAGATCCAATCTCCTAGGGGGGGCGGCCAAGGGAGGTTTCCCTCCCCCCCAAGGCACCTAGGGGTGCCTTCCACTTGTGGGACTCTTCCCCTTTGGAAACCCTAGGCGCATGGGCCCTTGGGGCTGGTGCCCTTGGCCCATGTAGGCCAAGGCGCACCCCCTTACAGCCCATGTGGCCCCCGGGGCAGGTGGACCCACCCGGTGGACCCCGGACCCTTCCGGTGGTCCCGGTACAATACCGGTGACCCCGAAACTTGTCCCGATGGCCGAAACAGCACTTCCTATATATAATTCTTTACCTCCGGACCATTCCGGAACTCCTCGTGACGTCCGGGATCTCATCCGGGACTCCGAACAACATTCGGGTTACTGCATATACATATCCCTACAACCCTAGCGTCACCGAACCTTAAGTGTGTAGACCCTACGGGTTCGGGAGACATGTAGACATGACCGAGATGCTCTCCGGTCAATAACCAACAGCGGGATCTGGATACCCATGTTGGCTCCCACATGCTCCTCGATGATCTCATCGGATGAACCACGATGTCGAGGATTCAAGCAACCCCGTATACAATTCCCTTTGTCAATCGGTATGTTACTTGCCCGAGATTCGATCGTCGGTATCCCAATACCTCGTTCAATCTCGTTACCGGCAAGTCACTTTACTCATACCGTAATGCATGATCCCGTGACCAGACACTTGGTCACTTTGAGCTCATTATGATGATGCATTACCGAGTGGGCCCAGTGATACCTCTCCGTCATACGGAGTGACAAATCCCAGTCTTGATCCGTGTCAACCCAACAGACACTTTCGGAGATACCCGTAGTATACCTTTATAGTCACCCAGTTACGTTGTGACGTTTGGCACACCCAAAGCACTCCTACGGTATCCGGGAGTTACACGATCTCATGGTCTAAGGAAAAGATACTTGACATTGGAAAACTCTAGCAAACGAACTATACGATCTTATGCTATGTTTAGGATTGGGTCTTGTCCATCACATCATTCTCCTAATGATGTGATCCCGTTATCAATGACATCCAATGTCCATAGTCAGGAAACCATGACTATCTGTTGATCAACGAGCTAGTCAACTAGAGGCTTACTAGGGACATGTTGGTGTCTATTATTCACACATGTATTACGATTTCCGGATAATAAAATTATAGCATGAATAAAGACAATTATCATGAACAAAGAAATATAATAATAATGCTTTTATTATTGCCTCTAGGGCATATTTCCAACAGTACCTCCGTTTCAACACTACCGGTGACCGTGACGCGTGTGTCGCCCTCCACGAGATCCCTTTCGAGGGAGCGCGCATCCGCTTTGTTCGGGAGGAGGAGGCGGACAGGGTCCTGCCCCGGGCTCGTGCGCACGCTTTCATCTCCGCCACTCGCTTCCCGGTAGAGCACGTCAACCCCGTGGGGATTGCAAGGGCGTTCTCCGGCTTTGGCGACCTCGTCGAGATCGATCACCGCGTCCTCTCCGGCGAGGACCTCTCCTCTGTGCGGGTTGTCCTCCTTATTGAGCACGCTCGGGACGTGCCCTGCGATGTTTGGCCTCGTTGTGGGGTGTGGGGCTCCCGCATGATCTCCGTCCGCACCCTTGCCGTGTGGCCGCAAGAGGACTCCTACGACGCCAACGGCGTCTACAGGCCACAATTCGGCCCTCCACCTCCGCCGCCTTTCGCTCACAACGGCGGGCAGATGCCGCTCCATGGCCACCCTCTTGGCTGGCCGGCCCCAGCCCCCCTAGGCAACATCCGCCCTTCGAGCCGCAGGGCAGGGGGGAGCCGGGGCGCGACTCGCCTTTCTCCTCTGCCTCCATGGGGCTCCGCCTCTGCCAAGCGCACCCGCCCCGCCTGCTGCCTCATCTGTGGTCATCTCTGAGCTTGTCGAGGACAGCGGCTTGGGAGGGGATGAAAATCTGGATGTTGAAGCTCCAGGGTTTGCTGTCCAGCCCGCGGTTGCGGGAGCGGGTGCGGGTGCTGACCCGGAACCTGCTATGCATGGCCCATGCACTGAGCCTGCCGAGGCCGTGGCAGCTGCTGTCATTGAGGCCCCCGTTCGTTTCAGCCGGCGCCTGGCCCAGAAAGAGCCTGCGCAGTACATCTCCATGACTGCAAAGGCTATCAAGCAGCGGGAGCTCAAGGACTCTCTGAAAGGATGCTCCTCCCTGTTTCGGGCTAAAGCTCTCAAGAGCAATGTCGTCTCGGCCGTCCTCAAGCCTCTGGGAATGAATGCCGTGTCCGAGTTACGCATGGCGGCGGCCATCCCTTCTGCACCGGTGCCGTCCTCTGTCGATGATTAGCGCACCCTGGGTGCTCTCTCCGGGCACCGCTGCCTCGTCCCGGGCCGGCGTTTGTATCTCGTTCTGCTTTTGTTTCTTTTCTCTCATGTTGTCTGTGTGTGGCGTTGGTCGTCAGAGACCGTCCGGGCGTAGTCGTGTGTTCTGTTGGTGCTCTCTTCCCGCTCATGGTGCTATCTCTGGTTATGGATAGTGTGGGCTCTATCATGTCTATCTTGTCCTGGAATGTCCAGGGGCTGGGGGATGATGACAAATGTGTGCTTGTGCGTAAGGCTATTTGCGATGCAAACCCCCTGATTGCTTGTATCCAGGAAACAAAACTCTCTGCGGTGTCCCTGTTCAAGGCCCGTACTTTTCTCCCCCCCAGGCTAGCTGCTTTCGAGTGCGTGGAGGCTGACGGCTCTCGCGGGGGACTTGTTACAGCTTGGGACCCGAACGCTCTTTCCCTAGTTTCTTCTCACTCTGGACATTTTTCCCTGACCACCGTCCTCTCCTCGACCTCTTCAGACCTCTCCTTCTCTATCTCCAATGTCTACGCGCCGTCAGACCACTCTCTCATGCAAGTGTTCATCGACGAAATGCTCTCCCTCGCGCCCTTGGTGCATGGTCCTTGGCTATCCATCGGCGATTTTAATCTCATCCGGTAACGAGAGGAGAAAAACAATGCCAACTTCTCAGCTTCGCTCTCCTCCAGGTTTAATGCCCTCATTGCCTCCTTGTCCTGGCTCGAGCTCCCTCTCTCCGATCGCTTATTCACTTGTACGAACCGTCGCACCCCCCACTCTTGCACGCCTCGACCGCGCGTTCTTCAACGCCGACTGGGACTCTGCCCTTCCCAACTCCTCGCTGGCGTCGCGCCCTCGGGCGACCTCTGATCATTTCCCCCTGTTGGTCACAGCTTCCACCCATGTCCCAGTCTCGCGCCAATTCCATTTTGAAAACAAGTGGCTTCTTGACCCCCTCTTTCTCTCTTCCACCACCCCTTCCTGGGATCGCCCCACTCGTGTTCTGGACGGTGCTCGAGACATCGCGGCTAGGGTCAAGTCCTTTCGACACGCAGCAAAGGTTTGGAAAGCTAATCACCGGTTTGTCCCTAAACTCGATAACAACTACAGGTTTATTATTGACCTTTTTGACTTCTTCGAAGAGTACCGTGAGCTTTCAGTGGATTAAGGCGATCTCCGGCGGGACGCTCGTGCCGCCCTGGCCCTCTCGGTGCGCCAGCAGGCCGCGTTCTGGCGTCAGCGGGGGAAGTTCCGGCGTGTGGGCGAGGGGGACGAGAATACCCGGTTCTTCCACGCCCAGGCCTCGCATCGGTTCCGGGCGAACCGGATCCGGGAGCTGGACGTCGGCGGCACGGTGGTTGCCAGCCATGCCGCCAAAGCAGAGGCCCTGCACGCCTTCTACACCGCCCTTTTAGGCACGGCCAGGGAGCCCGTGTGAGGTTTTGACCTGGCCGCTCTCTACATGGGTGCGCCTCTGGTGGACAGCGCCAAGCTGGAAGCCCCATTCCAGCTTCGGGAGGTCGAGGCCGCCGTCCGCGCCCTTGACAGGACAAGTGCGCCTGGTCCCGAAGGCCTTGGGCCGGCGTTCTATCAGGCGGCTTGGGCGACGGTGGCTGGCGATGTCATGCGGCTCTTCGAGGGGGTCTACTCCTCGTCGGCCGACCTCTCCTGCATCAACTGGGCGCACATTGTGTTGCTTCCCAAAGGCGATGATGTTCTTACTCCCGGAGGTTTCCGGCCGGTCTCGCTTCAGAACTGTGACGTCAAGCTGGTCTGCAAAGCCCTGACTACCAGACTTCAATAACAAATCCCGGGGTTGATTGACTCCGACCAGTCCGGCTTCATCAAAGGGCGAAGCATCTCCGAGAACTTCGTCTATGCTACGGAGATTGTGCAATGTTGTGACTCCAGGAAGGCACCCTCTCTCGTACTCAAGCTTGACTTTGTGAAGGCCTTCTACTCCATCAGCTGGAAGAGCCTTCGGCGGATCATGGAGGTGCGAGGGTTCCCCACTCGCTGGTGTGACTGGATGGATGCCATTTTCCACTCCTCCATGTCCGCAGTCCTCCTCAACGGGGTGCCCGGGCGCTGGATCACGTGCAAGAAAGGGCTGCGTCAAGGCAACCCGATCTCCCCCTACCTCTTCCTGCTTGTGGTGGATGTGCTGCAATGGATGATCCAGCAAGACGGAGGGATGGCGCACCCGCTGGTGGCTGGTAAGCCGCCGCTGGTCCTCCAGTACGCCGACGACACCCTCATCGTTCTCCGGGCGGAGCTGGAGGCGGTGAGGCGGCTGAAAAGCATCCTTGATGATTTTGTGGCGGCAACTGGGCTTGTCATCAACTTCCACAAGAGCACGGTGGTACCCATGCACGTCCCCGAGGATGATCTTCAGGACATGGTTCATGTCTTGGGCTGCCAAGTGGGGAGTTTTCCTCAGGTCTACCTTGGGCTTCCTCTCTCCAACCGCAAGCTGACGATGGACGACTTCCTCTCACTCATCGCCAAGGCCGAGTGTTACCTGTCCGGATGACGGGCGCAACTCCTCTCCTTTGGGGGTCGACTTGTCCTGCTCAACGCCGTCCTTGACTTGCTGCCCACCTACATTATGGTGGCTATGGAGTTGCCGCCGTCGGTGCTGCGTGCTCTGGATGCTCTTTGGCGCTCATTCCTGTGGGCTGCCGCGGATAGGGCGTCAGGGGCCCAGTGCCTTGTTGCTTGGGAGCGGGTGGTCTGCCCCAAGAGCGAGGGAGGACTTGGGGTGCGTGCTCTCCCGGTCCAGAACTGCTCTCTCCTGCTGAAGCTGCTTCACCACCTCCACTCTCAACAGGACTCGCCATGGGCCACTTGGGTTTGGTCCGAGCTCGGGCGCTCCCTTCTCACCCCGATGGTGGCGTCGACCCTCCCTGGCTCCCACTGGGCCTCCCTGGCGGGGCTCATGCCGAACTACAGGGCGATCTCCACGGTCCAGTTGGGGGACGGGTGCACCACTGCCTTTTGGTTGGATGCTTGGCTCCCAGGAGGCACCCTGGTGTGGCGGCTGCCTTCGCTGTTTTCCCACACCACCGCGCCAGAAGCCTCCGTGGCCCAGGTCATGCGTCTCGGCATCAACGCGGTCCTGGTCCCGCGCCTAAATCCTGCTGGGGGCGCGAGCGTGCCGAGCTGCTTCGGATCGTTGGTGCCGTGACCCTTTCTGAGTCGCCCGACGAACGGTCTCTGCGCCCTGGCTGCACCAAGGGCTCGCTCCTCTCGTCGGCCGGCGTCTACCAGCTGTGCCACTTCGGTGGGCTTGGGGTGCCTTTCGAGGCCTTTGTCTGGGGTAGCTTCGCCCCCAGCCGGGTCCGTTCCTTCGCTTGGCTTCTGGTGCAGGCCAGGATCCACACTAGGGACGTCCTCCTTCGCAAGCACATCGTCGACGCTGCCGGAGCAGGGTGCCCCCTTTGCTCCGCTCCCCTCGAGACAACTGATCACCTCATCTTCGGGTGTGCGTTCGCCCAACGCTTCTGGACTGTGGTCGGGAAGAGCTCCCTTGAGACTACCTCCGTCCATTCGCTTCACCTTCTCACCCCGCCGCCTCGGGTGCCGGCGGGGTCGGGGCCCACCTTCCTGCTGCTCTGCTACTGGCAACTTTGGAAGCACCGGAATGCGGTGGTCTTCCAGAGGGCCCCCCCGTCGCTCCCCGGGCTCCTCAGCCGGTGCAGGGACGACGCGGTGCTCTGGCGTGTTCGGCTACCCCCCCCCCCTAAAACATGCGGTGGATGCCTGGCTGCCCTGTTTTTCCAATCCTGTTTAAGCCCCTGCTGCTGGGTTTGACCTCCCCCCCTCTCTCTCTTGACCTTGTGAATGTACGATGCCTCATCAGGACCTTTGGTCCGCATATCTATACAAAATATTCAGGTGGGGAAAACTCCCCCCGGTGAAAATTCAAAAAAAATATGATGCATGCGGCCAAATGAGATGTGAGAACTGGGGAGTTTGTTTTCTGTCTAATCGAATTCTAAAGAAAAAAGGCAGAGCTGTCGACCGAGTTCATAGTCACTATGAGATGTGACCCTCACTCTTTTCTTGATCTAATTGGGGCACGCCCTTTCATTGAGTACATTAAGTATTGGCTTCTTGATTACTGAATCGTTTCAAAGTCTGAAGAAAGTTTCATGCTGTCTTGTGTCAGATTGACATGCAATATTTTTCTTTTCTGCGGGAAAAAATGGCTGCAAGGTAGTCAAGGACAATGCTCAACTTGGAAGCTGTAAAGTTATTTTCTCTCAAGTTATGGTCTAATTCTTTTTATTTCAGAATTGTCCAAGCTACAAGTTTGAGGCGACAGAGTTGCACACTCTCTTTTGCATAATTGCACACTCACGGGCCACGACCATGAAGTTGTACACTCATCGGCATGTGATCATTGAAAGATTTCACACACAGTGATACTAAGTTGGCTAGATGACGTGTCATGCTTGCATTGAATGTTTGGTACCTTAAATTCTGTCTGTGTATCTCTTTTTTGTATTCAAATGATATTAAGTTTTTTAGCAATAAATTGATTTAGTTTGCATCAAAGTTGTTCTCTCTAATATGGGTAAACACATTTCATGATTAAGCAGAAGAAGTTGCACAATCATGTTTTTAGAGTTGCACATGGACTATCAGACGGTTGGCCGGGGTAGCTATCGAAGTTGCACATCCTACTGGTAGGGATAGTTGGGACGGGAGTGTCCACACAGGTAGGGAAGAAAGCCAGACATGAACTGCGACAGTTGGGACATGGCAGCAGACGAAGTTGTATATCTCACACGACAAGGGGTAGTTAAAAATGGTGTAATCTGCACATTCACAAAATAGGGGGAAGTTGCACATTGATTGCTAAGCAGTTGGCCGGGACAGCAGACGAAGTTGCACAACGGCTGATAGGCAGTTGGTCGGAAAGCAGACAAAGTTGCACAACACTCTCATCGTCATAATAGTTCAAGCATGATTGCCAGAGTTGCACACATGTGGCAGCATAGTCGCACACACAGGGCCACGGAGTTGCACACTCTCGTTGGCGTAGTTGCACATGCGTGACCGCAGAGCTGCACACTCTCGTTAGCATAGTCGCACACGCATGATAGCGGAGTACACTCGTCCGCATAGTCGCACATGCATGGCCACGGAGTTAGACACTCTCGTCGGCATAGTCGCACATGCGCCGCGGAGTTGGGACACTCTCGTTGGCATAGTCGGACACGCACAACCACGGAGGTGCACACTCTCATCGGCATAGTAGCTCATGCACGACTGCGGAAGTTGCACATGCATAACCATGGGCTGCACACTTCGTCGGCGTAGTAGCTCGCGCACGGACGCAGAGTTGCACACTCTCGTAGACATAGTCACACACGCGCGACAGCGGAGTTGTACACTATCGTCCGTATAGTCACACAAGCACGACCACGGAGTTTCTCACTCTCGTTGGCATAGGTGTCCACTCTCGCTGGTTGCGGGAGTTGCACACTCTCGTGATAGTACTTCACGCGCGACTGCGGAGTTGCACATGTGCGGTGGTATAGTCGCACACACAGGACCAAGAGTTGCACACTCTCGTCGGCGTAGTAGCTTACGCACGGGCTCGAAGTTGCACACTCTCGTTGGGATAGTTGCACATGCGTGGCAACAGAGTTGTGCACTCGTCCGCATAGTTGCACACGCACGACCAGAGAGTTGCACACTCTCATCGGCATAGTCGCACACGAGCGGCCATGGAAGTGCACACTCTCATCGGCATAGTAGCTTACGCACACTGCGGGAGTTGCATATGTATGGCGACATAGTCGTACGCGCACGACCACGGAGCTACACCCTCTCGTCGGCGTAGTAGCTAACGCACAGCCGTGGAGTCGCACACACTCGTCGGCATAGTCGCACACGCAAGGGAGTGGAGTTGCACACTCTTTTTCGCATAGTCACACGCACGACCGCGGAGTTGCACACTCTCACCCGCACAATCGCACATGCACGGCCACAGAGTTGCACATTATCAACAGTATAGTTGCACACACACACCGCGGAGGTGCACACTCTCGCCGGCATAGTAGCTCACATACGACTACCGGAGTTGCAACGCGCGGCAGCATAGTCGCACACACGGGACCACAGAGCTGCACACTCTCCTCGGGGTAGTAGCCCACGCAGGGTCGTTGAGTTGCACACTGATCGAATAGTTTCTCAAGCACGATTTTGGATTTGCCAACTTTCATCGGCATAGTTGCTCACACACGACTACAGGAGTTGCACACTCTCTTGGGCATAGTCGCACAAGCACAGTTGTGGAGTTGCACACTCTCCTTGGCCTAGTTGCTCATGCACGAGCTGTGGGAGTTGCACACGCGTGACAGAGTAGTTGCTCACATGTGAATGTGGAGTTGGACACCCTGGTCGGCATAGTTTCTTACGAACAGAGCGGGATTGTACACTCGTCGGATAGTAGTTCACACACGGCTGCGGGAGTTTCATACGCGCGGCGTCATAGTCGCAAAATCATGGTTGCGGGAGTTGTCACGCACGGTGTCATTATCACACATGCACAGTCGCGGAGTTTCACACTCTCATTGGCGTAGTTGGCCGGGACAATAGATGAAGTTGCACATCCACTGATAGGCAGTTGGCCCAGGCAGCGAACCGTGAAAATTGCAAATCCGTGGGCAGAGAGAAAGTTTGCACACCGACTACTTGGCAGTTGGCAAGTGCAGCTGACGAAGTTGCACATCTCACTGGTGCGGATAGTCTGGGATGAAGACTTCAACAATGAAAACTGCATGTCCACAGGTATGAGGAAAAGTTGCATATTGACTTGCCGGTAGTTGCACATTGATAGCTAGGCAGTTGCACCAAACGAACAGTAAATTGCACAGAAAAAAGGTCGTCGAAATATACCCATGTGCGATCTTGTCTCGATGAGCATGCCATGAGGATTCCAAGAGTGAAAGAATATCTTAATTTTGATATCCGGTTCAAAAGTTAAGACATTTTTAGGAAAATAGAACCCGAAGTAAATGCATTCACACCTGTTCACATCACTGAAAACTCCATGTCCACGAGTAGGGGAAAAGTTGCACGTCGACTCGAGGTAGTTGCACATCGATGGCTAGGCAGTTGCACAAAATGGGGAGTAAATTGCACACAAAAAAGTTTGTCAAAACATAAGCATGCGGGGTCTAGTTTCGTAGAGCATGTCGCGAGGATTCCAACGGTGAAAGCGGATCTCAATTTCGATATTCGGTTGAAAAGTTATGAATTTTCAAAAAAATGAAGTATAAATTTAATGCTTTCACACTTGCACTTCGTTTAATATGAAAGGAGGTGGAAGGGACCAGGTGAAATCGGTTTTTCATGTCACGAGGGATTTCCTAATTAGATGACATGAGACAAAAGGTATTCTAGTCGGGGTTAATGCTCGGTAGAGCTAACCAGCCAATGACCACCGGCTAGACACATCCTAAAATCAAATGCATACCTTTTATACAGGGAGAGAGAATGCATGCAACGTTTCTTCTCTCCACTCTCTCACTGTCTTGGCAAAAGGCCGACAACGCCTCACAAGAGCATTTGTATTCCTCTCTCCAACCTGATGTGAAGAAGTTTTTTCAAATCATACTTACAAAATTACCATGAATCTTAATGTACGTTTTTGTTTTGAGGGGCTCCACCAGGATTTTTGCTTCGAGTTACAAGTTGTGATGGGCCGCGAGACCGAATAACACAATGGTGCGTGCATAGGGTGGAAACGCCCACTTACACTTTGTCCATAGAGTGCTTGTCGATTGCCTCAAAAAAACAAAGGACGCGTCTAGGGAATGGCCCGTTGCTCCCTAGCGCTCCAGAGTGGCCTACCATTTTAGGTAAGTTTTTGTCCCTTGTCATTTTTGTAGAGAAAATAGCTGAAAAAGGAAATTACCAGCCAATCATTACGTATGGCCCTTCATTCTGTACTGGACATCCCATGAAACAAGTGTGAACATATTTAATTCAGATTTCTAAATTTTTTAAAAGTCATAACTTTTGAACTAGGCATCAGAATAAAGATCCGTTTTCACCGTTGGAATCCTCACGGCGTGCCCTTCAAAACTAGATCCCACATGGATATGTTTTGACAAACTTTTTGTGTGCAATTTACTTCCTGTTTTGTGCAACTGGATAGCAGTCAATGTGCAACTTTCCTTCTACGTGTAGACATACAATTTTCACTGATTCAAACAGGTGTGAAAGCATTTATTTCAACTTTTATTTTTCTTAAAAATGTCATATTGTTTGAACCAAACGTCAAAATTAAGATCCGCTTTCACCGTTGGATTCCTCGCAACGTGGTCTTTGAACTTGATCCCGCATGAGCATGTTTTGACAAACTTTTATGTGTGCAATTTACTCCTCGTTTGGTGCAACTATCTAATAGTTGATGTGCAACTAACTACAGTCGATGTGCAACATTTCCTCGTTCCTGTGGACATTATGTTTTCATTGATGATGCCTCCACCCTGGACTATACCCTACTAGTGAGATGTGCAACTTTGACTGCTGCCTTGGCCAACTACATAGAAGTCGATGTGCAACTTTCCCTCAACCCGTAGATGTGCAATTTTCACTGTTCGTTGTCTTGGCCAACTGCCTAGCAGTCGATGTGCAACTCTGTGGGCGTGCGTGTGCAACTATGCAGAAGAGATTGTGCAAACTTCACTGCCATGCGTGTGTGACTATGCTGACATGAGTGTGCAACTCCACAACCGGTGCGTGGGCTACTAAACCGATGAGAGTGTGCAGCTCTATGGTCATGTGTATGCAACTATACCGCCGTGCGTGTGCAACTCGCGCAGTCATGCGTGAGCTACTATGTCGACGACGAGAGTGTGCACCTCCATGGGTGTGCATGTGTGGCTATGTTGGAGAGAATGTGCAACTCCATGGCCGTGTGTGTGCAACTATGCGGCCGATAGTGTGCAACTCTAGGGCCGTGTGGGTGTGTAAGCCAATGCGCCGACGAGAGTGTGCAACTCCATAGTCCTGTGTATGCGATTATCCTGCTGCACTTGTGCAACTCCCGCAGTCGTGTGTCAGCTACTATGCCGACGAGAGTGTGCACCTGCGCGGCCACGTGTGTGTCATTGTGCCGACGAGAGTGTGCAACTCCACAATCGTGCATGAGCTAATAAGCCAATGAGAGTGTGCACCTCTGTGGCCTGCTACCTCTTGAGCTTGCGTTGGTTTTCCCCGAAGAGGAGGGGATGATGCAGCAGAGTAGCGTAAGCATTTCCCTCAGTTTTTGAGAACCAAGGTATTAATCCAGTAGGAGGCCACGCTCAAGTCCCTCGTACCTACACAAAACGATAGCTACTCGCAACCAACGCAATTAGGGGTTGTCAATCCCTTCACGGTCACTTACGAGAGTGAGATCTGATAGATAGTGTTTTTGGTATTTTTGGTATAGAGATGCAAAGTGAAAAGTAAAAGGCAAAGTAAAAAAGCAAAGCAAGATTAAAGTGATGGAGATTGATATGATGAGAATAGACCCGGGGGCCATAGGTTTCACTAGTGGCTTCTCTCAAGAGCATAAGTATGTGAACAAATTACTGTTGAGCAATTGACAGAATTGAGCATAGTTATGAGAATATCTAGGCATGATCATGTATATAGGCATCACGTCCGTGACAAGTAGATCAAAACGATTCTGCATCTACTACTATTACTCCACTCATCGACCGCTATCCAGCATGCATCTAGAGTATTAAGTTAAAAATAGAGTAACACTTTAAGCAAGATGACATGATATAGAGAGATAAATTCATGCAATATGAAATAAACCCCATCTTGTTATCCTCGATGGCAACGATACAATACGTGCCTTGCTGCCCCTTCTGTCACTGGGAAAGGACACCGCAAGATCGAACCCAAAGCTAAGCACTTCTCCCATGGCAAGAAATACCAATCTAGTTGGCCAAACCAAACGGCTAATTCGAAGAGACTTGCAAAGATAACCAATCATACATGAAAGAATTCAGAGAAGATTCAAATATTGTTCGTAGATAGACTTGATCATAAACCCACAATTCATCAGTCTCAACAAACACACCGCAAAAAGAAGAAGATTACATCGATTAGATCTCCACAAGAGAGGGGGAGAACATTGTATTGAGATCCAAAAAGAGAGAAGAAGCCATCTAGCTAATAACTATGGACCCGAAGGTCTGAGGTAAACTACTCACACTTCATCGGAGAGGCTATGATGATGTAGAAGCCCTCCGTGATGACGTCCCTCTCCGGCGGAGCTCCGGAACAGGCCCCAAGATGGGATCTCGTGGATACAGAAAGTTGCGGCGGTGGAATTAGGATTTTGGCTCCGTATCTGTTCGTTTGGGGTACGTGGGTATATATAGGAGGAAGAAGTACGTCAGTGGAGCTTCGGTGGGCCCACGAGGGTGGGGGCGTGCCTGGGGGTGTAGGGCGCGCCCCCCTACCTCGTGCCCACCTTGAAGCTTCCTTAGCATACGGTCCAAGTCTCCTGGGTCATATTCGGGAAGAAAATCACGTTCCAGAAAGGATTATTCCGTTTGGACTCTGTTTGATATTCCGTTTCTTCGAAACACTAAAATATGCAAAAAAAACAACAATTCTGGGCTGGGCCTCCGGTTAATAGGTTAGTCCCAAAAATAATATAAAAGTGGAAAATAAAGCCCAATATAGTCCAAAACAGTAGATAATATAGCATGGAGAAATCAAAAATTATAGATACATTGGAGACGTATCAGGCATCCCCAAGCTTAATTCCTGCTCGTCCTCGAGTAGGTAAATGATAAAAAGAGAATTTTTGATGCGGAGTGCTACTTGGCATAATTTCAATGCAAAATCTTCTTAATTGTGGTATGAATATTCAGATTAGAAAGATTCAAGACAAAAGTTCATATTGACATAGAGAATAATAATACTTCAAGAAAACCAACAAAGCAATTATGTTTTCTCAAAGTAACATGGCCAAAGAAAGTTCATCCCTACAAAATCATATACTTTAATCATGCTCCATTTTTGTCACACAAGAATTCTCTCATCATGCACAACCCCGATGACAAGACAAGCAATTGTTTCATACCTTAATAATTTCAAACTCATAAACTTTCACGCAATACATGAGCGTGAGCCATGGATATAGCACTATGGGTGGAATAGAATATAATGATGGGGGTTATGTGGAGAAAACAAAAAAGGAGAAAGTCTCACATCAACGAGGCTAATCAATGGGCTATGGAGATGCCCATCGATTGATGTTAATGCAAGGAGTAGGGATTGCCATGCAACGGATGCACTAGAGCTATAAATATATGAAAGCTCAACAAAAAAAACTAAGTGGGTGTGCATCCAACTTGCTTGCTCACGAAGACCTAGGGCACTTGAGGAGGCCCATTGTTGGAATATACAAGCCAAGTTCTATAATGAAAAATTCCCACTAGTATATGAAAGTGACAACTTATGAGACTCTCTATATTAAGAACATGGTGCTACTTTGAAGCACAATATATGAGACTCGCTATATCGTGGTGCTACTTTGAAGCACAAGTGTGGAAAAAAGGATAGTAGCATTGCCCCTTTTTATTTATTCTCTTTTTTTGGGCCTTCTCTTTTTTTGGCCTTTCTTTTTTTATTGGGACAATGCTCTATTGAATGATGATCATCACACTTCTATTTATTTACAACTCAATGATTACAACTCGATACTAGAACAAAGTATGACTCTATATGAATGCCTCTGGCGGTGCATCGGGATATGCAATGAATCAAGAGTGACAAGTATGAAAAAATTATGAATGGTGGCTTTGCCACAAATACTATGTCAACTACATGATCATGCTAAGCAATATGACAATGATGAATGTGTCATGATAAACTGGATGGTGGAAAGTTGCATGGCAATATATCTCGGAATGGCTATGGAAATGCCATAGTAGGTAGGTATGGTGGCTGTTTTGAGGAAGATATAAGGAGGTTTATGTGTGAAAGAGCGTATTATATCATGGGGTTTGGATGCACCGGCGAAGTTTGCACCAACTCTCGATGTGAGAAAGGGCAATGCACGGTACCGAAGAGGCTAGCAATGATGGAAGGGTGAGAGTGCGTATAATCTATGGACTCAACATTAGTCATAAATAACTCATATACTTATTGCAAAAATTTACAAGCCATCAAAAACCAAAGTATTACACGCATGCTCCTAGGGGGATAGATTGGTAGGAAAAGACCATCGCTCATCCCCGACCGCCACTCATAAGGAGGACAATCAAATAACACCTCATGTTTCAAATTTGTTGCATAACGTTTACCATACGTGCATGCTACGGGACTTGCAAACTTTAACTCAAGCACTTCTCAAATTCACGATTACTCTACTAGCATGACTTTGATATTACTACCTCCATATCTCAAAAAAATTATCAAGTATCCTACTTTTCTTAGTATTCAACGCACTCAAAAGAAAGTTTCACAAATCTTGAATACCAAGCATGTTATTATGAAGCAAATTACCATGCTATTAAGACTCTCAAAATAATTTAAGTGAAGCATGAGAGATCAATAGTTTCTTTAAAACAAATCAACCACCGTGCTCTAAAAGATCTAAGTTAAGCACATAGAGCAAAATTATAGCGCTCAAAAGATATAAGTGAAGCACATAGAGCAAAACTACATAGCTCAAAAGATATAAGTGAAGCACATATAGTATTCTATAAAATTCCAACTCATGTATGTCTCTCTAAAAAGGTGTGTACAGAAAGGATGATTGTGGCACACTAACAAACAAATACAAAATAATACAAGACGCTCCAAGCAAAACACATATCATGTTGGTGAATAAAAATATAGCTCCAAGTAAATTACCGATGGAAGTGGACGAAAGAGGGGATGCCTTCCGGGGCATACCCAAGCTTTGACTTTTTGGTGTCCTTGGATTATATTGGGGGTGACATGGGCATCCCCCAAGCTTAGGCTCTTGCCATTCCTTGTTCCATAATCCATCAAAAGAATTCACCCAAAACTTGAAAACTTCACAACACAAAACTCAATAGAAATCTCGTGAGCTCCGTTAGAGAAAGAAAACAAAAGACCACTTCAAAGTACTGTAATAAACTCATTCTTTATTTATATTGGTGTTAAACCTACTGTATTCCAACTTCTCTATGAATTATAAACTATTTTACTAACCATAGATTCATCAAAATAAGCAAACAACACACGAAAAACAGAATCTGTCAAAAACAGAACAGTCTGTAGTAATCTGTAACTAACACAAACTTCTGGAACTCCAAAACATCTACCAAAATTAGACGACCTAGACAATTTGTTTATTGATCAGAAGCAATTGGAATCAGTATTTTATCACGTTCTGATGATTTTTAATAATTCGGGCACTGAACGCAAAGTTTCTGGAAATTACAGCAAGATCAAATAACTATCATCCAAGAAGATCCAATAGGTCTAACTTGGCACAAACACTAATTAAAACACAAAACCACATCCAAACAGAAGGTAGATGGGTTATTTATTCCCTAATAGAAGAAAGACACAAAAAACTAAAAATAAAACTAGGTTGCCTCCCAACAAGCGCTATCATTTAACGCCCCTAGCTAGGCATAAAAGCGAGGATAGATCTAGGTATTGCCATCTTTGGAAGACAATACATAAGTGGCCCTCATGATAGTTTCATATGGAAATTCTATTTTCTTTCTTGGAAAGTGTTCCATGGCCTTTTTTAATGGAAATTGAAATCTAATATTCCCTTCCTTCATATCAATAATCGCACCAACCGTTCTAAGGAAAGGTCTACCAAGAATAATAGGGCAAGAAGGATTGCAATCTATATCAAGAACAATGAAATCTACGGGCACATAATTCCTATTTGCAACAATAAGAACATCATTAATCCTTCCCATAGGTTTCTTAATAGTAGAATCCGCGAGATGTAAGTTTAAAGAGCAATCATCAAGATCGCGGAAATCTAGCAAATCACACAAGGTTTTGGGGATAGTGGAGACACTAGCACCCAAATCACACAAAGCATAAAACTCATGATCTTTAATTTTAATTTTAATAGTTGGTTCCCGCTCATCATAGAGTTTTCTAGGGATAGAAACTTTCAACTCAAGTTTTTCTTCATAAGATTGTATCAAGGCATCAACAATATGTTCGGTGAAGGCTTTCTTTTGACTATAAGCATGTGGAGAATTTAGCACGGATTGCAACAAGGAAACACAATCAATCAAAGAGAAACTTTCATAATTAAATTCCTTGAAATCCAATATAGTTGGTTTAGCAACATCTAGATTTTTATTTCTTTCAATCCCACTTTCATCAATTTCATCATAAAGATCTAAATACTCCGAATTTTTGGAACGCCTTCTAGGTAAAGGAAGATCATATTCAGTTTCATCAAGATTCATATTGCAAAAAAAAAAGATTTGATAGGGTTCACATCAATAACTTTTAGATCTTCATCTTGATTTTTATAGGAATTGGAAGAACACGCTTTAATAAAGGAATCTTTGGAAGCACGCATCCTAGCGGTTCTTGCCTTGCACTCATCAATGGAAATTCTCATGGCTTTGAGAGACTCATTGATATCATGCTTAGGAGGAATAGATCTAAGCTTTAAAGGATCAACCTCAAGAGAAATTCTATCAACGTTCCTAGCCAAATCATCAACTTTAAGCAATTTCTCTTCAAGCAAAGCATTAAAATTCTTTTGTGAATTCATAAACTCTTTAACACTATTCTCAAATTCAGAGGGCATCTTATTATAATTTCCATAAGAGTTGTTGTAGGAATTTCCATAATTATTAGAAGGATTACTAGGATATGGCCTAGGATTAAAATTCCCTCTATACGCGTTGTTACCAAAATTATTTCTACCAACAAAATTCACATCCATAGATTCATTGTTATTCTCAATCAAAGTAGAAAAAAGGCATATCATTAGGATCAGAAGAAACACTCTTAGTAGCAAATAATTTCATAAGTTCATCCATCTTTCCACTCAAAACATTGATTTCTTCTATCGCATGCACTTTTTTATTAGAAGATCTTTCAGTATGCCATTGAGAATAATTAACCATAATATTATCTAGGACTTTAGTAGCATCTCCTAAAGTGATTTCCATAAAAGTGCCTCCCGCGGCCGAATCTAAAAGATTTCTAGAAGCAAAATTCAATCTGGCATAGAATTTTTGTATAATCATCCACAAATTCAAACCATGAGTAGGGCAATTACGTATCATTAATTTCATTCTCTCCCAAGCTTGTGCAACATGTTCATGATCAAGTTGCTTAAAATTCATAATATCGTTTCTAAGAGAGATGATCTTAGCGGGAGGAAAATACTTAGAGATAAAAGCATATTTTCACTTGTTCCAAGAATCAATACTATTTTTAGGCAAAGACGAAAACCAAGCTTTAGCACGATCTCTAAGCGAAAAAGGAAATAGCTTCAATTTAACGACATCGTTATCGACATATTTTTTCTTTTGCATATCACATAAATCAATGAAGCTATTCAGATGAGTAGCGGCATCTTCACTAGGAAGGCTGGCGAATTGATCTTTCATAACAAGATTCAACAAAGCAGTATTGATTTCACAAGATTCAGTGTTGGCAAGAGGAGCAATCGGAGTGCTAAGGAAATCATTATTGTTGGTATTGGTGAAGTCACACAATTTGGTAGTATCTTGAGCCATCGCGACAAACAAGCAATCCAACACACGAGCAAACAAAAGGCAAGCAAGAAAAAGGCAAACGGAGAAGGAAAAGGAGAAGGAGAAGGAGAAGGAAAAAGAGAGGGCGAATAAAACGGCAAGGGTGAAGTGGGGAGAGGAAAACGAGAGGCAAATGGAAACTAATGTAATGCGAGAGATAGGGATTGTGATGGGTACTTGGTATGTTGACTTTTTGCGTAGACTCCCCGGCAACGGCGCCAGAAATTCTTCTTGCTACCTCTTGAGCTTGTGTTGGTTTTCCCCGAAGAGGAGAGGATGATGCAGCAGAGTAGCGTAAGTATTTCCCTCAGTTTTTGAGAACCAAGGTATCAATCCAGTAGGAGGCCGCGCTCAAGTCCCTCGTACCTGCACAAAATGACACCTACTCGCAACCAACGCGATTAGGGGTTGTCAATCCCTTCACAGTCACTTACGAGAGTGAGATCTGATAGATAGTGTTTTTGGTATAGAGATGCAAAGTGAAAAGTAAAAGGCAAAGTAAAAAAGCAAAGCAAGATTAAAGTGATGGAGATTGATATGATGAGAATAGACCCGGGGGCCATAAGTTTCACTAGTGGCTTCTCTCAAGAGCATAAGTATTCTACAGTGGGTGAACAAATTACAGTTGAGCAATTGACAGAATTTAGCATAGTTATGAGAATATCTAGGCATGATCATGTATATAGGCATCACGTCCATGACAAGTAGATCGAAACGATTCTGCATCTACTACTATTACTCCACTCATCGATCGCTATCCAGCATGCATCTAGAGTATTAAGTTAAAAGCAGTGTAACGCTTTAAGCAAGATGACATGATGTAGAGAGATAAATTCATGCAATATGAAATAAACCTCATCTTGTTATCCTCGATGGCAACGATACAATACGTGCCTTGCTGCCCCTTCTGTCACTGGGAAAGGACACCGCAAGATCGAACCCAAAGCTAAGCACTTCTCCCATGGCAAGAACTACCAATCTAGTTGGCCAAACCAAACGGATAATTCGAAGAGACTTGCAAAGATAACCTATCATACATAAAAGAATTCAGAGAAGATTCAAATATTGTTCATAGATAGACTTGATCATAAACCCACAATTCATTGGTCTCAACAAACACACCACAAAAAGAAGATTACATCGAATAGATCTCCACAAGAGAGGGGGAGAACATTGTATTGAGATCCAAAAAGAGAGAAGAAGCCATCTAGCTAATAACTATGGACCCGAAGGTCTAAGGTAAACTACTCACACTTCATCGGAGAGGCTATGATGATGTAGAAGCCCTCCGTGATGACAGCCCTCTCCGGTGGAGCTCCGGAACAGGCCCCAAGATGGGATCTCGTGGATACAGAAAGTTGCGGCGGTGGAATTAGGTTTTTGGCTCCATATCTGTTCGTTTGGGGGTACGTGGGTATATATAGGAGGAAGAAGTACGTCGGTGGAGCTTCGATGGGCCCACAAGGGTGGGGGGCGTGCCTGGCGGTGTAGGGCGTGCCCCCTACCTCGTGCCCACCTCGAAGCTTCCTTGGCGTAGGGTCCAAGTCTCCTGGGTCATATTCGGGAAGAAAATCACGTTCTAGAAAGGATTATTCCATTTGGACTCCGTTTGATATTCCGTTTCTTCGAAACACTGAAATAGGCAAAAAACAGCAATTCTGGGTTGGGCCTCCGGTTAATAGGTTAGTCTCAAAAATAATATAAAAGTGGAAAATAAAGCCCAATATAGTCCAAAACAGTAGATAATATAGCATGGAGCAATAAAAAATTATAGATATGTTGGAGACGTATCAAATACAAGTGCCCAAAATTTGGGTGCATGTTATAATAAGGATTCACTTAAAATAGTACGTGAGTGAACAGAGGGATCAATTGGACAGTGTTCCCGAGCAGTAGCGAGATGTGTGAGGTAAGATACACCGCTGGCGCTTTTAATTTTTCTTATTAATTTGTTTGTTTCACCCTGTGACTGGTGGGACCCAACATACTACGTGGAGAGAGGTAAGGTGACTAAGGCTGCATTATTTCTGCACCACTGTGGATAGTCTTACCACCAAAGCCACATGACACGATTATGATTGAAATCCTAATGACTCCCACACACAAAAAAAACACGGCATGCTTGTCACACGAATGCGGGAATGTATAAAAGGTTATTTACTTCTCGTTGAACATAACGGGAGGGTTGTGTAGCTGGTTAGCTTGTTCGCTCATCAAACTTGAGGTCTCGGGTTCGATAACTACACTTGAGCATAATTTGTGCCAGGAGGATTCTTTGACTGGTCAAAATGTTTTCTAGGGTTTGCACGCTTCACACTCTCTCTCCACTATATATATACACGCTGGAGCCTCAGCGCTTGTAGTTTCTCTCTTCACACTCTCTCGCCCTCTCCCGCTGGAGTCTCAGCGCTTGTAGTTGCTCTCTTCACACTCTCTCGCCCTCTCCAGATATAAACAAGACTTCCTTGGCCTCTCTCTCCCCTCACTGCTGCTCAAAGAGCCGGTAGGATCCGTTCGCCGAGAAGGGAAGGAGGCTTAACGTTGTCGCTGTCGGCGAGGGACTACCGGCGCAGCTGTTCACTTTCCACCCAGCGGCGGCGCGGGAGGGCCTCCAACCCCTTCTTCTTCGCCGTCGTCCCGTCGCCCACCGAACCACGCCCCAAGAACCTTAAGGTATAATTTACTTACTCCACATCCATTGCTCTAGCTGCATGTATACCATGAATCTAGGACGTGGTTCAAAGAGGAAAGGAGTGGGGGAAAGTAGTGGGAAAAGTTGTATATAGCATGAGTCTAGGACGTGGTTCAAAGAAGAAATGAAGGGGGAAAGTTGTATAGCATGAATCTAGGACGTGGTTCAAAGAGGAAAGGAATGGGGGAAAGTAGTGGGGAAAGTTGTATCGCATAAATCTAGGACGTGGTTCAAAGAGGAAAGGAAGGGGCGAAAGTACTAGTTCAAAAAGGAAAGGAAGGGACAAGGCTGTAGAGTTTGAGTAGGACTAGATTTGCTGCGCTCACATAGGAAAAGGTGTCTAAAGATAACAAAACTGGGACCAACACAAATATGCTCCTTGGTTGTTTGTTCTTTGTTGCAACAGACTGTGCATGACCACAGTACATCGGTAGATGCACATGGTGCTGGTGCGTCCATTGTCCCGTGCAACTCATTAGCTGTTGTTAATCTAAGGCCCTGTTTGGTTAAAAACTCCCTAGTCCCTACCTGCTTGGTTCCAGGGACTAAACATGGACTAGAGGTTATTAAATGACATGCTAAAACACCATGTTACCCCTAGTAATGAACTAATAGAAACAAGATGCGATGCGTGGCAGGGGCAACTATTGGAAAAAGTCCCAAAAAGACTCCCTCGGGGTCTTCTTTCTTTAGTCCCAAATGCCCACTTTTAGTCCCTAAAAGTCCCTCCTGTTTGGTTTAGATGGGACTGACACGGAGTTTTTTAGTCCCTACACCAAAATGTCCCTGTAAACAAACACCCTCTAATAATGCCGCTGGAAAATTGATGCAATGCCACAGTTAAAAGCAAATTACATGTTTAACGAATTTTATTGTTAATATAATCTCTATGTTAATGTTAATCAATGCCACCGTATGAGAAATGCTACTGTCTTGCTTTCATTCCCATTTAGATAAGGTAGATGCTTCTTTTTGTTGGCTTCTGTGTCATCCACCATTATTGAGCACTAATTGTTTCCTTTGCACCTCTGTGTAAACAGCGTTATCTACTTCACCTCATTGCCATTGTGACCTTTTGTTGCACTGCACAAAACACTTTTGTTTTAAGAGTGTTTTGTGCAGTTCAACCAAAATGTCACACCGACAACGTTGCTTGATTGCTTGATCTTAGTGGAACTGCACAAGGGGAGATCTTACTTCCTATCCGTTAAGGCGAATTTGGTTAAGATCTTCTTCTTGTGAGTTTTTTGAATTCCACATCATGAGAGGTCAGTACTAGCCTTCTTTCACATGATTCTGCAGTGTGCTTTCATATGTTGTGCTACTTGTATGATAATGTTGCTTGATTTTAGTGAACTGCACAAATGGAGACAAGACTTCCAATCTGTATGTGCACCGTAATATCCCATTGAGGTAAGATAAGGATATTTCACAACTGCTGGCCTGTATTTTGCAACTTTCATAAGAAAATTAAGTTTAGTACTATACTTGTGCTCCCTAATTGACATGCCAAATCTTACATTGAAGGCGAAGCTTGTCTGTTATTGAACCAAGAGATGAAGTGGAAGAACAAGTGGAAGAAAAACAAAAATCAACTCCCGGTGATGTAACGAAGCACTGGAACTGTGATGACGCAAGTAATGATATAGTTTTGCATCTTAATTTATTGCTATGGCTGGAATGAGCAATTGTTTTGCCACTGATTTGATGCCACTCTTAATATAATATGTAATTATCTCTACTTGTGCAAACATGGATCTTCTTTGAAGATACCATATATTTTAGTGAAATTGCACAAGAAGATGTTGGAAAATTAAACTAATCGAGGAGTATATAGTAAGCATGGCCACCACCGTAGATAGCAACAGATGGTTCTGGAGAAGTGCTTCATCTATATGCTCTACACAATAAGCCTCCTGACAAAGGTTGGTACTCGCCCACTGATTTCATCCATATGATTGAGCTTTGTCATCTCTATTGGTGTTGTGCTACTATTTAGATACTGTCATGAAAAAGTGGTATTGTCCTTGAGAAGTGCTTCATCTGTGCTATTTTAAATATTTCCTTTCCTTTTTTTCGAGCAAACAGGGATGCTAGCATTTAGTAGTCCTCTTGTCTTTGCACAACAGGATCATCTTCCTCTGAAGAAGAATATGGAGTACGTGAAGTGACTTGTTCCGATTATGCTAGGATGAAGAAGCCCTGTCTATCTTCTCATTAGAAGGAGCAGTTGAAGGATGGTTACATTACTCCCCACAAGACCAAACTAACTTCAGCTCAGAAGGACTGACAAATCTCCATTTTTTTGCTGTGATACGCAAGTACAATGTTGTTCTAGGATTCTTTCTGGTGAGTTCCATTTTTCTAAAAGTGTGCTCTACATGGACCATGTATGTGCCTGTTGAAACTGTCAATTCATAGTACAGTTTGCTTTATACTAATCACTTTTTTGTATTTGTGCAAACAGGGGTGCTCAGCTACATTTTAATGGGAACTGCACAAAATGTTCATGAATACATTGAATCATTCATTTCCACCACAAGAACGGAGGTGCCGATAAGTTCAAGGCGTTGCAACATATAAGGGAGAAATCATACAAGCTACACGCGAATTTGGTTGATTTTGGTGGAACTACACAAAAAGAACAGCTGGTTTATTTAGCACGAGGTGCCATGTCAATGTCCGAACTGATGGCAAACCCTGCCCATTCCACAATCGTAGGCATTTGATATTTTGGAATGGGACAACCTTGTCAAATTTTGCTCATTGATTTTAGCAAGACATGCGTTTGATATTTTCGAATGGGACGCCCTTTGCTGTCAGCAGCGTCGATCAATTTTTTATTTATTCTTTAGTTGTGAAGTAAATATTGCCTCTGACATGTGAGTCGCTGAGATGCATAATCATCGATTGTTTTGAATGTTCTCTATGAATTGTTAGGCCTGTGTGTTTGATTGCAATGAACAGAAACGCTAAAAAGCTGCTCAAACTCTTTGTACTCCTTTTATTCCTTTTTACTTCGCACATTGTGAAAGTGCATACTTTTTTGTATTAGATTGGTCAAAGTAGAGATACTTTGACTGCAGACAAAACTTGTATGCAGACTAGAAAGGACCGGAGGGAGTACATGTGAAACTGCTGCAAACGAGGTGATCACCCTGGGAATAATGCTAGTACGTATTGTTTTGCATGTTCATCCAATGCCAGTGATACAGGAATTCGAACTAATTGAAATAAATCCATTCATACACGGTTGGATTTCATATAAACATGCCGGATTTCATTACATTTCATACATTCTTCAACTAAAAAGGGGTGCGCTGGAGGTATAATTAATTAACCGAAGCTACCCACCTGTGTCCCGCTGAGCCGAACAGAAGCTTCAGTGACTTAACTGCAGGCGCAGTTGTGTAACTGACATGTGGCCTGTTGGGCCCACGTGCCAGTCAGCCAACTGCACCAGCAGTTAAGGAGAAGCAGCGTTCTTCTCCAACGCAGCTCTCCGACTCCACGTCACTGCCAAGAAGCTAACCGGCCGTCAATGGTCAACCCGCCTAGCTTGGCTTCAACCGGAGGGTAGCAGCGGTGGCCTTACTTGGACCCGAGCGGCGGCGACCTACCATGTTCTACTCTTCCTCGTTTTCTATGTGGCGCGGCCTCGTTGGCAGCGGGGCGGGGCCTCGGCGGAGCCAACGATGTCCTCTGTCTCGTTGCCAGCGGGCGGTGCCTCAGCGGAGCGGTGGAAATCCTCCCCCGCGTTGCCAGTAGGGTGGGGCCTCGGCTGAGCCGGCGATGTCCTCTGCCTTGTTGTTGGCGGGGCGGGGCCTCGGTGGAGCCGGCGGTGTCCTCTGCCTCGTTGTTGGCGCCGCGGGGCCTCGGCGGAGCAGGGCCTCGTCGACGCCAGCGGAGCGGGGACTCGTCGGAGCCGGCATTGTCCTCTGCCTTGTCCTCGGTCTTGCCAAACAGCGCCTCGCCTGCTTCATCGCCCTCTTTGCTAGCCTCTTTGTAGGCGGCCGCAGCCTCCGCCACCCGCATGCGGTACCGCCAGCGCTCGAGGCGGCCCTTGCGGGCGGAGCGGTATGAGTCGAGCAGCGCCTCCTGCTCCGCCCGCTCTGCGGCAATCTGCTCCTCCGCCTGCAGGTGCTCCTGGAGGAGATCGTGGTTGTAGGCGGCGTTGGCCTGCGCCTCCCGGAACTGCTCCTGACGCATCTGCCTCACACTGTCCATATATTGGGCACGGGCCTCGCCCATGGTCATGGTGCAATGCACCAGCGAGGATGGCGCGGAGGAGGGGGTTGGCGCCGGATCATCGACTACCATGTTCTCCATTGGGACGTCGTCGTCCTCTGGCTGCCTGCCGGCCAGCCGGTCGGCAGCAATGGCTGCCATCTCCTTGTGGTTCGTCGTCTGCCCGTCCCGAAGAGCGCAGGAGCATGAGGAAGCCATGGTGGGCAGTAGTAGTGTGGACAGGAGAAAGGGAACGGACGCGGATGACTGCGGCTATGGCCGGCGCAGCAGTTTATATAGCAATGGTGGGCTGGCGGAGGGACGGACGTGTGGCACCGGAGTAGCCGCCTCGGCAACCACGTATCATTAATGTGGGTGGCAGATGGACGGACGGACGACACTTGTGTCGTTTAAAGGCAGAGCAATCGCCTGCACCGGGAAGCGGGGCGGGCGGCGCTGACTGTTTCGGGCGGAAAGAGCGCACGTGCGAGGAGATGACTTTACTTGGAGAGGATGACAATGGGGACCAGGTCCATGGCCTCATGTACGCAAGTGCCTCCTTATTATATAAATATATAACTATAATTTATTTTGCTACCTCCTGGTTTCCTGACATCACAGTCCCACACCATTGTCAACCTATGTAGTAGTCAATAAACGAGAGAATTGCACAAGAAGCGGCCGACAGCTGGGACCAAGCAGCTCGAGCAGTATTTGTGTTTTTGAGGTGTGAGCACTGGAGAGTTTTTCGATGTTTAGCCTAGATATTAATTTTTCTCCTCTGAACAACAATGAAAACATCGCTGCAGGTATTAACTGGGCGGGCTGTGGCCCGTCTAGCCCAGGCCAGATATCCAGCCCAGATATTAATTTTTTGGGTTAATTAGATAAATGCCACTCCAATTATGGTGAGTCATAAAAATGCCACTGCAATTTCCAGACTTTGAAAAATGCCACTGCAATTTTTGCAAACTTTGAAAAACCCCAGTGCAGACTTCGAAAAATGCCACTAGAAATGGTATGAAATGGCATTTTTTCAAAGTTTGGAAATTGCAGTGGCATTTCTCGGAATCGCTAAATTTGGAGTGGCATTTTTCAAATTAAACCATTTTTTCAAGCTGAAAATGGCTAGCCCAGCTATACTTTTTTAGGAATACCCAGGCAAGGTCAAGTTGTTATTCTCCGCCCCGCTGGGCTGCAAATCTTTCCTAGGAGGGATGCATTAGGCTTAACAAGAAAATGGGCTTTAAGAAATAATAAATGGGATGTAATTAAAAAAAACTGGGCAATAACTATAAAAATGCACCTAACACGTGATTACTTTAGAAAATATTATTTTTAGATATTGAAAATTTTAATTTCATTAATTGTTGCGAGCGCAATGTTTCGTTGGATTTTTACGTAATATAAATTTATATTGAAATTGTATTTAATCTGACTAGAAATTTCGAGATAAAAATATTCCGGATCCCATCAAAATGTGGGAAATTTTATTGAATTCTGTTTTGAACGCTTGGGTGAAATGGGCTGTACTTTTAACAAACTGTAAATGGGCTGTAGTAAATTCCATTAGAATTCAAAAATGGGCTACACATTCTTACAAATCTCAAATGGGCTATAAGTTCTCTGCCACACACTTCTGGCCTTACTAAGTTGACGCGTCCCCTAAAAAACAGAGTTGACGCGTATGCAAGGCTTTGTCAACTTATAGTCAACACACGGTTCTAGCAGCAGTGGCCGTTGGATGTCCATCCAACGGATGCCGTGCTTCTTCTTCAATCTCGGATATTCTAGCTTCACCCACCCAAAAAATGATTCCTCCCCACTGACATCTAGGGCGCACCGTTTCGGAAGCTGACCTATGGGCCTACTAAGTTGACGTACCAAGGGCTTTGTCAACTTAGTCAATATAAACGATTCTAGCTGCAGTGACCGTACGATGTCCATCCAACGGCCGTCGTGCTTCTTCAACCTCTGGTCTTCTTGCTCCAGCTGCCCAAAGTAGCGCCGGTCGTGCCGCCTGCTCCTGCCTCCCGTGGCCGACTGTGCTGCCGCGGAGGCCTCACTACCCCCTACTACTCCCACTGCTGGCCAGGCCATCCCTCCACTCACCCACACCCCCTGTTATTCTGCGGCGACGGCAGCGCAACCGAACCAGTGAAACCTCGTACTCCTCTCCGCGTGTGCATCCACTGTCGCGTCTTCCCCGGCTCCGCGTCGTCCCCTTCCTAGGCCTCGCCGTCGTCCACCGCCCTGGTGCTCTCGGTGCGTCGTGGTCAACGTGGTCAAGTAACGACTTCCATCAGACGTGGACTGTACGTGGAGAGGCTGACAACTGGGTCCACGGCAGCCCCAAGGAAGTGCCTCCTTATTACACGCAAAATAATTATTCCTCCACCTGACAGCGGGGACCCACCGGACGGGCCACCGTATTTCGCAAAAAAATGATTCGCCCCCTGACTGCTGGGACCGACGAGCTACATCTTCGCATGCAAGGAAGTGCGTCCGAAAAAAATGATTCGCACCCCTGACTGCTGGGACCCACCAGCTACATCTTCGCACGCAAGGAAGTGCGTTCAAAAAAAAATGATTCACCCCCCGACTGCTGGGACCCACCAGCTACACCTTCAATCGCAAGGAAGTGTGTCCGGGCAAAAAAAAGAAAAAACGATTTGCTCCCCTGACTGCTGGGACCCAGCAGCTACACCTTCGCACGCAAGGAAGTGCGTCCGGGCAAAAAACAAAACAAAACGATTCGCCCCCCCTGACTGTTGGGACCCACCAGCTACATCTTCGCAGGCAAGGAAGTGCCTGACAGTCAGGACCCACCTGGTCGAAGCGTATGTAGCGTTGTCATTCTGGTCGCGAACGTGTACGTACATACTGGTCGATGTAGAGGCGCGCGCGTGTCGTAGTAGAGGCGCGCGCGTAGCATGTACACGTACGTACAGCGGCCAGGGTGCAAGAAAGAAAATACGGCCACGTATGTGTACATACGGGCGGGGTCTCGAATGCCTACTCGTGCATACGTACGGCGAGGGCTCGTGTACATGGCTGGGTCGGAACGGAGAAACAACGTCATCGTCGTGTTCATGGGGAGGAAACGGAATGCTTCGTGTTCATCGGGAGGCAACGGAACGCGTGGGAGCCAACCGGCTGGGTTGGAACGGAATGCGTGGTCGTGTTCATGGGGAGGGCTTGGACGGAACATGCGATGGAAACGAGGCCTGGCGTACCGCAGAACGGAGGAAACAGCCTTGTGTTCGACCGGCCACGGTCGAAACGGGGTCCTGTTGATCGGGAGGGGTGTGGTGTACCGCAGAACGGAGGAAACGGACCTCCTACGGTCGAAACGGGGGTCCTGTTGATCGGGAGGGGTGTGGCGTACCGCAAAACGGAGGAAACGGACTTGTGTTGGAGCGCTACGGTCGAAACGGGGGTCCTGTTGATCGGGAGGGGTGTGGCGTACCGCAAAACGGGACTCCACAGGATACTGTTCATCTCCACCGTCGACCTCCTCCAGCCTCCACGGGCTACCGTCGACCTCCTCCAGCCTCCACGGGCTCCTGTTCATACAGCCTCCACCGCGCGCTACTCCACCGGCTACTGTTCAACTACCCCTCCATCGTCTATAGTTCATCCAGCCCTCCACACCACAGGGTCCTGTTCAACCACCCCTCCATGGGCATCCCTCCAACGTCTACTGTTCATCCAGCCCTCCACACCATGGGGTCCTGTTCAACCACCCCTCCACGGGCACCCCTCCATCGTCTACTGTTCATCCAACCCTCCACCACACCACGGGGTCCTGTTCATCCAGAGGCAACGCCACGGCTCACTGTTCATCCAACCCCCCCCCCCCCGCAGCGCTCATTGTTCATCCCAGAGGCAGCATCGATCGGCTTTAGTTAGCAGCAGTAGCGAAGGAATCGCTCGATCGGATTCAGTTAACAGCCATCAATCGATCACTTCAGTTCAGTAATGCGTAGCCTGGAGTGCAAGCGCTCGGGTTCAGTTAGAGCCCAACGCCTCGCTCCGGTTCAGTTAGAGCCAATGCCTCACACACATGCGCGTACGTGTACGAGAGAAACACGCATCGCTCGGCCCCCGACCTCCCACCGTAACCGGGAACTCCCCGAAATTTTCCGCCCCCTCGCTTCTACCACGGTTTTTTCCGTCATGGACGGCCCAAAGAATGTCATGCAGCTGCGTCTCCGGCCTGCCCAGGACGAAAAGCCCATTTTCTTTCATGATTTTTGTCATAGAAGTAGGAGCCCACCACATCTATGATGATACTGGGTTTTGTCACAATTATCGTCATAGAAGTGTCATATGTATGACAGAAAAAAATTTCGTTCGGCCCAAAATGTCACGGATGTGTCTTTTTCGTAGTGCACCCTCATGGCCACCTCGGGCACCGTCTCGCGTTGATTTTACTTCCCAAAAATCACAAATATTCCAAAATAATTCTCCATCCATTTTTATCCCGTTTGGACTCCGTTTGATATGGGGTTTCTGCGAAACATAAAACATGCAACAAACAGGAACTGGCACTGGGCACTGGATCAATATGTTAGTCCCAAAAATAATATAAAAAGTTGCCAAAAGTATATGAAAGTTGTATAATATTGGCATGGAACAATCAAAAATTATAGATACGACAGAGACGTATCATCATCCCCAAGCTTAATTCCTGCTCGTCCTCGATTAGGTAAATGATAAAAAAGATAATTTTTGATGTGGAATGCTACCTAGCATAATCTTGATCATGTATCTAATCATGGCATGAATGTTAAGACATGAGTGATTCAAAGCAATAGTCTATCATTTGACATAAAAACAATAATACTTCAAGCATACCAAACAAGCAATTATGTCTTATCGAAATAACATAGCCAAAGAAAGCTCATCCCTACAAAATCATATAGTCTGGCTATGCTCCATCTTCACCACACAAAGCATTCAAATCATGCACAACCCCGATGACAAGTCGAGCAATTGGTTCATACTTTTTAACGCGCTTCAGCCTTTTCAACCCTCACGCAATACATGAGCGCAAGCCATGGATATAGCACTATAGGTGGAATAGCATATGTTGATGGAGGTTGTGTGGAGAAGACAAAAAAAGGAGAAAGTCTCACATCGATGCGGCTAATCAACAGGCTATGGAGATGCCCACAATTGATGTCAATGTAAGGAGTAGGGATTGCCATGCAACGGATGCACTAGAGCTATAAGTATATGAAAGCTCAAACTGAAAACTAAGTGGGTGTGCATCCAACTTGGTTGCTCATGAAGACCTCGGGCATTTGAGGAAGCCCATCATCGGAATATACAAGCCAAGTTCTATAATGAAAATTCCCACTAGTATATGAAAGTGATAACTCAAGAGACTCTCTATATGAAGAACATGGTGCTACTTTGAAGCACAAGTGTGGTAAAAGGATAGTAACATTGCCCCTTCTCTCTTTTTCTCTCATTTTTTATTTTTTTCTCTTTTTTTTATTTTTTTGGGCCTTCTCTTTTTTGGCCTTTCTCTTCTTTTTTTTTCGTCCGGAGTCTCAACCCGACTTGTGGGGGAATCATAGTCTCCATCATCCTTTCCTCACTTGGGCAATGCTCTAATAATGATGATCATCACACTTTTATTTACTTACAACTCAATATTACAACTCGATACTAGAACAAAGATATGACTCTATATGAATGCCTCCGGCGGTGTACCGGGATGTGCAATGATCTAGCGTAGCAATGACATCAAAAGAACGGACAAGCCATGAAAACATCATGCTAGCTATCTTACGATCATGCAAAGCAATATGACAATAAATGCTCAAGTCATGTATATGATGATGATGGAAGTTGCATGGCAATATATCTCGGAATGGCTATGGAAATGCCATGATAGGTAGGTATGGTGGCTGTTTTGAGGAAGATATAAGGAGGCTTATGTGTGATAGAGTGTATCGTATCACGGGGTATGGATGCACCGGCGAAGTTCGCACCAACTCTCGAGGTGAGAAAGGGCAATGCACGGTGCCGAAGAGGCTAGCAATGATGGAAGCGTGAGAGTGCGTATAATCCATGGACTCACATTAGTCATAAAGAACTCATATACTTATTGCAAAAGTTTATTAGCCCTCTAAGCAAAGTACTAATACGCATGCCCCTAGGGGGTAGATTGGTAGGAAAAGACCATCGCTCGTCCTCGACCGCCACTCATAAGGAAAGCAATGAAAGAACACCTCATGCTCCGACTTTGTTACATAATGGTTCACCATACGTGCATGCTACGGGACTTGCAAACCTCAACACAAGTATTCCTCAATTTCACAATTACTCAACTAGCACGACTCTAATATCACCACCTTTATATCGCAAAACTATTGCAAGGAATCAAACATATCATACTCAATGATCTACAAGTTTTATGTAGGATTTTATAACTAACCATGTGAATGACCAGTTCCTGTCATCTCTCTAAATAGATATAAGTGAAGCAAGAGAGTTTAATTCTTTCTACAAAAGATATGCCCATGCTCTAACAAATATAAGTGAAGCAAAAGAGCATTCTACAAATGGCGGTTTTCTATGTAAAGAGAAACAGGCAATCCAAACTTCAAATGATATAAGTGAAGCACATGAAGCATTCTATAAAGCCATACTCAAAAGATATAAGTGAAGTGCATAGAGCATTCTATAAATAAACCAAGGACTATCTCATACCAGCATGGTGCATAAAATAAAAATAAAAACTAAATGCAAAAGACGCTCCAAGATTGCACATATCGCATGAATGAAACGAATCCGAAAACATACTGATACTTGTTGAAGAAAGAGGGGATGCCTTCCGGGGCATCCCCAAGCTTAGACACTTGAGTATCCTTGGATATTTACTTGGGGTGCCTTGGGAATCCCCAAGCTTGAGCTCTTGCCTCTCTTCCTTCTTCTCACATCGAGACCTCCTCGATCATCGAACACTTCATCCACACAAAACTTCAACGGAAAACTCGGTAAGATTCTTTAGTATAATAAAGAAAATCACAACTCTAAGTACTGTTGCAAACCAATTAATATTTTGTTTTTGCATTGTGTCTACTGTAATATAGCTTTTCCATGGCTTAATCCACTGATAGAAATTGATAGTTTCATCAAAACAAGCAAACTATGCATCAAAAACAGAATCTGTCTAAAACAGAACAGTCTGTAACAATCTAAACATTCACCATACTTCTGATACTTGAAAAATCCTGCCAAAATTAGGAAAAATAAAAAATTTGTATAGAAAGACAGTGAAAAATTTTTCAGAACTATTTGACGTTCCAGTAAAAAATGTAAAATCACGCACTACAGACAAAGTTTCTATCCTGCACCGCACAAACCAACAAGCATTGTAAACATCCTAAAGGCAAATCTTGGCACATTATTTTTATAATACAATGGAATTGTACAAGGGGATAATTATTTTTATTGAAAAGTTTCTGTAATCAAGACTCACAAAGTTCCCGTGAGCATGAAAAAAGTCCAAGGAGCTCCCCACTTCAACCATGCTTGTCTCTCTCACTTTCACTTTCCTTTTTGAAAAAGTTTTGGGTTCCCCTCTTTATTTTTTTTTGTTTTTAAACTATATGAAAGCACTCAACAGAAATAAATGACTCTCAAAAACTTCCGGGTTGTCTCCCTGGAAGCGCTTTCTTTAAAGCCATTAAGCTAGGCATATAGTGCTCAAGTAATGAATCCACCCGGATCCCAAGGTGTATCAAAGCCAATTTTAATTAACAATGATTTGGCATTTAGTAGTGAGCACAAAGTAACATATATCAAGCAATGACGAAGTCTAACTCTCTTCCTATGCATCGGCATGTCATAAAAGAACAATTCATGCACACCCAGTAAAGGCCAATGCATAGTATAAACAGTTTCTTGCAATTTTATCATATTGGAAACATAGAGAGGTGGAGATATAGTTCCTCTCTCATAATAATTGCAAGTAGGATCAGCAAGCACATGCATATTATATTCATCAAAATCATCATGTGTAATGGTAAAAGGCAACCCATCAATATAATCCTTAGTAAGCACAAACTTCTCCGATATAGTGTAGTTTGGAGAATTCAAAAAGATAATAGGACTATCATGCATGGGTGCAATAGCAACAATTTCATGTTTAACATAAGGAACTATATCAAGTTCATCTCCATAAGCATAACTCATATTGGCATCTTGGCCACAAGCATAGCAAGCATCAAGTTCATCAAAAAGGGATATTTCAAGAGAATCAACGGGATCATAACAATCATCATAGCAATCATCCTTAGGTAAGCACGAAGGGAAATTAAACAATGTATGAGTTGAAGAGTTACTCTCATTAGAAGGTGGGCACGGGTAGCTAATCCGCTCTTCCTCCTTTTGTTCTTCGCTCTCCTCATCATCTTTTTCACCCAATGAGCTCACAGTTTCATCAACTTCTTCTTCCATAGACTCCTGCAAAATATTAGTCTCTTCTTGGACAGCAGAGTAGTCCTCAATATATGGTTCAACATAGGCATTAGAAGCATAATTATCATAGCAATATTTAAGTATGGCAAATTTTTCAGATTTGTAAAGAGTAGCATCATACTTTTCAATCAAAGAAGAAATTTCATAAGCACCCTTAAAAGCAACAAATTCTTCAATTTGTTGAACATCGTAGTAATTATAAACACCCTTAGCATATGAGGATAAGATTCCATTATCAATAAACTCCCATTGGTAGGGAAGGTGTTTCTTAGGGTTTTCAGAACAACAAGTAAAATCATATATATATAACATAAATTCCAAGCATAGCATTGCAAACGATGAATTTGACCCAGAAATTTTTTCCCCTTTTCAGATATACGGTGTCGCACAAAACAAGCATGCTCATCTAAAGATTTGCCCTCGACTAAGCTAGTTGGGGTTTCAGCACGAGCACATAGAGATCGAAGATGATCCAAGTAATAAGCTTCAACAATGTGATAGATTTTGAGTGGTTCTTCAACCTTTGGTTCAGTAGGTACAACTAATTTTTTTGGTATTTTGCGTTTCCTACCCATAACTAAAGATAGAAAACAACTAAGAACAACAAATAAAAATTAGTTAGTGATAAAGCAAACAAGCACACACGAGAATATTCACCCCACGCTATTGCTCCCCGGCAACGGCGCCAGAAAAAGGTCTTGATTACCCACAAGTATAGGGGATCGCAACCGTTTTTGATAAGTAAGAGTGTCGAACCCAATGAGGAGCTAAAGGTAGAACAAATATTCCCTCAAGTTCTATCGACCACCGATACAACTCTACGCATGCTTAACATTTACTTTACCTAGAACAAGTATGAAACTAGAAGTACTTTGTAGGTGTTTTTGGATAGGTTTGCAAGAATATAAAGAGCGCGTAAATAAAAAGTAGGGGCTGTTAAGGTAAAGAAGCAATAAAGTAAATATAGCGAGTGTGGAAAATTGGTGGTAGGAGTTGTGAAATTGTCCCTTAAGCAATTGACTACTTTACTAGACTAATATCAAGTATCATGTGGGAGAGGCCACTGCTAGCATGTCATCCCTGACTTGGAATTCTATGCACTTATGATTGGAACTATTAGCAAGCGTCCGCAACTACTAACGTTCATTAAGGTAAAACCCAACATAGCATTAAGATATATTGGTCCCCCTTCAATCCCGTATGCATCAATTTCTATGCTAGGCTGAAGCTTCTATCACCCTTGCCCTCCAATACATAGTCCTATCAACATACAACTAACCCTATGGTGTGATCCATGCGCGCGCTCATATGATGGGCACCAAAGGACAGCAACATAACCACAAGCAAATTAAATCAATCATAGCAATTCATCAACCACCGATAGGACAACGAAAATCTACTCAGACGTCATAGGATGGCAACACATCATTGGATAATAATATGAAGCATAAAGCACCATGTTCAAGTAGAGGGTACATTGGGTTGCGGGAGAGTGGACCGCTGTAGATAGAGGGGGGAAGGTGATGGAGATGTTGGTGAATATGGCGGAGGTGTTGGTGAAGATCGCGGTGATGATGATGGCCCCCGGCAGCGTTCCGGCGCCACCGGAAGCGAGGGGGAGAGAGCCCCCTCCTTCTTCTTCTTCCTTGACCTTCTCCCTAGATGGGAGAAGGGTTTCCCCTCTGGTCCATGGTCTCCATGGCATGGGAAGGGCGAGAGTCCCTCCGAGATTGGATCTGTCTGTCTGTCTTCTTTGTTTCTGCGTTCTCTCTGCTGCCCTTTCACCGTTTATTTTATATCCGGAGATCCGTAACTCCGATTGGGTTGAATCTTTCGCCCGGATCTTTTTCCAAAAATTAGCTTTCTTGCGGCCAAAGTAGAGCAGCAACCACCTTATGGGTGGCCCACGAGGGTCAGGGGCACACCTGCCTGGAGTGGGCGTGGGCCCCATCCTCGTGGCCACCTCGGGCACCGTCTCGCGTTGATTTTACTTCCCAAAAATCACAAATATTCCAAAATAATTATCCATCCGTTTTTATCCTATTTGGACTCCATTTGATATGGGGTTTCTGCGAAACATAAAACATGCAACAAACAGGAACTGGCACTGGGCACTGGATCAATATGTTAGTCCCAAAAATAATATAAAAAGTTGCCAAAAGTATATGAAAGTTGTATAATATTGTCATGGAACAATCAAAAATTATAAATACGACGGAGAAGCATCAGAGGGCATGCCTGGGGGGGGGGGGTAGGCGCGCCCCCTACCTCGTGCCTTCCTGGTTGATGTCTTGACGTAGGGTCCAAGTCCTCTGGATCACGTTCGTTCTGAAAATCACGTTCCCGAAGGTTTCATTCCGTTTGGACTCCGTTTGATATTCTTTTTCTACGAAACTCTGAAATAGGCAAAAACAGCGGGCTGGGCCTTCGGTTAATAGGTTAGTCCCAAAAATAATATAAAACTGTATAATAAAGCCCATTAAACATCCAAAATAGAATATAATATAGCATGGAACAATAAAAAATTATAGATACGTTGGAGACGTATCAGGCAGCTAGAATTCTGGGCTGGAAAAGGAGCAAATATTAGAGACCTATTCTGCACAACTCCAAAAGTCCTGAAACTGCACAGAGGCACTTTTTGGAATAATAAAAAATACTGGCGAAAGAATCAACCAGAGGGGGCCCACACCCTGGCCATGAGGGTGGGGGCACGCCCTACCCCCTGGGCGCGCCCCCTGCCTCGTGGGCCACCTGGCAGGCCTCCAGTGCCCATCTTTTGCTATATGAAGTATTTCGCCCTGGAAAAAATAAGAAGGAAGCTTTCGGGACGAAGCGCCGCCATCTCGAGGCGGAACCTTGGCGGAACCAATCTAGGGCTCCGGCGGAGCTGTTCTGCCTAGGAAACACCCCTCCGAGGGAAATCGTCATCATCGTCATCATCATCGATCCTCTCATCGGGAGGGGGTCAATCTCCATCAACATCTTCACCAGCATCATCTCCTCTAAAACCCTAGTTCATCTCGTGTATCCGATCTTTGTCTCTAAACCTCAGATTGGTACCTGCGGGTTGCTAGTAGTGTTGATTACTCCTTGTAGTTGATGCTAGTCGGTTTATTCGGTGGAAGATCATATGTTCAGATCCTTTATGCATATTAATACCCCTTCTGATTATGAACATGAATATGATTTGTGAGTAGTTACGTTTGTTCCCATGGACATGGGAGGAGTCTTGTTATAAGTAGTCATGTGAATTTCGTATTCGTTCGATACTTTCCTCTAGTGGTGTTATGTGAACGTTGACTACATGACACTTTACCATTGTTTGGGCCTAGGGGAAGGCATTGGTAAGTAATAAGTAGATGATGGGTTGCTAGAGTGACAGAAGCTTGAACCCTAGTTTATGTGTTGCTTCGTAAGTGTAACATCCCAAATTTTCAATTTGGAATGTTATACACTAGATCATATGCATATCATATTTTCTTGCATTTTGGTTGATCCTAGAAATTTCACGCAACTCAAGGACCCTCGGAGAGAGTTGGAGATTTCATTATTTTCATATTTGAGAGTTCTCTCGAATTTTGAAAATAGGATCATTTGATTTATTTATTTTATCTTCAATAATTTTTCCGGTGTCAAAATATATGAGAGAGGGAATAATATGACTTTCCCAAATTTAGGAAAAATGAAGATATAATAAATAGATCAATTTTGCTTTTCGGTGTTTATTTGCATTTTATTTGGATAGGGAAAAATGCGCGTTTTCAAAAATTACATTTTAGGTCCGGAGAAAAGTTCATTTTGTTCAGCTCATTTTTAGGAGTCGGGGAAAATTTACTTTAGATTTTTCGAAGTTCGTTTAGATCCCTTTTTGTTTTTTTTTCTGCGCGAGGAAACTATTTAAAAAAAAAATTGAGCAGCGCCTTGGGCCAAAGGCCCAAGCCAAGCCACCAGCCGGCCGAGGCCAAGGCCATCGCTAGCGCCCCAGCCGCCGCGCTCCCAGGCGCCAGGCGCCGAGCCAGGAGCCGGTCGGCCGCCGCCGCCTCTTGCTAGGACCGAATCCTTTTAGGATTCTAGGGCGCCCCCTTGTCCCCTTTTCCTTATTTCGTTTTCTTTAGTCCTATTCCGTTTATTTTCTAGATCTTTCCTACTCCTAGTCTAATTCCTTGCCCTCTACCCCAAGTAAACCCCTCCCCTCCCCAATATAAATACCCAAGCACCCCCCCCTCTAAACACATCAAATAAAAGCTCTCCTCCACACCGCGCCTTGCACCGCCGCCGCGCCGCATCACACCACGCCCTGCGTCACCCGTGCCGAGCCGCCGCCATACACCGCCACACCCGCGCCGCCGCCGCACCTTGCCCACGCCTCACCCGCGCCGCCGCACCTTGCCGCCGCCACCCCACACCCGTGCTGCCGCCCCGCACCCGCGGCGCCGCCGCACCTTGCCCACGCCGCCGCCCTACGCCGACGCCGCCGGAGCCCCTCACCGGAGACCTCGCTAAGGTTGCCCCGCGCTACATCTATTCTTTTCCTCGGATCGTTTTCTTCTAATCGTTCCGATTCTTTTCTTCTCTAAACCGTTCCGGTTTTCTAGATCAGTTTTTCGATCGGTTTTTCTTCTCCGAAACCCTAGATCGGATTCATTTTCTTCTCCGATTTAGTTGCTTTGGACCGTTCGCCGGACCGTTCGTCCTAACGAACGTGATCACCGGATTCTTTTAGGTTAACGACGTCCGTTCGTTTAACCGTTCTTCTTTTTCTTTTCGTCGGATTTATTCCGCGATCGCGATCTTAGATCCGATCTTCTTTCTAGTCTTTCTTTTCGCTCGTTTATCGGAATCAGGTGATTCAAGCGCCTGGAGTTTCGTCTCGAAACCGCCGTTCCATCTAATCAACTTGAACAAGCTTTTGTTACAGTAAAATTTTGACCTAGTTTCAACTTGCTAGAACCGAGTTGTTTTCTTCCGCCGTTTGTTTTTCGTTCTTTCTTGCAACCGGAGTTCTTAAGTTGAACTACCTGGTTCGATCTCTTGTTCGAGTTTTACCTGTGCATTAGATGAGTACTTATTGTATGCTTGTTGTTTGTCTGCGATAGATTACCCGGATTGCGCCGCTCTTTACTTCGAAACCCTAGGACTCGCAGATCATCAGCAAGGCAAGTAACACTTTGATCATACCTTTTCTACAACCCAGTTTTATTGCATTAGATCAATCCTCACACATTGCATGATTAGGATCTAATAAATTGTGGGATGGGAAGTAGATGAGGTAGTACCTATTACCTGTATTATTATGAAACCTTTGGGAGTTACTTCTACGTTGCCTATTATGCCATGCTATGCTAGTAGACGTGGATTGGGTGAGTGATATTCATGACAGATGTGAGTTGATAATTTTAATGGTTTATCTAAGGTGGCAACTTAAACACACATCTGGGTGGATTGAGGCACCTGATGTCTATCAGGACTTGCCTGTTTTTTTTTCGGACCGCCACCCAGGCTCAAAGGGATCATAAGATCTTTCATGCTAGAAACTTCCGTGTGCGGCCACATGCTACTATGGGCTCTAGCATAGTTGACTAAGTTGTGCGAACTCTTACGGGGTGGACTAGCAGATGTAGGGGATGTAGGTGTACCGGTCTACCCCACATGTAAGGTGCTAGTGCTTCTGAAAGACTATGTTCGGTCATCCGTTTCTCAAACACCATGTAGTGCGAGAAACCAAACAGGGGATCGAGTCATGTGGGGAAAAGTGCGCAAACTCTGCAGAGTGTAACAAACTAATCATGATTAGCCGTGTCCCCGGTTATGGACAACTTGAGTATCTAGTACTTGAATATCATTGTGAATCTCAACATGTTACTTCTAATTAATGTTATTGGGTTTTAATTACTTTTAATTGGGATTGAGAATGCTGTCAACCATTCTCAATGTTTCACAACCACCATGATAGTTAAATAAATGTATTCCTTTGCAGTAGGGAAAAACTGGCTTTACGCAAAACTGTAACCATAGAGCTTTCCACCAGCCATATATGCATGTAGTATAGCTGTTTCATTCCATTACTCTCTATGTGTTACTTTGCCAGCATATTCCATGTGCTGACCCGTTTTCGGGCTGCAACGTTAATGTTGCAGACTTTTCAGACGACGAGTAAGGTGTTTTAGGTCGTGGTTCTATACTCAAGTGATGCCGCTGGAGTTGATGGACCCATTTACCTTCCGAGTCTTCCGCTGTTATCGATATTATATGGCCTTAAGCCATATTTATTGTAATAAGTTCTTTTTGAGCCATCGATGTAATAAGTGTGTGATTGCAACTCTGCTATAAAACCTCGATGTACTGTGTGGTGTCAGCATTACTGATCCAGGGATGACACCGTAGCATAGTAGGTGATCCATTCGGGTCAGGGCGCTACAGAGATGGTATCAGAGCACACGCTGACTGTAGGACACGACCACTAAGTTAAAGCCATAGATCACCCTTCTCTTCTCATTTTCTAACTCCTCATCTTTTCTACTCTTTTAGGATGACGCACGCGAAGATTAAGTACGCTCAACCGGATGAAGGCACACCATTTGGATTTCACCTGAAGGAAGTCACCAAGTACCTGAACATTGGATTACCAAGCTTCACGGGAACCTTCAACGCCACTCTGCCTGAAGAGGAGCGCTGGAAGATTCAAGCTCACGTTCCGGGAAGAACTTTCGCGCCAATCACGAAGCCCATAGATAGTGTTTTCAATGCACCAACCTGGAGTCTAGGAAGGAGCATGGCAGCTCATATCACCATAGGACGCATTGGAGAAGTTTATCAAGAAGACCTCAAGGACACTATCTACCAGATTTGCGGATGCCGTGATGAACAATGGGAGTTAGTCAGCACCAAGAAGGATAGATCCATTGCATCTTTCATCCAGGAGTTAAACCAGCACATTCGACGCCATGAGAACCAGATGTGCAATGATATGGTAGAATTGAAGAATGCGAAGGCAAGGATCATCGAGCTAGAAGGAGAACTAAAGTCTACACGCAAGGACTACATGGACGAGATCGTAGCTCTAGCAAGGCACAATTGTGATCTTAAGCAGGAGATTGAAGAACTCAAGAGGAAGTTAGCATCCCAGGAGGAAGACGAGTACGTCGCATGTCCGGACAACTACATCATCATCGACGACACCGATTCGGATCCAAGTGAACCCGACTTTGAAGACGAAGCTGGAGTAGATATCATGGAGTCTTCCACCGGTTCAAATTTCTAGATGACCACCAGATAGTAGTAGTATTCCCCCATGTAAACACATTATAGTCGAGCACTTTTTGCGATAGTTAGACCGTTTGTAAGCCCTTGTTTGATTGATTGAAGTGAATTGTGTGCATTTGCTCATGTGCATATGGGTAGTGTTTTCCCTTTAGACCCCCTCTATTCTTAATTCTCGCCTTTTCTAAACCCTCAGATGCCTCCGAGACGTGACAATGGATTTCCACCGGAGCTCACTCAGTTGATCCAGCAGCAGAATCAATTGATGCAGATGTTAGTTCAGAATCAGTAGAACAACAACAACAACCCACCACCACCACCACCTGTTGACCACTTAGCCCGTTTCCTTAGGCTGAATCCGCCGGTGTTTTCCAGTAGCACCGAGCCAATAGTAGCAGACGACTGGCTCCGTAAGATAGGAAGGGAGTTGACCACTGCAGGATGCACGGATGGTGAGAAAGTGAAGTTTGCCGCACACCAGCTTGACGGACCCGCGGCAGCATGGTGGGAGAATTTCACAGCCACTTACCCAGTTGACACTGTCACATGGGATCAGTTTCAGCAAGCTTTCCGCACTGCCCATGTTTCAGCAGGAGCTATGGACATAAAGAAGCGTGAGTTTCGCAACTTACGCCAAGGAGGAAGGACTGTTGGCCAGTATGTGGAGGAGTTTAGTAAGCTAGCCCGTTATGCCCCAGATGACGTTGCTACGGATGCAGCCAAGCAGGAGAAGTTTCTGGAAGGATTGAATGATGAACTAAGCATGCAGTTGATGGTAGCAAGTTTCAACAACTACCAGGAGTTGGTAGATCGTGCCATCATGATTGAAGGGAAGCAACAGCAGATTGAGAACCGTAAGAGGAAGTATGGACATGGGAAGTATAACTCTGGAGCCCAGCAGAAGCCCCATTTTACCCCTAAACTGGGATTTAAGTTTCAGCACACCCATGGAGGAGGTAGCTCGCACAACCATAATGGCCACAAGAATGGTAATGGGAAAGGAGGAAGCAACGGCCAGAACCGAACAACCCCATCAACCCCAACCAAGAGAGACCTGAGTCAAGTCACCTGTTTCAAGTGTTCGAAGACCGGACATTATGCCAATGAATGTCCTGAAGGCCAGAATGGAAATGGCAATGGAAGCTCTGGGAAGAAGCCGAACCCTTTCAATAGGGGACAGGTGAACCACGTTAATGTGGAGGAGATTGAAGATCAGCCCGATGCAGTAATCGGTAAGTTTTTGGTTAAGTCATTTACTGCACTCGTTCTTTTTGATACTGGTGCATCGCATTCATACATATCAAGGGGATTTGTGGAAAAGTATAGCCTGCCCACTAGGATTCTTAAAACACCTATGCTAGTAAGCTCGCCAGGAGCAGAATACATGGCCAGACAAGGATGTTTTCAAGTACCATTCAGTATAGGAAGGCATGTATTCCCAACGGATTTAATTATTCTGGAATCCCAAGGTCTGGATGTGATTCTTGGTATGGATTGGCTGTCGATGTATGGAGGAAATATCGATTGCGCCAGTAAGACAATTTTGCTTACCACACCAGAAGGAAGAAGGATCAAGTATGTATCCCGGCATGTGCCAAACAGGACACAAGTGAATTGCCTAACAGGAGTTGTGCAGGAGGAAGTACCAGTGGTAAAGGATTTTCCTGATGTATTTCCTGAGGAATTACCAGGCATGCCACCGGATAGAGACATTGAGTTTTTGATTGAGTTATTGTCAGGTACAGGCCCAATATCGAAGCGACCGTACCGGATGCCAGCAAAGGATTTGGTGGAAATTAAGAATCATATTAAGGAGTTATTGGATAAAGGTTACATTCGCCCAAGTTCTTCACCTTGGGGATCACCTGTACTTCTAGTGGAAAAGAAGGATGGATCATTAAGGATGGTTGTAGATTATCGGGGATTGAATGAAGTAACCATCAAGAATAAGTACCCACTGCCAATGATCAACGATCTGTTTGATCGATTGCAAGGAGCTAAAGTGTTTTCCAAGATCGATTTGCGATCAGGGTACCATCAGTTGAAGATTCGAGAGCAGGACATACCTAAGACAGCATTCACCACAAGATATGGACTGTATGAGTATACCGTTATGTCATTTGGATTGACTAACGCACCTGCCTATTTTATGAACCTGATGAACAAAGTGTTTATGGAGTTTTTGGATAAGTTCGTCGTAGTGTTCATTGATGACATCCTAGTTTATTCAAAGAATGAAGAGGAGCATAAGGAACATTTGCGTTTGGTTTTGGAGAAATTAAGGGAACATCAGTTATATGCCAAATTCAGCAAATGTGAGTTTTGGTTGAAGGAAGTTGGATTCCTCGGACACGTTATATCCGGAGAAGGTATAGCAGTTGACCCCACAAAGGTTGAGACCGTAATCGAATGGGAAGCACCAACAACAGTTGGAGAGATCCGGAGTTTTCTTGGACTCGCAGGATACTACCGGAGATTTATTGAGAATTTCTCAAAAATTGCGAAGCCTATGACGGAGTTGTTGAAGAAGGATACTAAGTTCAAATGGACTGAGGAGTGTGAGGCTAGTTTCCAGGAGTTGAAGAAACGATTGGTTACCTCACCGGTATTGATTTTGCCAGATCAGACCAAGGATTATGAGGTGTATTGCGACGCTTCACGTCGAGGACTTGGAGCAGTGCTTATGCAGGAAGGGAGAGTTGTTTCGTATGCATCACGACAACTGAAGCCTCATGAGTTGAATTATGCCATGCATGATTTGGAGTTAGCAGCCGTAGTGCATGCATTGAAGACGTGGAGACATTTCCTCATTGGAAATCATTGTGAGGTGTACACGGATCACAAGAGTTTGAAGTACATTTTCACTCAGAAGGAGTTGAACCTCCGACAGAGGAGATGGTTGGATCTCATCAAGGATTATGACATGAGATTGCATTACCATCCCGGAAAGGCTAATGTAGTAGCTGACGCATTGAGCCGTAAGAGCCATGTCAATACGATAATGACGGGGAAAATACCAAAGGAATTAGCAGAAAACCTTCGTGAGCTATGTTTGGAAATAGTTCCGAGAGGCTATGTAGCAGCATTGGAGATTCAGTCAACATTCATGGATAAGATCAGAGAAGCTCAGAAATCTGACAAAGAGATTGCCGCTATAAAAGAGAAATTGAGCGAAGGAAAAGCAAAGGGATTTCGTGAGGATGAGCACGACACCTTATGGTTTGAGGACCGTGTTTATGTGCCCAATGACCCGGAGATCAGGAAGTTGATTTTGCAGGAGGCACATAATTCACCATATTCGATTCACCCAGGGAATACCAAGATGTATTTGGATTTGAAGGAAACATTCTGGTGGACCAGAATGAAGAAGGATATTGCAGCGTATGTAGCAGTTTGTGACGTATGTCAGAGAGTAAAAGCAGAACATCAAAAGCCAGCAGGATTGTTACAACCACTGCCGATACCCGAATGGAAGTGGGATAAGATAGGCATGGATTTTATCACAGGGCTACCCAGGACGAAAGGCCGGATATGACTCAGTATGGGTAGTAGTTGATCGTTTGACGAAGGTAGCACATTTCATTCCAGTTAAGACCACTTACACCAGTGCTAAGTTGGCAAAGATATACATGACTAGAATCGTTTGTTTGCATGGAGTTCCGAGGAGTATCGTATCAGATAGAGGAACCCAATTTACCTCAAAGTTTTGGAATCAGTTGCATGAAACTTTAGGAACCAGACTAGAGTTCAGCACAGCTTTTCATCCGCAGACAGATGGACAGACCGAGAAAGTCAATCAGATTTTGGAAGATATGCTGAGAGCTTGTGCACTAGATTATGGATCTTGTTGGGACGAAAACTTGCCGTATGCGGAGTTTTCTTATAACAACAGTTACCAAACCAGTTTGAAGATGGCCCCTTTCGAAGCTTTATTCGGAAGGAGGTGCAGGACACCATTATCCTGGAACGAAGTTGGAGGCCGTCAATTCTTTGGACCAGATTTGATTAAGGAGTCTGAACGGAAAATTAAGTTGATTCGCGATAGGCTCAAGGTAGCCCAGTCCAGGCAGAAGAGCTATGCAGATTCTAAACGCAAGGAGACAGTTTACGAAACCGGAGACAGAGTTTACCTTCGAGTATCCCCACTTCGAGGAGTTAAGCGCTTTGGAGTTAAGGGAAAGTTAGCACCGCATTTCGTTGGACCGTTTAAGATCGTGAAACGTATGGGAGAAGTCGCGTATAAGTTGGAATTACCAGAAGGACTGTCAGGAGTTCATGATGTATTCCATGTTTCTCAGCTGAAGAAATGTCACGCCGAGATGGCGGAGGTACCGCTAAGAGATACAGTGCCATTAGAAGCGATTCAGTTAAAGGATGACCTAACATATGAGGAGAAGCCAGTCAAGATTCTCGATGTTGCCAGTAGAGTTACTCGCAGCAAGGTTATCAAGTTTTGCAAAGTTCAGTGGAACCACCATTCAGAGGATGAAGCCACCTGGGAGAGAGAAGAAGATTTGCTCAAAGACCACCCTCACCTATTTTCCAGCCAACCCGAATCTCGAGGGCGAGATTCATCTTAAGGGGGGTAGGTTTGTAACATCCCAAATTTTCAATTTGGAATGTTATACACTAGATCATATGCATATCATATTTTCTTGCATTTTGGTTGATCCTAGAAATTTCACGCAACTCAAGGACCCTCGGAGAGAGTTGGAGATTTCATTATTTTCATATTTGAGAGTTCTCTCGAATTTTGAAAATAGGATCATTTGATTTATTTATTTTATCTTCAATAATTTTTCCGGTGTCAAAATATATGAGAGAGGGAATAATATGACTTTCCCAAATTTAGGAAAAATGAAGATATAATAAATAGATCAATTTTGCTTT